>NC_090836.1:16160000-16480000 GCF_028021215.1 Eschrichtius robustus | reverse complement strand
AAAGAGCATTTCAAAACATTTCTGGAAGTTAAAAGGTAGAAGACTAGTAACAAAGTAGGGCAGCCTAGAATACGCATAGAGAGGGCTGTGGATAAGGATGCAGGCAGTCTGCCCAGCAGAGTTCCAGAAGGGCTAGAAACTCAGAAACACTGATTATTATGCAGTGAGAGAGTGAGGCTCAACACTGGAATAACTGAATGTGCACAGACTGGCTTCCTCTCCATCCACCTCCTTCAGCAGAAGGGTCAGCCTCCAGATAACCCCGCCCCCCCCCCCCCCCCACCGCCAAGAAAATAAAAAATGACATCTCCAATGAAATAGGATGCACCATCTGGGGTGAACCAGAATAGCCAGTGGTAATGTTGTTGCCCTGCAACAAATTCTTCCAGAACTTAAGGATCCTGAGTCTAAGGACTTCCCTGGCGCAGTGGTTAAGAATCCGCCTGCCAATGCAGGAGACACGGGTTTGAGCCCTGGTCCGAGAAGATCCCACATGCCGCAGAGCATCTAAGCCCGTGCGCCACAACTACTAAGCCTGTGCTCTGGAGCCCGTGATCCACAACTACTGAGCCCATGTGCTACAACTCCTGAAGCCCGCACGCCTACAGCCCATGCTCCGCAACACGACAAGCCACTGCAATGAGAAGTCTGCACACCGCAAAAAAGAGTCGCCCCCACTCACCACAACTAGAGAAAGCCCCCGTGCAGCAATGAAGACCCAACGCAACCAAAAATAAATATAAAATAATAATTAAAAAAAAAAAAAAAAAAAAGGATCCTGAGTCTAACAGCAGGCTCCCTGGCCCCACACTTCACTACGAAGCCTGCCATTCAAGAAGCCTCACTCACATCCCTCAAGATGTATTTTCTACTGCATAATTCATTTTAAAAAAAATCAAATATAGTCACATGTTCAGAATCAAAAATCAAATAATATAAAAAGAATACAATCAAAACACTCTCACTTTTCCCCACGCCCCACACCAAGGTCCCATCTACTCCCACCCCAAAAGTAAACTCTCATTAGTTTCTTGGATATCCTTCTAGAGTTTATACAAATATATTTGTATACCCCATTTTTCAGTAAAATTAGTATACAATACACACTGATCAGTTTATTAATTTTTTCAATATTAGCCATTCTAAAAGATATGTAGTGATACTGCATTGTGGTTTTAATTTGTATATTCCTTATGATTAATGATGCTGAGCATCTTTTCATGTACGTTTTGCCATTTGTATCAGTCTCCTATGGCTGCTATAACACGTTACCATAAACTTGGTGGCTTAAAATAACAATTTTATCTTCTCATAGTTCTAGAGACAAGTAGCCCAAAATCAGTATCACTGAGACAAAATTAATGTTCCTCAGGATTTTGCTCCCTTGGAAGTCTCTAGGGAAGAATCTTTTCCTTGCCTTTTGTAGCTTCTAGAGCTATATTCCTTGCATTCCTTGGCTCTAGGCCCCTTCCTCCAACTTCAGTGCTGTGGGTAGCATCTTCTCTGTTTCTGCCTCTACGTGCTTCCATCACACACGAACAAAGAAGAAGTCCATGACGTTTTTATGGCCTGGCCTTGGAAGTCACAGAATATCACTTCCACAATACTCTATTGATTAAGGCAGTCAAAAAGACACTCCCCAAAGACGACTACAAATGGCCAACAGGCACATGAAAAGTTGCTCAACATCACTAATCATCAGGGAAATGCAAATCAAAGCCACAGTGAGATATCACCTCCACTGTTAGAAGGGCTATTATTAAAAAGGACATGACATAACAAGTGTTGATGAGCATGTGGAGAAAAGAGAAGCCTTATGAACTGCTGGTGGGGATGCAAATTGGTACAGCCACTATGGCAAAGAGTTTTATGAAAGTTCCTCAAAAAATTACAAATAGAACTACCATATAATCCAGGAACTCCATTTTGGGCATATGTCCAAAGGAAATAAAATGAAGTTCTTGAAGAGATATCTGAACTCCAATGTTCTTTGCAGCATTATTCATAATAGCTAAGATATGGAAACAACCTAAGTGTTCATCAGCAGAAGAGTGGATAATGAAGATGTGGTGAAAATATACAATGATATTATTCAGCCATGACAAAGAAGGAAAGCCTGCTATTTTTGACATCATGGATGGACCTTGAGGGCATTATGCTAAATGAAATAAGTCAGACAGAGAAAGACAAAATACTATATGTTCTCATTTATGTGACATCTTAAAGCTGAACTCATAGAAACAGAGAGTAGAATAGTAGTTGCCAGAGGCTGAGGGGTAGGGGAAATGGGGAAATATCCGAGAGTACAAACTTCCAGTTATAATATGAACAAATTCTGGGGCTATAATGTACGGCATGGTGACTATAGTTAATAATATTGTATTACATACTTGAAGGTTGCTAAGAGTAGAACTTAAATGTCTCACCACAAAATCAAAAGGGATAATTATGTGAGGTGATGGAGATGTTAACTAACCCAATTATGGTAATCATTTTTGCAATACTTATACAACGTTATATGTTAATGATATCTCAACAGAGCTGGAAGAAAATGAAAATTTTACATATACACTAGAACCTAGCAATTCACTCTATATATACCCCAGAGAAATGCATACTGATGTACCTAAAATTACATACCAGAGAATGTTCATTGCTGCATTACTTGTAATAGCCAAAAGCTAGATACAACCCCAAATTTTTCAACAGTAGGAAAGGTATTTGTATGTATCATGATACATGCATACAGTTGAACAGGGGTGAAAAATGAATCAACAACAACTATATACCTCAACAGGGATGAATCTCACAAACATACATACCGTGCAACTGCATTTATATCAAGTCCAAAAACAGGCATATCTAATGATGATATTAGAGTAAACGTTTATTATTTCCCACGTGTGAGTTTCTGTGGCTATAAAACTGAATAAACTACGGTGTTAGAAATTAGGACGGTGTTTACCTTTGGGAGGAAAGGGGGTAGTGACCGCAGGGAGCTCTGGGAAGGCTCCTGGGTTGCTGACGATGTTCTATTTCTTGATCTGAATTGCGGCTTTACTTTGGGGTAATTTACTGCGTCACTGTCTACTCTTCTTCATGTAGATCAACAAGCAAACATTCACGTGTGTAAGGCTGTATCAGGCACCACGTCCTCCTCCTCTTCAACCCCCTGTCAGCATCACCCCATGGGGGAAGCCCATCATTACTAACTGTCTCGAGGGATAGCACAGTCTATGAGGTCAGCCAGGCTCAGCAAGTCCCTTCTGAGAGTGGGAGGTCAGGCCCAGTCAGGCTTAGGACAGGAGTTCAATCCCTTTGACCGGCAGAGTCCCCTTTAGTACATCCCAGTTCAGGACAGCTTTCCTGTGCCACAGGTAAATTTCCAAAGATAACTACACTGCTGATGGCCAGGAGGCCCCTGCCCCAGAGCTCAAGTGGCTCTCCTTGATCCAGGTGTCTGGCTCTGCCACCTGGAAGCGACGGTAGGGAGCCAGAGAAAGAGCCTGCTGCGGCCCCAGGATGCCTGAGCAAGCGAGAGGCGGGGTCAAGTCTGAACACTGCGCTCTGGTTACACACTAACTACATGACTACTTATTTTCTCAGCTATAAAGCTGTAAGAACGGCAACACACTTGCTGAGTTATCTGAGGAGGACTTGTTTGCACGATTATATGGTTGATGGCATCCGTGTGTGGAACAGTCTTGCCTGTATCCTGATGGAAGTTTCAGTCATGAAGCTAAAGAAATAAAAATGTTTTGACTGGGGGGGTGGGGTGGGCGGAAGAACCTTCAAGATTCAAGGGGAGGGGGGGACAAAAAGTCTACCTCTTGATAGGAGAATGGGAAGTTTCTAGAAGGTTATGTGGCTTGAGGAAATGCTAAGTGAAATATGCCAGTCACAGAAAGACAAATACTACATGATTTAGGTACTTAAATGAAGTACCTAAAATAGTTAAATTCATGGAATTAAAAGAGTGGAACGGTGGTTGCCAGGGCCTCGGGGGTGGGGGACAGAGGAAAGGAGGTATCACTAATCAACGGGCAGAAAATTTTAGGCAAGGAAGATGAATAAGCTGTAGAGATCTGCCATCAACCTTGCACCTGTGGTCAACAATACTACACTGTACACTCTAAAATTTGAGGGTAGAACTCATTAAGTGTTCTTCCCATAATAAAATGCATTTTAAAAAAGAAAGTTATGTGAAATAGGAGGACATATTGTCTTGATCATCTTTAGAAAATATAATTGCTGCAGTGACCTTAGCGTATTATTTCGGGATGCGAAGAGCACAAGAACTAAATACAGAATCGGTTTAATGAATTAAAAATGGTTGACCCTGGGGCCAAAAGCGTGGGACTGTGGCTTTTTATCTCAAGCCTTCTGCAATATTTTTTTTAATCAATTGCACGTATTAGTTTGATCAATCCTCTTAAGATTGTACTCAGAAAAACATAAATGTAGCTAAGATCCCAGCCGTTCTACAACATTCAAAAGCTGACACTTAGGTCTCACATCAGCCAGTACTTAGAACCCAGCTTCTTCACTGGTTTTCCTAAAGAGAAAGAATCACTCCAAATTTGGTGATTTTTTTGAATTCTTTACAGTGATTTCTGGGACCATGGAAGAGGATGACAGCACAGACTATCAATTGTTACATTTGTTTTCCTAATTATAATTTAAGTGATTTATCAAAGTAATTTGATTTTGAAAAATCAAAAACACCAGAGGGCTTCTGGTGAGAAGCAACTGGGCCACCCCATGAAGCAACCCCCGTCCCCGCTCTCCACCCCCAATCCATCCTCCAGGGCCAACCGCTTCTCATTCCTTTCAATTAATTCTCCATTCAGTTCTTCTGACAGTTTTTACTTGAAATATCTTCCATTTGAAATTTCGCCCCTCCTTTCAAGCCTCCTCTCTCTTCTCAACTTTACCCTCCAGCCACACTGCACAGACCCCCGTTCCTCTTCCCTAAGGGGAACCTGAACAGAGACTCAGCTGGTCCTCTGAGCTCGGTGGGCTCAGCTGCAGGTCCTGAGCAAGCGTGTCGAAGCTCTTCCTCTGCAAAGCCTTGCATCTCCCCACAAGGAATTTTATACCTGCCGCTCATAAGAGAAAGCTTCTCCAGAACTTACGTAAATAAGTAAAATAGAGAGTTATGTAATCATTAATGGAAATATGTTCAGATGCTCCAAAAAAAAAAAACCACTAGGAAGGCATGGTTCGCTCTAAGGAAATCAGAAAAACAGAAGGAAAAAATAAATTTGGTAAGCAGGGCAGGCTTTTCAGATGGATGGAAAGGCCTGGGAAATGGTAACATCACACAATGTCTCAGAGGAAACCTGTATTTTTGGAGTATAAAGCTCAAGAAGAGAAAATAAATGTGAGAAATGAGCCTTAAAAAGTAAGAGTCAGATGGTCTTTACGTGTGAGGCCAAGGAGCTGGACTTGAGCCCATGGTCCAGGAGGTGACAATTTAAACGCCTGTAAATGCCAAACGGATCGTGCAAATGAGCAAAATGAGATCATGTAAATGAGAAAAAAAGAAAGTGTGGGAAACTGGGGAGACTGTGCCCTTCCAAATGGAGCAGTTCAATTATTTTTATACAACACGTAAGGCTTTGCCAGGCCTTCCACTTTAACAACAGCAGAGTATCCAGAGTTTTCTGTCAAATTCTCCAATTTTTAAATGTTGGCAACTATTACATGTTTTTTTCAGGCTCATAGTATGTGGTCAAAAAAAAATTATTATGTATGCTTGAAAGCTGGTTTCAGCCAACAGACCACACGTTTTTACCTCTGCTAGAAGCAGTAAAGAACCACCATTATGAAATTTAAGACAGGGAGGAGCCACTGTCAGATCTGCAGTTTTAAAGCTCGCTCTGGTGGAAGACTATAGGATGGACTGATTAGGGGAAGGAGAAATTGAAGTCAAACGTGGAGAGATAAATGTGAAGGCTTCTGCAATCAATCATTGGTAATAGATGTGCTGAGAATCGAAACCAAGGCACAACACTTATCATCGATTATTAATTTTTCAGCACAAGCAGGTGAAATGGTCCTGAGCATTGCCACCAGAATTTGACCCCAAATGATCCCTGAGAACTTTCTCCTCTCTGTAAATCTTGGGTGTGACATACACTTTCAAAGACAGAATGGATTTATCTCTTTGTTACTTTCCATAACTTCCATTTATTTTTCTTATAAATGTACTTGCCAATAGCAGTAAAAGCGAAGAGTGTACATCTGGCTTTGGAAAGGCAGCTTGTCGAAACTCTACCCTTTGCTTCTGTATTATATCAATCGTAGAAGCAAACAAAGATATTTTCTGCAAATGGTTACCATGTGCCCATATCTCTGAATGTAAAATAAACAGTGCGGGCCATGAAAACAGAGTGTTTTAAACAGAGCATTCCAGCTGGGAAAATGGTCTAAACATGAACCTTATTTTTACAGTCACTTAAAGATGTCCTTTATCTATTAACTTAACTTTTAAAAAGGAGGAAATGGGGATAGAGAAAGGCGGGGTGCGGTGGCAGGGGGACAGAGAGAGAGAGAGCTTATCCATCTGCTTTTCTCTAACACCTAATACTTCCATTTCTATGTGCTTAGATAGATATATTTTTCTATCACAAAATTATTGCATCTAGGCAACAGATCAAGAGAAAATATTAGCCACTTTGAGTATATTTTTAAGATTTTTCTGAACCAAATCTGTGCAAGACTGATCAAATCCCATCTTTGTCTCATGTTCTAACCAATTAAGTCAGGGAGAAACAATGACTTAATTGGTTAGAATTAATTCCCTAGCTTCACAGACAGAACCTGGCAGGTGCTGGCCATGATTAGTCCCATCCCAGTCCCCGAGTTCACAGGGCATGTATGCCCAGGCATCTGGTCCATCCCACTGGTCCCCAGAACACAAAGGGAAGGAGATACAACATCAATATGGCATTTTATGCCAGGCGGGCTCTGAACAGCATCCAGCCTTCAGTGACAGTCTCAGCCATTTGCAAACCAACCAGCACATGAAGAAGTCAAGAGCTCACATGCAGAAAGCAGGAACTCTGGCCTGCTTTCCCACTAAGCTCCGGACTCTGTTCCCACTTTTTACTTTTCATAAAGATATGTATGGCTAGGACCCTGGCACCAGAGACCTGTCTCTCATTTCTGTAAAATTCCTTTTCTCCACAGAGATAAAATTCAGCATTCCCACCCACCATGTGCATTTGGGGCCAGTTTGTTCCTGCTTCTGCCTGCGGAGGCTCAGCTTACACAGGGTGCAATTCCCATCTCTGAGATCAGAGGAAAGAAAAAGTGAAATCCCCGTGAATCCTTCTGGAGTTGTGATAATGGGAGATGTGTTCCAGACATCCTGAGTTGAAAACTGGAATACACTTTCTTAGAGAAACAGTCATCAGCTTCTCCGGCAAGTTCACAAAATCGTTCTTAACCCAAAACGTTCTCAGAACATTCCAGAAATTTCTATGGAACCCACCTGCTCTGTTCCCATGTTCCCCCAGCTTGTTATTCTTTTTCAACTAAGTAGTGTGGATACAGCCCTGCTTTGCCAAATTCTCCAACGCTCTCCACTCAAATTAATAAAGTTCCACTTGTGCAGTCCCCCAGATGTTAAAAACCTATTGAGGCGCTGCTGATGCGTTCTGCAGTTCCGGTGCTGCCTGCCGGCCGCCTCAGGCCATTCACAGAGTGTGGGTGTGTTCCACAGCTCCTTCCTTCTGTGCTTCAGCTTTTATGGAAAATGCAGGAAGTTTGAGGCCTCTTATTTTAAATGGTGGCCTGCCAGAGACAAGCCCATTTGTATAGGTAAGTGTTACATATGATATCAATTGAGTAATGGGAAAAGAATGGATTGTTTATTAGATGGGGTTGAGAAAACTGCTCATTGTATGGGGAAGAACAAATCATTCTTCTAGATCTAAGATTCCGCCCTACCATGTCGTTGGAGAAAAGAGGTAAAAACGGAGAGAAGTGCACCAGACCCATGAAATATACAGACTGGACTTCAACAGAGCTTATCAAAGTCAACCTACACACAGCATGTGATGCACCCTTGAAGGGTGATGAGCTACAAGCATCAGCTGGGCCCCCATTGGCTGCCTCAAGACTGCCACCGGTGAAACTCATCAGGCTCCTAACCCTGACCCAACTCTTCTTCACCTGGACGAAGTGAGGATCTCTCACTCCCCAACTCTGATCTCCTATAAGCAATGCCCCATCTCCCCTAGCCCAGGTGCCCTCTCAAGGATACAGATGAGGCCAATCTCATTTTTCAAGTTTCTAGCTAACTGTGTAAGCTGTAGTCTAAACTCTGAGTCTAGATTCCTTCAGGTCCTCTCTTGTGACTCTCAAAACCTTGTTTATTGGAAGAAAAAAAGAAAAACCCTGAAATTCCGTTTTCTTGCTCTCTTCTTTAAGGCAATAATGATGCCTTGGAGTGGCAAGGAAGTGGAGAACCAAGGGCATAAAGATGATTGCTTCTAGAAGTTCCGTGGCTGCATATGGGTAATCCAGCACCATTCTTACGGGACCACAGAGAAAAGCGCCCATGACCCTCTCCTTAAAAAAAAAAATCTACGGAAAAAAGCTACGGAAAGTCTCTGATTAGTCCAACTAATTTCTCCCATCCCTGATCAAGCATTCTGGTGCTTGGAAAATGAGGCACTGTGAGAGGCTCATCCTGTGGCAGAGAAAGTCAGCCTCACCAAAAACCACGTATTTGAGCTAAGGAAGCAACATTAATTCTCCAAAAGAAGGTGGAAGCACTTTTCAAAGCAGGTATAAGATTATTTACTACACAAGAATCTATTCTAGAAGTCATCCCAGAAATAGTTTCTCAAAGTGTTTAACAAATGATTAAAGAATACACCTTTTACAACTGGAGAGAACATAAACTTATTCAGATACATATATTTGGATATACATCCTGTGCTGTAAGTGAGGTCAAGTCCTGAAAAAGCTTCTCAAAAGTGATTTCAGCTCGCAGGGTATCCGGCGGCCCCGCGTACCCGTGTCTCGCTTCAACAGTGTTTGTACAGAACAGAGCCCGGGACGCCCCTTCTTCCAGCCTCTGACCACCATCTTTCCCAGTTGCAACCGCCTGGACCATCTTCCCCACCCTCCTTTGCCTCCAGGACCAGCCAACACCGCTTTTTGTGCTTAGCTCCTTACTGCCAACCAACCGCGAGCTCCCCGATTCGCCAGAAAAAGTCCACCTAGGTGGAGGCCGCAGTCAACTTCCCGCTCAACCTGCATCTGCAGGCCTCCTACACTTACCTCTCTCCGGGCTTCCACTTTCACCGCGAAGATGTGGCTCTAGAGGGCCTGGGCCACGGCTTCTGCGAGTGGCAAAGGAGAAGCACCAGGGTGCCGGGTGTCTCTTGAAGATGCAAAACCAGTGCAGACACGCCCTCTTCCAGGACAAGCAGAAGCTGTCCCATCACGAGTGGGGTGAAACCCTGGACGACACGGAGGCCGCCAAGGCCCTGGAGAAGAGCCTGAACCGAGCGGCTCGGGATCTGCGTGCCCTGCGCTCTGCTCGCGCAGACTCAGTCTGACTTCCTGGAAGCCGCTTCCTTAAAGAGCCAAGCAGGTGAAACTCATCCCAAAGTCAGCACCCAGCTGACAGCCCTCCGCAGGCTGGCGGCCCCCAGGCCGGGCTGGGCAAGTACCATTCACCCTCAAACATAACCAGGAACCTGAGGAGCCTAGCAGCCTCTTGGGAGGGCCTCTCTGGAATCGCCCCCTGGTGTCAGGGCTTCTGCCTGAGCCTCTCCCTGCAGCTACTAGGCAGCTTTTTAACCATCTTGGAGTCCTTGCCCAAGCCATGGACCAGATGGAAACAATAAAGCTTGTAGCAGAGGAAAACAAAATATTCTAGGCTTGCAAACTACTTGCATCAAGAAGTTTCTTTCTACACACTGTATAATCCAAAATCCAGTAATTCCAGCAAGTTTAGTAACTCAAAGACCATGTTTAGACCGTTTGTTGCCCTCACTCAGAGAATGCACCAGACTCAAAGGAGAGGATCAATCACCCCCCACTCCAGGTCTTAAAATCCCTCTAAATATAGGGCAGCTTCACAGATAACCAGTAAGACCTTGGTTACTCTGGAATTGGAAGGAGGATGATTCTTGGAACTGAACTTATGTAGCAGAAATCCCATCCATGCCCCCATCCATAGAATACAGAAGAAGATGGCATTCTAGAATTCTGCAGTGTTATACTGAAACGCCTGAAGTAAAACAAAACAAAAAAAAAGACTCCACACTCGCAATACAGGGGGCCAGGGTTTGATTCCTGGTCAGGGAACTAGATCCCACATGCGTGCTGCAACTAAGAGTTTGCATGCCATAACTAAGGAGCCTGCAACCCACAACTAAGGAGCACACATGCCACAACTAAAGGAGCCCACTGGCTGCAAATAAGGAGCCCACCTGCCACAACTAAGGAGCCCACCTGCTGCAACTAAGACCCAGCACAACCAAATTAAATAAATAAATAAATAAATAAATAAATACATAAATAAATAAAAGAGATGAAGTTAGTCTCCCCTCTCCTTGAATCTGAGCTAATCCTGTGCTTATCTGGCATAGGTGATGTTTGGGGACTTCCAAGCCCAAACCTTAAACGAACTGACTACTCATACTCTCTTCACTTGAAACACAGGAACCATGCTGTAAGAAGAATTAGGACAATTGAGGATAATCAAGGTCAGTGAAACCAGCTGAGCTCTGGGCCAACAGTTAGCCCAATAGAGAAGACATCTTAGATATTGTAGCCCAATTGAGCCTTTAGATGCCCTCAGCTCCAACCAACATCACATGGAGCAAAAGAGTCACCCTAGATAATTCTAGTCAGGCCAAAGACTCATGAGTGATTAAATGTTTTTTTAAGCCACTAAGTTTTGAGGTGGCTTGTTATACAGGAATAAATAACTGACAAAAAATATGAGCATAGTACTTGATGATAATGTAGAAAAGGAAGTCAAGTCATACGACTGTAAAGATCATCTATTTTAGATCAATGTGTTCACTCCAGGAGAAAAAATGTAGGCCACACAGTGAGTTCATAAGGAGACAAAATTCTAGAATCCATCTCTCCTACTTTACCAATCTCTAGAGTCCTTAAAGCAAAAAATCATTGAACAGACCTGTGTTCTCTAAACCACAGAGATACATTTCGGAGTTACTCTTGAACATGATGTAAAATCCTGTTTTATTCTTTTGAAAAAAAAGCAGGAGCAGCAATTTCTTAGAGGTCAACCTAGAGTTTCTGAGAAGATATTTCTATGACTATGTGGCATGTATGAAGCAACATTTGATTAGTTTATTCAGACAAATGATTTAGAGAATGTCTCTCTTCGCATAAAACTTCAGAAGAGAAAAAGCTGATAAAGAAGAAAATATGTTCATCTAAAAAAATTTCTATAAAGAACAGAAAAAATCTGGCTGTTGTTCAGAGTCATTTTTCAGGTGGCAAGGAGATCTGCAGACCATATGTTGCTATTCAAGGTTAGGAAAACACTCATGGAAAGTGAAGTCTTAGCTATCCTGTGGATGGCAATCCAAACTAAAGCTACCTTAGTCTCTAGGAAATCATTCTTACCCTTTGAAGGACCATGAAAACTCTTTTTCTCAAACTTTTTGATGATTAACTCTCAAGCAGGTTTACAAACATGACTCCACCTGCTCATCTTTGATTTCTCTGACAACTATCCTATTTTTTGGAAGCATCAACCATTGGATTTGTAGTCTTTTCAACTGAATTGCTGTCTTTTTAAATGAATACACATGAAAGCTTTGTAGGAAAAACATTTGGCAACAAAAGTTTGGTTTTATTTTACATGTTGAACAAATGAGACCTAAAAGGAGAAATGTGACATTTTCACTGTCATACCGTTGCAAGTACTTAAACAAACTTGACAAAATTCAATGTTGTCAGTTCAAATGACACCATGTGACATATTATTGATATATAAGTATCCAACTGACTTGCTCAGTGTTGCCAGCCAAAGTATCAAAATTTAGGGGAAAAATATAAATATTTAAAAGGATGATATATTTATTTTTAGTAATTATATTATACTTGTTTTCACCAGAGTAAGAGGATTATAGGCTTCAAACAAATTGCATGTTTTGCCTTGGCCCCTTGCCTTGGGAAAGAAGTAAGTAATTGTTGTTAATTGATAACTAAGCCAAAATTAAGTCTCAATTCACCAATTTAAATGGTCTTGAAAGACCTCCTCTTTCTTTCTTCACAGGCCTTCCTCCATGAATTGTGTTTTAGAATTTTAATTTTTCTTGGATTCTGGGTTTAGAATCGCTTTTCACATAAGATCTTATATAACCCTCTCTGTCCTTTTTCTCCTCATAAAAATTCAATAAACTTGTAACAAGGACATTGTGCCTTTACAATGTGTCCCAACATTTTATCACCATGAAAGGAGGCATGGTTTCCCAACTATAATCATGGGAAGTTTAATTATGATTTTTCTCCGCAAAACACATGAACACTGAATATCTAATAAACAAGATACTTGGGAACAGAACACTAAATCTTCCAAATAAGCATTCTTATGAATTAAAAGATTAATCTGATATTTGGATGAACTTTTCTCTGAAATGTGTATGGATTAAACAAAAGGGAAAATAATTAAATGAAAGCATTTTAGGTTTTGTTAACTACTTAGATAGCTCTTTAAGACACTATCATATCTATTGTAATATCTATTGGTTCTTCTCAAGAAGAAAATATCTCCTTCAGTTTATCTTTTTAAAAACATGCATTAATATCAAAGTAACAGATCTTTTCAATGATAGTTTTATTAAAATTTTTCAAAGAAAGTATACTGATAACCAACTTACATAATCCTTACTGTTTACATTTTTATGATCTTTTCAAAATGTAAATATTTTTACAGAAACAATCTTTGTTGATAAATTATCTTTTAATTTTTTATTTGAAAATTATATATATATACATAATCATTCATCTTTCCTCACTTCTATCTTTATATACTCTGTTTGGATCTCCTTTATTTGACCCTTCACAATTACAGAAATATCTCGAGTTTTCCAGTCCAAACTAGCTTTTCTTTGGTGCCTGCTTAAGAAAAGGGCTAGATAGATGCTACCTAAAATCTCCCTAGGCCCCACTAGTCATTGCCTTTTCCCTCTGAATGTTACACCTATCAGGTCAAGTTCATCTCACCTAACACAGGAGTGACATAACTAGAAATATACGTTTGATCTCTACTTCTGGTTCCTGACACAGAACTCCTAAATTCCTTGGAATTTCCCGAGTCATAGGACTGTCTTTTGTTCTAATGAGGTGACTCTTGGTGGGCTCCTGGATAGCTTCAGAATGGCAACTGATCACCAGAAAGACCAGGCCATGATTAGATTAGCTTGGGATTTTTTTTTTTTTTTTCCTAGCCCTATCCCCCATTCTCCAGGGAGCGGAGAGGGGCTGGAGATGGAATTAATAATTGTTCATGCCTACGTGATAAAGCCTCCATAAAAATCCCAAAACTATGGGGTTCGGAGAGCTTCTGGGTTGGTGAACACATCCACATCCTGGGAAGATGGTACACCCCACCTCCAAGGGAAAAGAAGCTCCTGTGCTCCAGACCCTTCCAGACTTTGCCCTCTGTACCCCTTCATCTGGCTGTTCACCTGCATCCTTTATTATATCCTTCATAATAAATCCGTAAATGTAAGTAATGTTTTTCTGACTTATGTGAGCCATCCAGCAAATTATTGAACTGGAGAAGGGAGTTGTGGGAACGCCTGATTTATACCCAGTTGATCAGAAGTACAGGTGACATCCTGGGACTTACCGAAGTGGGGGGCAGTCTTGAGGGATTGAGCCCTCAACCTGTGGGGTCTCTGCTAATTCTGAGTTGGTAGCGTCAGAGTCGGACTGTAGCACCCAAATGGTGTTGAGAGAGTTGGAGAATTGTTTGGTTTGGGAAAAAAAACCTCCACACAGTTGGCGTCAGAAGTGGTCCATGGGGTAGGGAAAAAAGTTTTTTCCTTTTAACAGGGTTTCTGCTTCCCTTATTCTAGGGATTCTATAATTCTCTTCTCCTTTCTTCCTTCAGAACACCAACTGGCATTTTCTCTACAAAGAAAATCTCCTTGATATGGCCAGTGGTTAAGGGGATGACTAGTGATTCTGTCCTGCTGTGTTAATCCTTGAGAAATCAAAGTGTAATTGTCGTCATCGCTCAGCAAATGGAAAACTAGAGAGTTTCTTTGAAGGAACTTCAGACATCTTCTAGCCAAACCAGTTTCAAGTGAATTTCAAAGAAGAAGAAATGGTTGATTGTAAGGTGTTAATTTTTTGTTTCATTTGTTTGCTTAATTTATGTGGCATGATGATATTTCAAAGTATTAATGATGTGCTCTTTCCCACATGCCCAGTAAAATGACTGATCTTCCTACAAGTTGTCAACATATCTTTGACTGTAAAACAGGGAGAAAAAAAGATGTCACATTCTTAATCTCTAAATCAAAGGAAATTGCCTCCCCGACTCCTGCTCTGATAAGACAAAAAAATATTACAAAAAGTAGATACAAACAGGGGGGACAGAATTTCCTTCTGCTCCCTTATTCCTCGCCCCAAATAGATCCCGGTAGGAGAAGGAAAAAGGAGAGCTTCAGGGAATGAAACAGCATGATGGTGGCATAAGTGGCCAGTCACCAGGGGAGAAAAGGCAATATGGAAAACCTTTCATTGGGAAATCCCAAAATAAAGAGACACGTGTTCAGCTCCAACTTTGGGATATTTTGAAAGCCCCAGCCATACAGAATCGCTCTGCATTGTAAGGGGACAAGACTGTGGAGGAAGCAACAAGGTGTATCAATACCAAAGAGGAGCTAGAAGCATTCCCCTGGGTTTCCCTGCAGCTCCTAAGGGGATGGTGAAGATCCAGAAGTTTCCGTGGGCCCCACATGGGTAGGCATGGTGTCCACCTGCCAGGAGACCATCTTCAGGGCAAAGGTATGTACATTACTTGAACCTCCTGACATAAGTAAAAGAGGACTCCGCAGCTCAATTTCAGAGCCATAATTTTTGCCAGGTTCTTTGGTATGAATTAAATAAACGGAGACAGCCTTGCCATTTACTCCACAGGGGAAACAAGCCAAGGGAAGACCAACAAGTGAAGTGTCCCCTCCACAGCGATCTGAGGCAGCCCTTGGGGGTTAGAATTGGGAGCTGGGCAAGGGAAAAGGAGAAAAACCTTGAGACAGGGTCATGCCTACACTGGAATTATTTATGAAGCTGACATGGAAATGACGAGACTGGACTGAGGGAAAGACAAGGATGAAAAGGACTAGACCAAGCTGAACTCCACTAGGGGGCCGAGAGCTCAGGCTGGTCAGACATCAGCCATTAGATTTTAACTACTTTTAAAATGTCATTAAAAACACCAATTTTGAACACATTGGAGATCACCATTCTGTTACCTCCCATTCAGTTTTCTTCATTTTTATACAGACCTTAAATTATAGCTTTTTCAGCCATCTCTAGCATATGTATAATACACTGAACCGAGTAAGTAGTAACTCGGCACCGGTCCTTTTTTTTTTTTTCAAGTCAAACTTGCATGTGGCCTCTCCCGTAAAATTATACTGGCGAGTCGACTTACCCTAACATGCATTAATCAGATTCATCAAATGCCAGACAAGGCTCACATGCTTCTGCTCAGTGCTTGCTCCTGTCAGAAAGCCACAGAAAGCTGTACGGCAAAAAAGTAACATATGTCATGATAATTATTTAGACTTAAGTGTTATGGTAAGTTTTGGATACTTTTTGTCTAAATTAAAATATTTTTTCTCATGAGACAAAGTAATTACCTTTAAAAGTAGAAAGGAATCGTTGGTTAAGGAATTAAATTTAACAAGAAAATAAGATGATGAGTAAAATAAGATTGTCTCAAGACAAAGAATGCCTATTTGGCCCAAAGTGATAGTCAAGCAATGGTCAACCACGCCACTGTAACAACAGTATATGAAGTGAAAGCAAATGCCTATGAGTTTCACAGGAAATCTGAAGTCAAGGAAGTACAATGAGAACTATCTGTCACCCAGAGTCGTTTCAGTGTATCTAAAACTGCTCAACTTCTTCTATTTCATGCAGTGAAATCATACCATCTTTTTTTTTTTTAATAAATTTATTTATTTATTTATTTATTTTTGGCTGCGTTGGGTCTTCGTTGATGCCTGGGGGCTTTCTCCAGTTGCGGCGAGCGGGGGCTACTCTTGGTTGCGGTGCGCAGGCTTCTCATTGTGGTGGCTTCTCTTGTTGTGGAGCACGGGCTGTAGGTGCGCGGGCTTCAGTAGTTGTGGCACGGGGGCTCTAGAGCGCAGGCTCAGTAGTTGTGGCACACGGGCTTAGTTGCTCCGCGGCATGTGGGATCTTCCCAGACCAGGGCTCGAACCCGTGTCCCCTGCATTGGCAGGCGGATTCTCAACCACTGCGCCACCAGGGAAGTCCCCATACCATCTTTAATCCTGCTAAATTAGAGGGTTTGGGGCTTCCCTGGTGGCGCAGTGGTTGAGAATCTGCCTGCCAATGCAGGGGACACGGGTTCGAGCCCTGGCCTGGGAAGATCCCACATGCCGCGGAGCGGCTGGGCCCGTGAGCCACAACTACTGAGCCTGCGCGTCTGGAGCCTGTGCTCTGCAACAAGAGAGGCCACGATAGTGAGAGGCCCGCGCACCGCGATGAAGAGTGGCCCCCGCTTGCCACAACTAGAGAAAGCCCTCGCACAGAAACGAAGACCAACACAGCCAAAAATAAATAAATAAATAAGTTAGAGGGTTTGGAAACAAAACACAAAAGTTCCAAAAGCAAGGAACTCAGATGTTCCTTCTCAGTGTCATCGGCACAAATTTTATGTGAACTAAATTTAAATCTGTCAGTGAAAACTCCTTAACAGGAGCATCCAAAGCTGCAAGTGAGGAAAAGACAAATTCTTGTTAAAGCCTGGGCTATGTTAAATAAGCAGACATTTACAGAAACATAATTACCCTCATTTTCTGCTGACATTTCACGTGAGACAAGTACAAGTCACTTAGCAACCTTGGCTCAAAGAAACTTAGTGCCAGGTGTGCCCTTGGGTATTGAGACAAGCAAAAGGCTCCCACAGATTTGCAAATATCCTTGAGGACCCATATCACGCTGGGTAGCACCCACTGTTCTTACCCCCAAAATACACATCAAAACACATCTGGTGAATTCCCTTAAAGCTTAGCTTTTATGATTCAACTGAATTAAAATATGGATTTGCCGATCTCTGTGTTTTGCTTGTTTTTTATACAGTCATCCAAACGAACTCAAGGAAGATGTATTAGATAAAACACAACTGGAGAAAAAAAAATTGTTTTCAGATTAGATTATAATATACCATTGAACAACTTGTCAAAAATGTAGCATGTCTATTCTGAGGCTATGGAAAGAGTTGCTCAGATGAAAGAAGTTGTTGAAACATGCTGGTGGTCACTGCACTTGCGCTAAATGGCTGTCTGTGCAGCATTTTGCAAGAAGTTGGATAAAGCCATAAAACTGTCAAATTTAAGGCACAGTCTTTAAACTGGGGACATTTCAGAGTTATTTTCGTGATAAGGGTGGTAAGGTCCAGAATGTATGTTTTTACATTGAAGCTTTTAGTAGTTTCAAGACAAGGTTCTGGAGCAGATATTTCAAATAAAAATATAAATAACTTTTGTGTTAGAAAAAAACCTCAATTAAACATCTCTCGAATGTAACTTAGTTGGACCAGCTGGAGTATCTAGATACTGTTTTCAACCAGCTGAATGGGCTCCTTGGGGGAGTTCACGGTCCCCACGTTACAGCTTACAATTGCAGAGAAAGTTTCAGCAACAAAACTGAAACCAAGTTGAGACTTAAAATACAAAATAACACTACTTCCTACTGTTTTGAAATTTTGAGGGAATGTCAGACAGGACACGCCACTAGCAAGATGTTTTCAAATGGTGCCATTAAACCCAGGGTATGATGACATATGAAAACACAGTGTCAGCCAAATATAATGATGATCTAAGCTTCCTCCGGAGTCTAGTTATCAAGTCCTTTTAAAAAGTGAACCCTCTCCAGTAAGGAAGGTGAGTATGGTTCAGGAAATTGTCAGTAATTTAATGTTGATACATAAATTTCCCAATGTGGCTCTTTCAGACCTCGGGATCAGTTTAAATGAAGGGATTAAGATTGAGGTTGCAAAATGACATGTTTACATTAAAAAAAAAAAAAAGGACCACCATTTACATTTACTTATTAGTGTGGACCACGATTTTTCTCCATATGGTGCTACCAAACAAAATACAGAAGTGAATTGGTTACTGGTGTTAATATAACCCTGCAATTGTCATCTGTCACTCTTATTATCGTTGAATTGCATCCCCTCACACAATATGTTGAAATCCTAATCCACAGTCCCTGTGAATGTGACCTTATTTGAAAATAGGGTCTTTAAAAAAAAGAAAAAGAAAATAGGGTATTTATGTTAAAAAAAAAAAAAATAGGGTCTTTGCAGATGTAATCAAGTTAAGCTGAGGTCAGGCTTGATTAGGGTGGGCCCTTAACGCAATGACTGATGCTCCTATAAGAAGAGAAAACAGACACAGAGAAGAGATCGCCATGTGACGACACAGAGACACAAACACAGAGGGAAGACGGCCATGGGAAGATGAGCAGAGATTGGAATTATGTTGCTGGGAGCCGAGGAACGCCTGGGGCTGCCAGAAGTTGGAAGAGGCAGGGGAGGAGAATCCTCCCCAGAGACTTCACTGGGAGCATGGCCCTACCCACACCTTGATTTTGGACTTCTGACCTCCAGAACCGTGAGAGAATAAATTTCTATTGTCTAAAACCACCGGTTTGTGGTAGTTTGTTACGGCAGTCTTAGGAAATTAATACAACTCCCATTTCAGTTGTTTATGAACGCCCAAATGGCCTCTGTTCTTATGGCTTAACTTTTTAATAAAGATTAATTTAGATCTCATAAATTGTCTTTTATCTAAATGATGTACTGGAGTTTATGTAAGATTATGTTTGATAAGAGGACACTGCAGTAAGAAAAAAACAAAATCAAGTTTAAATTCACTGCCTCAGTTTCACCACATCATCTTACTGATCAGTTCACCAAGGTGTAGAGGGAAAGGAAATGACTTGCCCAAGATGACAAAACACATTCGCAGTAGGTATGGTGCTCGGGCTTTTGCATCTCTTGATTTCTAATCCAGAATTTCTCTCCCACCCCTTTGGAATGAGGCTTCACTCTCCAGGGCAGGAAGCCAAGGATGATTTGGGAAAGCATAGAAATATTTAAATAGCATGCTTCCCACACAATCCTCTCAAGGGATTGCCTTTCATATGTCGACAAGTGTACATTCTTTACCCTAGACCCGTCTGAGATTTGTCATAAATTTAAAAATAATTCTCACGTCTTTGGGTAGAGAGCTAAATTCCAACTTTTATGACAACAAAAGCAAACTTAAAACAAGATTGCATCTATTGAGTCGGGGGAAAAAGAAGAAAAAAAGAAAGGGGGATTCATGAAGGCTACCACTTCCAATATGAACAAAATACTTTTTTTCACCCTAGGATATTACTGATCAAAAAGAAAGAAAAAAAAAAGTAGTAACATCTCCATGTTTTTTATTACGCTTGTGTCGCTGAAAGAAGTAACTTTCCGGGGTTATTTGGGTCTTATTCGGGATGATAGAAGCCCCAATACTGTGTTTTGGATGCTGTTCAGAAGTTTGATCCAGTTTAATTTCTTGGCTGAGTTCTTGCCTTTGTTGAATTCTCTCCAAAGGCTGAGGTCCAAGGGGCCTCACTAACAGCAGGCCGCCATCTCTCCAAACAGAGGAAAGACTCAAATTGGGAAAAGAATGCAGAGGCAGCGATGCCCATTTGATTTCAACAAATCATCAGTGATATGGAGGGTCAAGAAAGCAGGGCTGAGATGGAAACAGTGTGTTTCCATTTTAAAGAGGAATGTTAGCAGCATGGGAAAAACTCGCAAATATGAAGGTGGGTGGAGTTTTACTGAGACTCGGCGATTGAAGGCTGAAAGTCCCTGAACTCCCAGCAGCATCAAGATGGTACCTGATGCAAAACGGTACTGAACGGAGCCCAGTGTGATAAAGGAAAATAAGTTCAGTCCTTGGCTGAAGGGGAAAAGAAAAAACCCAAAAACCTGCAAAGGTGCTTGTTTCCCTCGGTGTTGAATCGCTGAATCGCGGTTATGAACTTGAACGTGACCCTGAGAAGCCCTGGTTGGTTACCCTCACCCCAGAAACACTGACACCTTGTTTTTTCAAACATGCTGTGTCTCCAGGCAGATCTAGACCTTGCCGTAGATCTAAACATCATCACCGCCACCTGGAAGCTGTACCAATTAGCCAGAGAAGCAGGCTTTGCACACCATTTGGCTGTACAAAAGAGGCCGCCGGGGCTGAGTCTGAGTTTTCAGGCAGGCTTTGCAAACTCCGTATGAAAGGCCGAGGGGGGAGTGCCATGAACACAGTTTAAGATTATTTCATCCTTCCTTCAAGCTTTCAGAAAAAGCTTGCCACCAGATTTGTTTAAAGGGATTCCATCTCACGTGAGGGATTTCTTGGCATGAAGAACCTTTTCTTTCATGTTATATTAAGAGCGTGTGTGCCACATTTCTTCAAAAGGCAAGTTTTCCTCTCAAACAGAAAGCAAGCTCACAGAACCTATAATGATCCTAAGCAAAGCTACGGGTGGGTATCCCAAATCCCTTAGCTTTAGAAAAGCTTGAATTATATTTACCTCAAACATCATGGCTTTGCCTGAATTGGTTCATATTTTGTAAGGTGCTTTTTTTTTTTTTTTTTTGGCTATTAAGGAAACAATCTTTGCTTCCTGGTGCTAAAATCATCAATGGTCTTTCTCGCAGCATTGGAAAATAGGAATATGACACTGAAAACTGTTTACTGCCCAGCAAACACTCTGGCCCCATGCTCTGGAGTAGAAAGCAAAGGCATTTCATTGCATCAATTGCCTGCAGCTGGAATCTCTCTTCCCAGGCAAACAAGAAGGTGGAGACACAGAGCAGGACCTCGTGCAGCTTTCTGGTGAGCGAGGTGAGCGAAGCAAGCTGATTTGTGATTGGTAATAAAAACTGTTATCTTGCCCCACCGCACAGAGAAGCATGCAAGGCAGTGTGCCCTTTCTAGTCACCTAGTTAATGATAAAGCCCTGAGACCCGCAGAAGCCAGTGGCCAGCTGTAGCCAGGCAAGTGCATCACCCTCTTTTCTGCTTTTCACCTGAAGTCATTGTTGGGCTTTTGAGGTCAAACAAAAGATTTGATGCAAAACACTGAGGAATGCAGCTCTCCAGAGATTTTTCAGATTCCATGTTTTGAAATTAATTTTGCTCCTCCACAAAAAGATTGTGAGGCAAATGGGAGTATCATTCCACTTATTGTGGAATTATTCCCAATATTATATCTGGTGTGGACAGAGAAGTGTAACGTTTTTATTTAGCAATTTCTGCTTTCTCCTCTCTGCATCTTTCTTCAGTGTGAAGCTTAGCACTGAACATAAATCACTAGATCATGTTTCGCTTTTTTCATGTACACCAAAAATGAGCTGTAGGATTATTAAGGATTTCAAAGTACAAGAAGATTTTACCCCCTCTGTTTTTAGGACAAAAGTGGTATAAAGATAGGGGACTTGTCAGACCTCTCTGTAAAATGGACCTAATACCACCTTTCTTTCAAGGTTGTTGTGAGAAATTATTTAGAAATAAGGCATGATATAAAGTGCCCGGTTCATGCTATTGTTATTATTGCCAAAACTACCAATGCCTAATAAAAATTACATGCTTAAAAGATCATTGTTCTGTGGATGAATGAATGAATGAATGAACATGTACTAATGGTTCTCCTTTGATCCCCTCAACTGCCTGTGATGTAATTACTATGCTAAAGCAGTGCCTCTCTAACCTCAAAGGACCTACCAGTCAACTGGCAATCTTGTTAAAATGCATATTCTGGGTCAGGAAGCCTCAGGTGGAGTCTGAGATTCTGCATTTCTCACAAGCTCCCAGGCCATGCTGACTAAGTCCTAGATAATTCCCTTATTGAGGACTAGACCAGTTCTTTAGATACTCACATGACACCAAAATATACTATCCAAATAAAATCTGAACATCAGTTGGACACAGCTGGTTTTCCCACCAGAGCAACTAATACAGGATTCCCAGCAGTATTGTCATCTTTGCTGAAGTGATCAAGGAGTTCAGCACCAATTACCTCATCAATGAACTTATGTGCCATGAGCTAAGAGTCAAATCGCAGCCCATGCTTCCTATCAAGAGCTGCATCATACCTGTCTCCAGCTTTGTCTTACAAGTCAGGAAATGTCTGCTGTTATTCATGGTAACTAGAAACTGAGTTTTGAATGTCTCCATAACAAAAGTCAAGAATACACGCGACAATAACATTTATTTGCAACTCCACTTCAGTTTGTTTTGTGTCCATTAGGTGTCAGACAACGTAAGCACCAAAAGGGGGAATGGGGAGGACAAGAGAAATAAAGCTTTTGGCTCCAGGGAACTTACACTCCAGTGAAGAAGACATACTGACACAAAGATGGACACAAATATGATCAGTATTTGGTGCCACAGGACCCTAACCTAACACAAGGGAGCCTCATCGAGAGAAAGGCACCAAAGAAGGCTGCTCTGAGGGAGTGATGCTCAAGCCAAGATCAGAAGGATGGATAGATGATTAAAGCCAGGTATCCGGGAGGAAAGGTACAGAGAATGTTCCAGGCAGAAGGAACAGCATGTTTACAGACACGGAAGCAGAAGAGGGCAGGAAGTGCTGGAAGAACAGAAATAAGTCCAATAGGGCTTCTCTCCACCAGCCAGATGCTCACATACAGAGGACAAAAGGGCAGAGGCAAGAATCCCCAAGTAACCCATATGCCAAGATCTGTCAAGATTTTTACTGAGCTTTTAGTTGTAAGTGCTTATTAGCTTTATATGGCACATAGTAAGTGCTATGAACATAAGTGCTATGAAAGTGCAAATAAGTAAATAAATAAGTAGCTAAATCCGTAAATGCATTGCTGGTTGGCTTCACTCTGCCAGGTCTCGTAAAACCACCCAGCAAATGAGCATAACAGAGAGCCTCTCTATCCAAAGACAGAGGAAAAAAGGGAAGACAACATATTTGGGAGTATGTGACAATTATAGAGGAAGTGAAAGTAATTAATCATTGAAAAATAATACTTCAAAAGCAAAGTGCTTTGCAAAGTATTGTTTGCAAAGCAGTTTTTCATTTGACTCCCATAGGTTTTAATTATAAAAATGTGAGTAGGTATGAATTTGCTTCATAATAATAAGATTTAAGGTTTCTATTTTTTTTTAACTTTTATAAATCAGATTAATTTGGTTTTGGTCCCTGCCTACCTTCACCTAGTAGAATTAGTGGAAAATTCAGTGTAACATATTTTAGAAGGAAGAGGGTTCTCCCTCCTTTTATTTGAGGGAAGATCTTCCCATCTGTTTCCTCAAGATCGCATAAAAATTCTGGGGGCTGATAGATAGTGCTTGGAAAATGAGGGGAGGAGCTTTAGTCTGTGGTGGGTGTCATGGTTACCACTCTTCCTTCTTCACCTGAAGATGCGGACAAGCACTGGTCACCATCACTTCAGGGCGGCTCTGAGATGCAATCCCAGCTGTCCTTTCCTCTTACCTCAGGCTCAGCTAGACAGATACTCGGTAATGTTCCCAAAACCAAGGCCCTTAAAGTCCAGTCTGCACAGGCTTCCTGCCGTCACCCTCATACATGCAGTCATGGGTGTTATAGGCCAATGGCCTTCACCACTCTTCCCAACGTCAAGGGAGTTTCTTCCCAGAATCAGCTTTCAACCAACCCTGCCTCCATCCTCTTATTCTCTGAGTCATCCAGCTTGATCCGCATCAGTGGATCTGAAATACAAAACCCAACACTTTCCCCACTGGGGCTGGGAGGTGCAAGCAGGTTGTAGAACCACTCAGACCTTTAAGAAACAATGCTGGGCTCATCTTCTGGGGTAGGAGTGGTAACAGGGATAATTTAGGCTTCCAGGTTAAATACACAGCAGTAACAGTATTTTGTTTGCTGGTTTGTTTGTTTGTTTTTGGCCGAGCTGCGAGGCTGGTGGGATCTTAGTTCCTCGACCAGGGATTGAACCCGGGTCACGGCGGTGAAAGCGCCGAGTCCTAACTACTGGACCACCAGGGAATTCCCCACAGCAGCAAAATTAAAACCCAAAATATCAATTCTTTTTTTTCTTATTAATTCACATCTCTGACAGAAGAATTTACAGAAATCTCTCTACCCAAAAAAAAAAAGTCTCTACAAACCAAAATCTATTTCCACAAACATCCAGTCACATGTTAGTTCAACGTGAACATTTACTCATCTTTCATTCCCTCTCCATCTCAGCTCTCTGTGGTTATTCATATTCATTCTTCCCATTCACACCACATTTGGGCAGATTTAATTAATCCTTTGACATTTCTCTCCAACTCCTTTCCTGAATCCTATTTTGATTGCAGGGATCTCATTTCTAACTCCCTAATTCACCTAGGCTAAGTCTTTATCTCCTACATCCTCCATGGATGGTAGAAACCAAGTCTCTTGTCTAGATCATCAAGAGGGACTTACCATCCCATCCCGTCCTATTCCACGGTCCCCCATCCCCACACATACACACAACAGAAACCACCACTATCCCTCTCCAGGGCAACCTCAACTTATGCTAAGAAGGATATTCGGGTCAGACTAAATTGTCGTACTGCTAAAACGAAAAGTCACTTTTTCTGTTTTCTTCCTTAACTGATACACTAGACCCATGCAGCTGGGGGAGGTAGGACCTCCCATTTCTCTAAGGAAATAACAACTGAGGGAGGTGATCAAAAATCAAAATTCTATAAGATGAAATACTTACAACCGTGAAAGGAGAAGAAATAAAAGAAGAAAACATAGGCACTTAAAGCCCAGAAACTTTGATGCCGAGACAGGAGTTTTGATCAACCAGGATTAAAAAGATTTCTGAGAAGAGAGTGGCTTTTCTTACAAAGATGGGCAATTTTACAATAACTTCTAGGGATGGACAGCTTTAAAGAAAGGGACTGGATATTTTTGGAAACTTCTAAGTGAAAACACCTTTCAATGGTTTTGTTATTTTAGTTGATATGTAACAGACCATCTAAGTACAAATTGTGTGACTGCTATGCAAACTCAGCTCAAGAAAATTCTTTTAGCCTCTCCACCAATCACATTGCTGCTCCTCCCCCTCTTATAACAACTTCCTGAGCTGCTACTGGTGTGAGAGCTAACTAGGGAAGACCAGTGTTCCTTTCACACAGGCTCTCACAAAAAATATCCATTGCCCTTGTTAAATATATATTTTTTAATCTGAAGTTATTTTGGGGGTGAGGATGCATGGACTTTGAAGAAGCTATTCCCACTTCACCTCCATCTTCAATCCCATCAGATGGCCTCACCTCCAACATCTAAGACAAAAACAAATTCACAAGAACCTCTTGGGACTTCCCTGGTGGTCAGAGTGGTTAAGACTCTGCGCTTTCACTGCTGAGGGCCTGGGCTCGATCCCTGGTCGGAAACTAAGATCCTCCCACAAGCTGCGTGGCATGGCCAAAAAAAAAAATCAAGAACCTCTTCAATTTCCTCATCTATAAAATAGGAATAACAGTATCTATGACATACGGGTGAATAACAGTATGACATATGTTATGAGGATTAAATGAGCTATAATTTACACAAAGCACTCAGATCAGCAATGGGTTAGGAAGCATTAAACATCAGCTATTGTAATTATTATCCCTCAACTCCCCCCCCCCAAGCAAATCTATAAACCTACCTACATCTGCACCCACCAATTTTCCTTTCCTCCTCCTGCTCCAAAAAGAGTAATGCCCCGCCTCCTGTGCTCTGGAGATCCCCTCTGTCCCAGCCTCTACAGGACGTGGTTATTATCATGTTCCCTCAGTTCTGTATCTTCAAGCTTATCTTCTCCATAGGCTCCTCTCCATCATGAGACAGTAAACTTTAGACTCATTACGTCTCCACAACAAGAAGGCCACTTTATGGGAATTTCCCTGGTGGTCCAGTGGCTAGGACTCCGAGCTTCCACTGCAGGGGGCACAGGTTCGATCCCTGGTCGGGGAACTAAGATCCTGCAAGCCACACGGTGCAGTCTAAATAAATTAATTAATTTTTCAAAAAAAGAAGAAGTCCACATGATAATATCTTTGTCACTTTTTAGACAGACTGTTGCTGCTTACTAGTAATGGTCGAAAACTGAACTCATGATCTCCACATCTCTCTGTTCTCGGAGACCCTTGGTTCAATTTCTCTCTAGGTCTGAAGTCCCAAACCTCCACCATTTACCACGAAATTAATAAACTTCTCCTATAGTAGAGGGGAAAAATCAGGTTATGCTACAGCAAGAAATAACCCCTATTGTCAGTGGCTTAAAACAAGAAAGGTTTATTCCTTATTCAAATCATACACCCACTGCACACCAGTGGGGCCTCTGTTCCAAGTTTCCTCAGTTAGGGACCCAGGCTGACAGAGAGGCTTCACCATCTGAAACATGCTACTGATAGCAGCAGTGGGAAGGAGATAGAGAGAGTGAACGGGAAATTTTGCTCCGGTTCTTAAATGTTTCCACCTGGAAGTATATGCCATTTCCACTCTTATTTCACTGGCCAAAGCAAGTTAGATGGCTATACCTAAATTCAAGGAGGTGAAGTATAATCCATCACGCACAGAGCCAGAAACCATGAGGACAGTCCTTCTGTCTACTACATCTCCTTATGGCTAACAAACAGGACTAGGGAACTGCCACTGCTGTCCTTATCCAATTTTTACTAATGTTTTCCTAAGGGATGAATTGTATTTACACTATATATACATTTTGCAACAAGGATGAGAACAAAAAAGCTTGCGAAAGTTCTGTAAGACATCTCTCTGTCCACAAACTACGTCTGCCTACTACACGTTATATATTTTAGAAAAAGTCTACACTTCGAACCTGTCACGTGGGTCATCACCTCTACCCGCAGGGAGACACGAAATGTGTCAGAAACGCTCCCTGTTTTTTAAAACGCTCTATGTTGAGTCCAAACTGACTGCCCTCCAACACCAAGTGAGACATGACAGATCAGAGTTTCTAGAGTGTTTAGACTTTCAAAGTAATTCTACCCTCAAAGATTAAAAACAGAAACTAATAAAATTATTCTATACAGGCAGTGGGTAGGAAAGAGGCAGAAAGTATAGGAGATGAAATGGGACTGCTAAGTACACTTTTTTTTAATATATAGTTTTGACTTTTGAATGATGTTAAATTTTATATATTCAAAATAGTAAAATTAAACAAAAGTAGAAAAAAACCCCAAACAACTAGAAGTGGTAATATAAAAAAAAAAAAAATTTACAATAGCATCAAAAAACACAAAATATTTAGGGAAAATTTAAACATCTACATAACCTAGCCAAAGAAAACTAAAAATATAACTGAGAGAAATTTTAAAACACCTAAAAAATCGATGGATATATGCATGGATTGGAAGCCAATATTGTTAACTCGTCATTTTCCCCAAATTGACTTAAAGACTCAAGACAATTCCAATCAAAACCTTAGCAAGTCTATTTGTAGAAACGAACAAACTGATTCTAAAATGTATATGGAAGTGCAAAAAACCAAGAATAGCCAAAAAAATCTTGAAAAAGGAGAACAAAGTTGGAGGACTTGTATCACCTGATTTTTTAAGCCATTTCTACAACAAAAAATGAGGGAAAGAAGGGGGGAAAAAAGGAAGAAGGAAAGGGAAAAATATAAAGGGGGTGCCTACAGATTAAAAGAAACTTCAATGCGTATTAACCAAAGGCAATGTACAAATCTTTTTTGATTCCTAACTTCAAACTTTTGAAAACAATTATAAGGCAATCAGGAAAATGACACTGAATGATTGATATTAGGGATTACTGTTAAATTATGTGCGATAATGGTACTGTGGTTATGTTTGAAAAAGTGAAATCCTCATCTTTTAGAGACACAACTCTAAATATCAACAGATTAAATGATACTCAAATGCCTGAGATTTGCTTCTAAATACCCCAAGAGTATTTGGGGGCAGATATAGATGGAACAAGACTGGCCATGTACTGATATTTGTTAAAGATGGGTGATGACCACAGATTCATTATGCTCCTCTCTGTAACTCTTAAATATGCTTGAAATTTTACGTAATTGTTT
This sequence comes from Eschrichtius robustus, assembly GCF_028021215.1. Classification (NCBI taxonomy): domain Eukaryota; kingdom Metazoa; phylum Chordata; class Mammalia; order Artiodactyla; family Eschrichtiidae; genus Eschrichtius; species Eschrichtius robustus. The sequence continues at coordinate 16,451,638 of NC_090836.1, read as the reverse complement.
TCTAAAAAATGAAATCAAGAAGTAACCTGAAGGGCTTCCCTGGTGGTGCAGTGGTTGAGAATCTGCCTGCCAATGCAGGGCACACGGGTTCGAGCCCTGGTCTGGGAAGATCCCACATGCCGCGGAGCAACTAGGCCCGTGAGCCACAACTACTGAGCCTGCGCGTCTGGAGCCTGTGCTCCGCAACAAGAGAGGCTGCGATAGTGAGAGGCCCGCGCACCGCGATGAAGAGTGGCCCCCGCTCGCCGCAACTAGAGAAAGCCCTCGCACAGAAACGAAGACCCAACGCAGGCAAAAATAAATAAATAAATTAAAAAAAAAAAAAAAAAGAAATAACCTGAAGAAAATAGCTTACTCTGATATTTCATCGGAAAGGACTTTCTACACATTAACAAAGAAAAGATCCATAATGAAAAAGATTGAGTTTTGATTCAAAATCTATATAAAAATAACAAAGTTAGACAAACATTTTTTGCAACATACTAGAGAAAAGGATGAATATTCTTACATATGAATATTAAAGTAAGAAATACGACCTGGTCAATAAGCATAAAAATACGCCCAGGCTTTATTGTAATAAAATAAATGTAAATTAAAACAATGAGCTATCCTTTATACTTACTTTTTTAAAAATTTTAATGATAATATTAAGGGCTGGAAGGGCACTTAAAACCAATGCCACATACATTTTCTAGAATGCAAACAACAAAAGATACCAGGAACTAAAAAATGTTTCTACTCTTTGAGAAAATAATTCCCATTGTAGGAATTCCATCTAGGGAAGTAACCAAGTACACAAAGTTTTCAGTTCAAGGATGTTTGTGAAAGCATTATTCATACTGGGGAGACACTGGAAAGTAAAATACTCAATAGGTGCCCAGCTGACTGAAGTATGACACATACATACAGTGGAATATAACATCAGCGCTAGGAGTAGTCCAATGATGGGAAGATGCGCAGCGTATACATGATACTTTATTAACCCAACATGGAAAAAGATCTGTCTGTGTAGATAGAAGAAAACATCCTTGGGGAGTTCCCTGGTGGCCTAGGGGTTAGGATTCCGAGCTCTCACTGTTGTGGCCAGGGAACTGAGATCCTGCAAGCTGCGCGGCCAAAAAAAAAAAAATCCTCACACGTTGATATCTAATATATTAACAGTGATTTTTAAAACATGATTAGATGATAAATTTTTATTTTCATTATTTTTGTCAGTATTTCCTAAATTCTCTATATTGAATATATGTTACTGTCATACTGTATTTGGAAAATTTCCAAGGAAATTAATTTGATTTCTTTTGGAATACTTTTGGAAAATGTACTTTATTGACTAAGAATTTCTCTAATTTTTTTGTTCTTTTACCAAGGGGCTATTTTTCCTTTTATGCTATCCGGTTGCTATTTTAAATAAAAATTTAACTATTTGGAGCACTATAGTGTCTTCCGAAATCTGGACCTGTTTTCTCCCCCAAAGAAAAGCCTACACAACTTAAATTCATATTCTATACCTATATCCTCTTTATGGATTAGATAATCTTGTAAACCAAAAAGGAAAGCTTCCTTCAGACGTGCTATACAATTTCCTTTGGGATCAATCAGTCTGGCTGGGTCTTGTCACTGAAACAATAATTGATTTAGGACTGCAATCATCCTGTTCAATACTCTATACATATAAGACTGGAAACAACTTAAGTTTTCTTTACTAATTTTCCAAATAGTATCCTAAGTTTTCTCCTTACTTCTATCTGGCTATACCTGGGTGAAAAACAAAAGCTATCCCAAATTCCTGCTCCTGGTTATGACCAAAGCAACTTTTCTCAGCCAGTTGTATGGCACCTAGCAAAAAATAATTCAGCTATTTCTCATTAGACAAAGAGTAAAAAGCTACAACTATAAAACCAAAGCAGTCTGCACAAACTACAGCTGGATATGAAAGTTATTGCTGTTTTGGCCAAGTAGGCAAATAAATTTTGTCAAAAACATTAGCCTTTCCAAAGCCAGCTGCAGTCCAGTACTGTTTGCACAGGTAAATTATCTCCATTCTGTATCACTAATGCACATAACGGTTCTTAGGAGATTTGTAAATTTTAAAAGAATTCCAGAGGGACTTCCCTGGTGGTGCAGTGGTTAAGAACCTGCCTGCCAATGCAGGGGACATGGGTTCGAGCCCTGGGCCGGGAAGATCCCACATGCCGCGGAGCAACTAAGCCCGTGTGCCTCAACTACTGAGCCTGAGCTCTAGAGCCTGCGAGTCACGACTACTGAGCCCGTGTGCCACAACTACTGAAGCCCGCGTGCCTAGAGGCCGTGCTCCGCAACAACAGAACCCACTGCAATGAGAAGCCCACGCACCGCAACAACAGGTAGCCCCTCCTTGCCGCAGCTAGAGAAAGCCCGCACGCAGCAACGAAGACCCAATGCAGCCAAAAATTAATTAACTGATTAATTAATTTTAAAAAAATAATAATAAATTTACATTAAAAAAAAAAAAAGAATTCCAGAGACAAAGTCTAACATTATCCTGGCATCACCATTCACTCACTAACAACTTCTTAAGCATTTGCTGTGGGCCCCATACCATCAGCCAGGAGGAAGATTATTTGTAGATAAAAGATTTTTTTCCTGCTGCCTTCTAAATGTTCTGTAAACTCACTATACCTCTGCGTACATTCTATGCCTTGCCCTGGTCTTGGACTGATTTTGTTCTATGGGAATGGACAGCTATACGTCCACAATGAAAAGTGAGCACCTCAATTTAGAGACTACTCCTTTACAGATGACTTTTTAGGAACTGCTTAAAGGAAAAAAGAAATACCCGTATCTGAGACTATGGAGTCCTTGAGAAAGTGAAAATCAAATTGCAAACCTTATCGGAAATGGATTAATTTTCCTGCTTCCTCATGACCTAATTAAGTTTTAAATCACTCTGATCTTATTATAAATATACTTTAGCTACAACACACACTGGTTGTTCAATATTACACATTACAAAATCCTTATTAATAGAAAGACTTTATACCCATTAAAATAATATACATACAAAAAGCTAGTAAATGCCTCATAGTTTAAGCAAACTATGCAGAAGTATAACCACTATTTCCTAATCTTTCATCATGCTGTATTTGCATAAAGGGTGAAAATTGCCTCTTAAAAACAGTTAACTTTAGGAAGTCTTTTATCTTTATTCGACAACAATTTATTAAAACTCTTTTAACATATGAAACACTATGGTAGAGAGTGAAAAATACAGACAAAGGTAACATGAGATACAAAAGTCAGTTATAATCATTGAAAAGTATTTTGGCTTTTGACTTTGGTGACAGCTTTGTGATTGTATCACCGTTGAACACTCCGGATCAATGGATTCATTAAACTGATGCCTGAAGTAAATAATGCTCCAAGATATCACTGCCCTAGAAGGAAACTTCCATTCTTTCCCTTCCCAGCCCTTTCTTGCTTCTTCCAATTTCTATGATAGTCCAGGTTTTCACGTTTATAAAAATGCTGCTACACCAGCAGAGGTTAGTTGTTGTGACAGAGACCATAAAGCCCCCAACACTTAAAAAAATATTTACTATTTTTATGTAAAAAAAAGTTTGCCAATTCTTGTCCTTCGTAATGTGTCTCTAGTCTCCCCTCACTCACTGTGTTTCACTACCACAAACAGAAGGGAACTGACACCTGAGTGGTTAACTGATTGACCTGAAGCCACAGAGCTGATTAAAATCAGCAGTTACAACTATCTTCTGGCTCACTTGCCATCATTCACACTCACTGAAGAGTTTCACTTGCTTCCAAGCTTACTGCCTTGGTCTCCAGTACTACTCCGATGATCCCTGTGATTCCAAAATGCACGTGAAGGATAAGGGCCCACTCTAGCCTCTCAGTTACTGGACTTCCTTACATCCAACGATCACACCTTCATTCACATCCATCACCCGTTCTCCTGGTCCTGTGTTGCATCTTTCTGGTAGCAATTAATGTATCAATAGCAAAATCTGACCAAACTCTTGGCTTTCTATTTCACTTCCTCCAGTAACAATGAGTCCAACAATTCTTCAGCCCCACCAGGACCTACGATCTATTCATTTTTCACTCCCAACCCGAATTGGATTCCACAGACCACATACTTTCCCAGGACTCTCTTCCTCCATGCTACCTGCTTAATAAAATCCAAGTTCTAGTTCAATGCAACCCTCCACCAACTCCACACCTGCACCACACAGCTCCTCATGGCTGCGGGAGCATGTACACAGTAATGGCATCTACTTTCACTTTAAACTGATGAGGACAGACCTTGTGCTATTTCAGGGCTGTCCAGTATGTCTCTTACGTTTCCTTATTCCATTCACTCTCCCAGAGGATTTAACCACACTTGACTCCTCCACCAAATCTCATCCTTGTGAAGTCTTCCCTAAACTGCCTTTTACTCAGTTGCTCAAATAGTCTTAGAGTCAGTCATCCTTGGCCGCTTCTACACACACACACACACACACACACACACACACACACACACACACACTCTTCATCTAACACCCCTTCTTGCCAACACCACTGCTGCTACGACCTCAGTTCGAGGCACCTTCTCACAACTCATACAAAACCCCCAATAGCTTTCCCTGCTTCCATTCCTGTGTGGAGAAAACGTTCTGTTCCCTGTGAAGCCACCAGTAATCCTTTTAAAATTAATCCTATCACTTCACTGACCTGCTCATAACCCTCCAGCAACTATGATCATATTTAAACTAAAACCCAAAGCGCTTTCCAATGGCCTATGAGACCCTATGTTAGAAATCAGCAAACTATGGCCCACGTGCAAAATCTGGCCCACTGCCTGCTCCTGTAAAAAGTTCTTCTGGAACACAGCTGCCCATCTGTCTATGTAACATCTATGGCTGCTTTCTCACTACAACGGCAGGGATCTTAAAGCCCCCAAAATAAAAATTTTAAAAAATCACTGTTCTTACAGAAAAAAAGGTTGCTTATCCCTGTCCTTCATGATGTGCCTGGCGTCTCCCCTCACCCGCTGGGTTCCAGCCACGCCGACGGGCTTTCTATTCATCAGCAGGCCGGGCCTCCTCCCAGAACATTCTCTCCCACACACAAACACACGCACGCCTTGCGCCCCATGTTAGTCAGGTCTCTCTCTGCTCAAACGTTACCACCTCGGAGGGCACTTCCGTGGCTGTGCTGACTAGAATCACACCCTCCCTTTCTCCAGCGCCGCACTCTGCTTTGTTTTCCTTCACGGCCTCATCACTGACTTCATGCATCTGTTTATTATCTCAGCCCTTCCTTCCCCATTAGGATGTGGGTTCCAAGAGGACTGGGCCTTTCGTTTTATTTCTGTATCCCCAGAACACGGCACACAGTAGAAATTCGGTAAGTACTGAATTAATGAATTTTCTCAATCCTCATTTGATCCCTCCCTCCTTTTTGCTCATTTGATCCCTCCTTTTCCTTGAAGTTCCTCCATTTTGGAGTCATGTAGAGGAAAACAAAACTTTGACACGAATCATAAAAATACCGTAATTCTGTTTGAGAATGCTTAACATACGATGACACAAACCACATAACACACAGTCTGAAAACACAATCCTGACCCTTGCATATGCTTAACCCTCACAGTAATGAAGCCACAGCAATGGATCAATCAATAGCAGATTACTATTTATTTCTAATGGATTAAACTTCTGATTTCTGGTCTGGCATGTAAGGAGCTTGAAAGTCATCATTCTGCCCTAACAAGTAAAAAGCTGAATTGTCAATCAACAACTCTTCTTAGACCCATCAGAGGATTGAGGTCACAGGGCAAACCACTGCCCCCAAAACTGGAGAGACAGGCAGATACAGAGAATGACAACTTACCAGAGCAGAAACCTCCATGGACCAGTAATGGGATAGGAGAACCTAAACTGTAATTGGCAATTTGCTGGAGGCACGGTGTGGACAACTTTGAGAGCTGAAAACTCTGAGACCCAGTGTTGGGGGCCCCATCACACTTCTGTGAGTTTTACCTCCGGGAGCTCTACCAGATTCTCACAGTGAAAAGAGAGGAAAGTCCCCTCCTGCTCATGGCAGGAGGAGGGAAAAGCAGTCATTTTGAAATACAGTCGTCCCTCAGTACTCGCAGGGGATTGCTTCCAGGACCCCCGAAGATACCAAAATCCACGGATGCTCAAGACTCATATAAATTTGCATGCAACTACACATATCCTCCTGTATACGTTAAATCATCTTTAGATTACCTATAATACCTAACACAATGTAAAGGCTATGTAAATAGTTGCAAATGCAAGGCAAATGCTGGGTAAATAGTGGCCCAAGTATGGCAAGTTCAAGTTTTGCTTTTTGGAACTCTCTGGAATCTTCTGCTTCCAAAATATTTTCAATCCACGGTTGGTTGAATCCAAGGATGCGGAACAGCAGATACAGAGGGTCAACTGTACACCCAAAGCATTCTGCCATTCTTAACAAGGCCCACCCTCAAAAGAAGAAACTTGCTTCACCGGAGCCTAACCCTACTGGAGTTTTACCAGAGCCTAACTGACCTGGGAGAATCTTCCAGGTGGGAGAGGGAAAGTCCCAACTGCAGCCTCCTCCAGCCACCCTGCCCCACCTAAGGAAGGAAAAACTGAGAAGCACTCCTGAAGGTCACAGCCTAGGCACAGGCTCACCTAATCATAGGACTGACTCTAGGTATTTTGTCATAAGAAGCTTCATGCAAGCAGTTTCGCCAGACAACTGATTGGCCATAAGGCAATTTCGCAGTAAAAGACAAAATAAATGGCCAATGGTTTGGTTTGACAGTTTGGCTTCAATGCTGTAAAAGATAAAATAACCGGTTGATGGTTTCGTTTCACAGTTTGGTTTCAGCTGGTTAACAGTTCGGTTTCGTTTCTCCATTGATGCAGTACTCCCATCTTTATATCATAGAAATCTTGGGCCTCAATGGTCTATACAGTGATGAGTATGTGTGGAGGTCTTAAGATGTGGAGAATAACAAATGTATATCAACTTGACAGAAAATACGGTGATAGAAGACTTACTGGAAGTGTGAGATAAGAGAGTGTAAAGCCAGATTGCATACTCTACTAGAAAATAACAAATCGGTTTGCAGAGCCTTTGGTGAGCACCACCATCCTCACGCTCAACAAAACCAGAAGCTTACCAAGCTATGGCTAATAATTCACAGCAGTCTTCGAAAGCACTCAGTCTCGATTTTTTAGCTAATTTAGATCCAACAGCTTGTTCTCTAACAACCATCTTTACCAAATGTTTCATGAAATATTACAAGTTGGAGGCAAAAGTGGAATCACACTCCTCCGATCCCCCAAAAAAGAAATGGTTATGTGATTCCTGACAAGTAAAAGTTTCTTGAAAATGGTGAAAGCTTTTTGCTATTTGATAGTGACGAACATTATGTGGATGGAATTTCGGTATTGGCACAGAATCTGGCTAAGATGATTCACTGAAATATAAGGAACTGAGCGTGTGATGTAACTTTAAAAAAGGTAGTCCAGATATGTACTACCACTTCCATACGTTACACGTATAGAAAAGAAATAGCAGCATCCCTGTCTGTTCATTTTACTCCTAGGGAAATCTGAAGAGACGTAGATCTCTTTACATCGTAAAGAATTTATGTCTGACGTTAGATCCTGAATCTTTAGTGACTGTCTTTGAGAAAGATGGTATCATTTCTTCCTCTAAGATATACTCAAATACAACTATCAGCATGAATCTACACATATTTTAAATGCATTCAAATGTTTTTTGGATTTATTTTTCACAATAAAATCTTTTAAAATTTGTCATTGATTTTTCATGTTTCATTATGTCCTTTTTTTTAATGTTCCCCTTTTATTTTCATTATTTTATCTTTAACGGCATAATTGCCTTATGGCCAATTAGCGATGTGGTGAAACTGCTTGTGGTGAAGCTGCTTGCAGTAAAGATGTTTACAGTGAAAATACTGAACATGCAGAGGACTAAAGAACGCTTCACACCGCTAAAACCCAGAGTTCTTTTTACTAGGTACATCCCATCCAGCTTTCAACAAATTACATGGGTACTAAAAGATAAAAAACACATTTTTAAAGAGACAGAGCAAGCATCAGAACCAGACTCAGATACAGCAGGCATTTTGGAATTATCAGACTGGGAATTTATTTTAGTTATTTATTTATTTTTAACTTTTTATTTTATATTGGAGCAGAGCCGGTTAACAACACTGTGATAGTTTCAGGTGCACAGCAAAGCGACTCAGCCATACATGTACATGGGTCCATTCTTCCCCAAACTCCCCTCCCATCCAGGCTGCCACATAACATTGAGCAGAGTTCCCTGTGCTATACAGTAGGTCCTTGTTGGTTATCCATTTTAAATATAGCAGTGTGTACATCAGTCTGGGAATTTAAAATAATTAAAATTAATATGCTAAGAGAATAAGTATTAATAGGCTATGAAAAAAGTAGACAATATTCAAGAACAGATGAGTAATGTAAGCAGAGATGAAAGCTAAAAGAATCAAAAAGAAATGCTAGAAATAGAAAGCACTGTAACAGAAATGAAAAAAGACTGATGAGCTCAGGAAAGCACCTATGAGGCTTGGGGATATATCAACAGAGACTTCCAAAGCTGAAAAGCAAAGAGAAAAAAAAGACTTAAAAAAAAAAAAAAAGAAAGAAAAAAACAGAATATTCAAGAACTGTGGGACAACTACAAAGGTATAACATATGTGTAATGGGAATACCTCTAGAAGAAGAGAGAGAGAAAGGGCCAGAAGAAATATTTGAAATGATAAAGACTGAGAATTTCCCAAAATTAATGTCAGACAGCAAACCACAGATACAGGAAACTCAGACAACAATAAGCAGGATAAATGCCAAAAAAATCTACATGTAGGCATATCATATTCAAACTGCAGAAAATCAAAGATAAAAATCTTGGAAGAAGCCAGAGGGGGCGAAAAATACCTTATCTTTAAGGATCAAGGATAAGAATAACATCAGACATCTCCTCAGAAACCATGCAATCAAGGAAAGAGGAATGAAATATTTAAGTGTTGAGAGAACAGAGCTACCATATGATCCAGCAATCCCATTCCTGGGCATATATCCGGAGAAAACCATAATTCGAAAGGATACATGCACCTCAGTGTTCACTGCAGCACTATTTACAACAGCCAGGACATGGAAGCAACCTAAATGTCCATCAACGGAGGAATGGATAAAGAAGATGTGGTACATATATAAAAAGAATACTACTCAGCCATAAAAAAGAACTAAATAATGCCATTTGCAGCAACATGGATGGACTTAGAGATTGTCATACTGAGTGAAGTAAGTCAGAGAAAGACGAATATCATATGATATTGCTTATATGTGGAATCTAAAAAAAAAAAACAGTACAAATGAACATATTTACCAAACAGAAATCGAGTCACAGATGTAGAAAACAAACTTATGGTTACCAAGAGGGTAAGGGTGGGTGGGAGGATAAACTGGGAGATTGGGATTGACATATACAAACTACTGTATTTAAAAGATAATAAGAACCTACTGTATAGCACAGGGAACTCTATTCGGTGCTCTGTAATGACCTATATGAGAATGAAGTCTAGAGGAGAGTGGATATATGTATATGTATGGCTGATTCCCTTTGCTGTACAGCAGAAAGTAACACAACATTGGAAATCAACTATACTCCAATAAAAAAAAATTAACTAAAAAAAAAGTGTTGAGAGCAAAAAACCCAGCAACCAAGAATTCTGTATCATGTGAAATTATCCTTCAAAAGTGAAGGAGAAATACTTTCTCAGACAAACAGAAATTGGGGGAATTTCTTGCCAGTAGACCTGCCTTGCAAAAAATATTAAGAGAAGTTCTTCAGAGAGAAGGAAATGATATATATCAGAAACTCAGATCTGAAAAAATAAAGAGCATTAAGGAAGGAATAAATGAAGATAAAATACTTCCAATGGTTTTGTACAACACTTACCTTGCTGTTTGTCATAAATTAAAAGCAATTTCAATCCTTAGGCAGAGTTGCATTAATAAGTGAAAATCGCTTGGAAGGAGACAAGGAGAAAGATGAGCAAGACTTGGTTAAGATTTCCTTGACAGTAACTAAGATGCTTTCTTTCAGAGATGCTTATGCTTTTAACACAGGCTTGCAAAATACATTCAAATAATAAACCACTTATCCAAAAGGCATCGTGGTAAGACCTCTAGGTTTAGAATCAGGCAAAAGTGGTTCAAACTCCCGGCTCGGCAACTTGCTGACTGTATAGTCTTGGGTAAGTTGCCTGAGTAACTCATCTGTAAAACAAAAATAATGAAACCCACATTTCATATGTTAAGTGTAAGGATCAAACGTGAAGGATATGCAAATTCACCTAGCCCTCTGTCCCGCTAATTCTAAGTGCTTAATGACTGAGTTGTAAACAGTATGAACCTGGCAACTTCCTCTTTACATTAGCTTCACAATAAGCTTAGAGGTAGCAAGTTGATGATCAATCTCTAGCAAATGTATAAAATTTCAGAGCATGCATTTTGCGGACATCACCCCAGCTGTACTTTACATTGAAATTTTTCCTATGTATTAAATTTCTTAGTTTTAAAAAATATTATCTTGCTTCATACTTCATAATAGTATGAACCCTTTTGAAACAAGGAGAGAAATAAAAAGGTAGAGACCAAACCAACAGTTTTGTATTTTCTCCAAGGAATGGATGAAACGATCTTCAGAAGTATCTTCTAGAAGTACCTCAACTGCCAATCTTCATAATACGGCATCCAAGGCAGACCCGCTGGTCCATGTTCCCAACCACAGGAAATGCCTATCACACACATATTTATGGGTCACTATGATTCATTTCTGTATTTTGCTTTTTTTTTTTTTTTCCTGGCAAGGATTAAGTTTCAATTATTTGATGTTTACCAAATCTGCTTTGAATACCTGCCTCATGTTCAAATTTCCTTGTAAACTATAAACATCAACAAATCTCTCTGTACTAAATATCATTCTCTATTTCAGGGAATATTCCCTATGTTGGTAAGTTCCTCAGTGATGTGCTCACTGTCACAAACTAAATCAAAATGCTAGAAGCAAAAAACAAATAATTCTTGGCTCAGTCCCATGTTAATGAGGCTGTGTTTTCCCCTATTTGGAAATACATCTAGGCAGGACTTGTCTGCCAGTTTGAGTATGATATACCATAAAGGGAAGACGTCTTTAAGTGCTTTAAGGACATTTTTGATGTTTTACCTCTCACAAAGATAAAATCTGTACTTCACACCCCACTTTAAAAGAAAACATGATGGTACAATTAGAGCAACACACAACACAGAGCTAAAAACGTCACTTAGTCTAGCCCTCAACTTCACCCAAAGCAAGTCTGAATTTAATAGCTAATATATTTGATTAAGAACTGTAAGAAAAGAAAATATATTAACTTCCCCAGTAACGAATTCTATTATTTTCAATTCTTGGGGAACTACTTTTCAGTAAAACTTACACACTTTTGAAAATTATGATTTTCTTACCTTCCTTTTCTTATTTTCCCCTTTCTGGAGAGCGAGGCAGAACACACTTTGAGTAGTCTCCCCATCACCCCTCCACCGGGCCCAGGTTCTCATGTACTACTGGGCACAGTGGCCAGAACAAATCTGACCATTCGTCCCCTTCCTGAAACCTTAAATAGTTCCCCACGAATCTTCCACATGAAACCCAAACTGTGATGCATGGAAATAAGGCCGTCAACAGAGGTCCCTCCTTACCTCTGCAGGACCACCTCCAGCATCACCTCACACAGGCTGTTCCTGCATCCGGCACATGGAGCTCCCGCTGTCCTAACCTACTCCGTCCTGTCCTCCACTCTCCAGCACTAAGTCCCAGGTAATCTTTAAAAGGTAACTCTGAGCTCTCCTCCGAGGTAACCTGCCCCAGTGCTCCAGGCCGGCCAGATGCTCTCGGCGCTGCCACGATCGTCCAGGCAAACCTCCAACGTGGCCCTTCACACTGCACAGAAATTATGTTAACGCACTATAACCTTCCTCCTCCCAAGTCTGGAAAGTATGAACAGAACACCTGATTCATTTTTATTCAAAGTACTAAATACATGCTGGGCACTGAACATTTTCACAGTTGTACTAAATTTTCTATCTTGTTTGCACATGCTATTTCCTCTGGCAAATTTCACCACATCCTTCTATGTCAAGTTTGAAAGTCACTTCCTCCGGGATATTATTCACAAATTCTCCAAGAGATTTCCCAAATACTTACCGTGTGATCTTGGAAACATCACTTAACCTCTCACTTAACCATCACCTAATCTCTGCACCTGTTTTCTCCACCATAAAATGGAATGATCCCAGCTTCACAGAGATATCTTGAGGATTAAATGAATTAATATGCCTAAGACACTCAGAACAGAGTCCGGCACTTGTGGTCTGAGAAATGTTCACTATTCCTATTATTCCAAGTGATAATGTTAATGCCCTCTTATCCCACACTATTGTAGAAGGGATTTAAGATGATTCACTTAAATCAGTATTTGGTACACAGGATATAAGGGATAAACAGTTGTCTTTCTGTTCCTAAATTTTTTTTTTTATCACAAGCAACTCTCAAACCACTGACCATTCTTTACCACCACTTGGCAGTTGATAAACCAATCAAAAACTATCTGTTTCTTCTAGGTCTTTGCTTGAATTCCTGCTGCTCATAGCTTGTTCAAAAATGGCCCAGCGTCCTGCTTTTGCTCAAGCCCAGACTCCAAAGGAAGTCTATGAACTCTTCACTGGAGGTGAAATGATAAACTCGTCTTTATAAACATTTAACTTAACCTAGATTTCAAAGAAAGTATGTAAATTGCATTCACAGTCTTCAACTTTAAATCATTTCCACTATATATTCCTTTCTGACTCTTGACACCCCTGCATGGATGTCTAATAAGCATCCCAAATATAAACCACTCGAAGCTTAATTCACCCCTCCCCAAACCGTCTCCACACCGCAGTCTTTCCCATCACTATCGGGATGGCAGCTTCAGTCCAAAAGCTGAAGTCATTCTTGACTCTCATACCCCATCCAAACCCTCAGCAAATCTACCTGCAAATGAATACCCGAATTCCAACTTTTTACCACCATCCATTCTGGTTCCTGCCTCTGCCCTTGTTCTTTACAGTCACGTCTTCAAAGAGTCATCGGACCTTCCCGCCTCCCCAGAGTCCTTTCGCATCAACGCCAGCCCAACAACACACCAAGCTTGATAAAACGTCGGCTCCAAGAAGCTGGAATTATTCTTGTAATGTTCTGTTCAACGCAGCACCACCAATACCTGGGATCATGCTGGGATAATGTTAAGAACCTGATAACATATTTGAATAATTGCTCTTGCCTCAAGGGTTTTTCTACTTGCTGTTCTCTGCCAGAAACACTCTTCACTCAGATACCTGCATGACTCCTCACTCAGCTCCTTCAGGGCTTTGCTCAAGTGTCGCCTTACCAACTACCCTACTTACACTGCATCACAAATTCTCTCCCCATCCTCATTTTGTTTTTCTTCACAGCATTTATACCACACAACCCACTGTATAATTTTATTCATTTGCAGATTGCCTTTCATCTCCCATCCACACACTTTTCAGTCCCATGAGACCAAGAATGTTTGCAGCGCCTTGCACTTTGCAGATGCTCTTAAGATTTTGCTTTCTATTACTATTTTATTAATTTTGTAGGCTAACAGCTAACTTCATGACATTCTAAGTATGACAGCTATATTTCTTTGCTAGAAATATTTGTTCTCACATCTCCAGGATAAAGAAATACCTAAAAACTTCCATCTTAAGCCACACAACTACCTTAAAAACAGATATAAATTATGAAATTATGATTAAACAATTTGTTTTTAAAAAAACAACTGCCTTAAATCATGTCTTTAATGTTGCCCAATCATATCCCAGAACCAGAAGTCTATTATATTACTTAGTAAATCTTTAATAATAACTGAAGTCAGAAGAATTTAGATAATTTTTAGTGTTCCCAATGCCTACTTAGAATACAAACAGACAAAAAATACAGAAAAGAAAGTGTTTAATACCACTATAGAAGCAGAAAATGTAAATATTTACAGTATATATTGATCCATTTCAAAATCATTATTCTGAAAGAAATGAGACACAAAAGAGAACATGTATGTATGATTCCATTTATATAAAATCTTAGAAAATGCGAACCAATCTATCAATACATTAAGAGAGAATACAGAACAGCGGCTGCCAGTGTCTGGGGCTGGAGGAAAGGACGACCTGCAACCCCGCAGGAGGAAACTTATGGGAGGTGGGTGGGAGTATTCTGTATCTTGACTGTGTTGGCGATTTCATGGTTATGAGCATCTGTCAAAACTCATCTAACAGTATAAGTAAAATTGATTAAGAGATAAATACTTAATGAAATTAATAAAATGTTAAACTGAGATTATTTTTATGACTACATGAGATTGGGGAGCTTTTTATTACCCAAGCATAATCAGAAAAACGAAGGGAACCTGCATGAGATTTCTTCCAATGACAAGAAAAGACCACATCCACAGTGGCTCTGAAGGGATCATAAGAAGATAGAAAGATTAAGATTGTACTCTTCAAGGACTTCCCTGGTGGCCCAGTGGTTAGGAATCGGTGCCTTCACTGCCGTGGCCCCGGGTTCAATCCCTGGTCAGGGAACTAAGATCCCGCAAGCCAGGAAGAGGCAGGGGGTGGGGGGAAGATTGCACTCTTCAAACCACACACATGCAAAACAACGACTACACGTCATCTCATTTTCACCTCACAACAAATCCTATCAGGAAAGTGAGAATAGCATGCCATTTTATAAATGAAAAAGCAGGTACAGAGAGTTTAACTTCCCCAAAACCACCAAGTCAATTTTCAGCTGAACTGAGAATTAAATCCAGGCAATTCATACTCTTAACCCACTTTTCCACTTTAGATTGACTAAAATTTTAAAGATTGATAGTATTTAAGTATTGGTACAGTACGTGGAAAAGAGCATTCACAACCAGTCGATAGGAGTTTATGTTGGCACCACGTTTTTAGGAAAATATTTTGGCAATACCAAAACTTGTAATAGACACAACTCACAAACTCTTTAAGTCAGCTAGTAGTCCCTCACAGGAAACTGCAGTATAGAAATCTCTCTACAAGTATATTTTCAAGGATGCTACTGTATTAATTACATGACACAAAACCTGTAAACAATCTCAGTGTCAACAAGCAGGGATGGTTAAACGATTTACAGTACATCACACCTGGCCATAAAAAAGAATAAGAAATAGCTATATGAATGTCTTGAGTAAAAGCCAAACAGTAGACCTGGGCATATAATAGCAATTTAAATAGCACAAAATAAACATTTTGTAAGAATTCAACAAAATATTAATCTGGAGACTAGGAAAGTATGGTCAGTTGAAAGTAACCCTATGATCCCTATTTTCTGTATTGTTAATTTCTTCTTTTTTTTTTTTTTTGGCTGCACCGTGTAGCTTGCAGGATCTTCATTCCCCAACCAGGGACTGAACCTGGGCCACAGCAGTGAAAGCGCCAAGTCGTAACCACTGGACCGCCAGGGAATTCCAACATTTCTTAATTTTAATAACAAAGAAACTAAGTATTTTTAAAATACTATTGATGTTTAAGATAAATTTTGAATGAACTGCTGACAATTCTGAGTTACATTTAAAAAGGGAATTAGATATTTTGGGTGATTTAGGGGATAACATATAGAGAAAAGGAAGAAATACAACGAAACTTAAATAAGCCCTCAACTTCTACAAAGAATGACAGTTATGATACTTACTACAATCTTTTAAAGGTATTATACCAGTACTAAAAATACACAAAGATAACCAATTAAGCCCTCTTATGAAATTCAAGAAGACATAAGCTGGGAGTGACGTCAGCATCATGGCGGCATGAGACACTCCCTTTCAATCTACATCCAGTAAAACATCCATAACAACAGAGGTTCCTCTGCTCATTAAACAAGAACACCAGAGAATTCCATACGTCTGTACATCTAAAGGTGAGTGGACTACATCCCCCAGAGGAGGTGCCTATGATTTTAGCACCCCTGGCTGCAGCAGCTGAGCCCAGGAGAACACAAGTAGCAGGAGGGGAGGCAGTGCACGAGACTCCAGCGTCCTACCTACAGCAGTGCCTGCGGTCAGGGTGAAACTGGCAGCAGTGGCACAGGGGCCTGTGACCCCAAACCTACGGCTACAGAGGCACCTGTGAGTCTGCCCCCTACCCCCCCATCGCCCACAGCAGTGTCACCCAATAACTCCATGATGATGAAGCAGAGGCACCCAGGATCCTGGCTTTCCCCCACCTGCCCCTGTGGTGGCATAGCCCACGACCCAGGCAACCCTGGGCGTGGCAGAGGTGCCTGCTCTCCCAGTGCCTCAGGCAGCAACACCAGCAACAGTAGTGGCAGCGGCAGCAGCAAAGGCACCAGTGACTCAGGAGGCACAAGCAGCAACAAGGAGGGCACCAGGCGACACCCCCAGCAGAGGCAGTGCAGGGTGGAAAGTGTTGATTCTCAAACATAACCAGAGGTGGTTCAGGTAAGAGAAACCAAAAACTTGTGCTACAGCACCACCTATTGGAAAACAAAAGAAAAGGCCTCTAACTACTAACCTGTTGAATTGTTAGAATCAAGTAAAAAAAGCTTTACCTAAAGAAAAGTATTCACTACTTCAAATGCACCAGCAGAGGAAAAATTCATCAAGCACCATGAAAAAACCATGGTAACATGGTATCACAAAAAGAAAACGACAATTCTCCAAATACCAAACTTAAAATCACAGAATATTGCA
This sequence comes from Eschrichtius robustus, assembly GCF_028021215.1. Lineage (NCBI taxonomy): Eukaryota > Metazoa > Chordata > Mammalia > Artiodactyla > Eschrichtiidae > Eschrichtius > Eschrichtius robustus. The sequence goes on along the minus strand of NC_090836.1, from coordinate 16,434,759 downwards.
ATCTAACTGACAGAATTCAGACTGGCTGTCGTGAAGAAACACAATGAGCTACAAGAAAATTCAGAAAGGCATTTCAAAGAGCTCAGGAATAAAATTAATGAACAGAAAGAATACTTTATCAAACAAATTGAAACTGTAAAAAAAGAAACAAACTTCTGGAACTGTAGAAAGCACTGGAAATAAAGCAGGTGGTATGGAAGAGAGAATTCTCTTCAAGTGAGCTTGAAGACAGAAATCTAGAAATGACACAGGTAGAAAAGGAAAGAATAAGATCTAAAACAAGAAGAAGAAATTCTACAAGAACTATCAGGCTCTACTAGGAAGAGCAACATAAGAATAATGGGTAGCCCAGAAGAGAGGGAGAAGGGAAAAGAGAGTTTATTTAAAGAAACAATAGCTGAGAACTTCCCAAACCTGGAGAATGAACTGGATGTACAAGTCCATGAAGCTAAGAGAACACCTAATTACCTCAATACAAAAAGACCTTCTCTCAGATACATCATATTAAAACTGTCAAAAGTCAGTGGCAAAGGAAGAATTTTAAAGACAGCCAAGGGAAAAAAAAGAGCAACCTACAAAGGAACCCCCATTAGACTACCAGCAGATTTCTCAGTAGAAACACTACAGGACAGGAGTGAGTGGAATGACATACTCAAAATATTGAAAGATAAAAACTGTGAGCCAAGAATACCCTGCTCAGCAAAGTTATCCTTAAATACGAAGGAGAAATAAAGGCTTTTCCAGACAAACAAAAGCTGAGGGAGTTCATGACCCTAGGCCTGCCTTACCAGAAATAGTGAAAGGACAACTTCCTTCTGAAATGAAAAGGCAAAAGTACACAAAACTTTTTGAGTAAGGTGATCTACAGAATTAGAAAACTGTAACTCTGTATTAGAACAGGTTGTTAAACACTAATTACAACATAAAGGTTAAAGGGGAAAAAGCAGCAAAAATAACTAAAGCGACTTCAATTTGGTAACCAACTTACAACATAAAAAGGGATAATTGGGGACCACAAAAACATTGCTGAAGAGGAAAAGGACAGAAGTCATATAGGCAAATGAAGAGGCTATCAGCAGGAAAAGAACCACTTTATGAGAAATTTATACAAACCTCATGGTAACCATACAATATAATTCCAGATCAGAGACACGAAAAATAACAAAAGAGGAAACTAAGAAAAACATCATAGAAAACCACCAAACTAAAATGGCAGACAGAAATAGACACAAAATAAAAGAAACAATGGAGATACAGAGCAACTAGAAAATAAAAGATAAAATGGCAGTACTACGTCCTTATTTATAAACTATCACCCTAAATATAAATGGACTGAATTCATCAATCAAAAAGACACAGGGTGTGGGAATTCCCTGGCGGTCCAGTGGTTAGGACTCGGTGCTTTCATTGCCATGGCCCAGGTTCAATCCCTGGTTGGGGAACTAAGATCCCACAAGCTATACGGCTGGGCCAAACAAACAAACAAAAAACAAAAAAAGACACAGGGCAGTTGGACAGATTAGAAAAACAAGACCCAACTATATGTTGCCTCCAGGAGACGAAGCTCTAAAGACAAACATAGGCTCAAAGTAAAAGAATGAAAAATGACACTCCAAGCAAACGGCAGACAAAAGAAAAGTAGGTGTAGCCATACTCATATCAGACAAAATAGACTTCATGCCAAAATAGAAAAAGGTAATGAGAGACAAAGATGGACACTCTATAATGATAAAGGGGAAAATTCATCAAGAAGGTATAAAAGTTAATAATATATATGCACATAACATAGGAGCACCAAAATACATAAGGCAATTATTAACATACCTAAAGGGAGAAATTGACAGCAACACAATAACAGTAAGGGACTTTAACACCCCACTTACATCAATGGACAGATCATCCAGACACGATGTCAACAAGGGAACAGTGGCCTTAAGTGAAACATTACATCAGATGGACTTAATAAAGAACACTCCATCCAAATGCAGCAGGATACACATTCTTCTCAAGAGCACGTGGAACATTCTCAAGCATAGACCAAATTGTGGAACACAAAACAAGTCTCAATAACTTAAATAAAACTCAACTCAGATCAAGCATCTTTTCCAACCACAATGGTATGAAACTAGAAATGAAAAACAAGAAAAAAGCTGGAAAATTCACAAATATGTGGAGACTTGACAACATGCTACTGAACAATTATTGGGTCAACAAATAAAGAAATCTTTTTACACCTGAAGACGAATGAAAATGCAAATACAACATACCAAATCTATGGGATGCAGCAAAAGTGGTATTAAGAGGGAAGTTCACAGCAACACAGGCCTACCTCAAGAAACAAGACAAATCTCAAATAAATATTCAAACCTTACACCTAAAGAAACTAGAAAAAGAGCAAAATCCAAAGTCAGCACAAGGAAGGAAATAATAAAGATCAGAGCAGAAATAAATGAAAGAGACTAAAAAATAGGAAATATCAATAAAACTAAGTTTTTTAAAAAAATAAACAAAATTGACAAACCTTTAGCTAGACTGGCTAAGAAGTCTCTGATAAATAAAATACGAAACAAAAAGGAGAAATTACAACGGATACCATAGAAATACAACAGATTATAATACTACGAAAATTATATGCCAACAAATTGGGCAATCTAGAAGAAATAACATAAATACTTAGAATCATGTAACCTTCTAAGACTGAATCATGAAGAAACAGAAAACCTGAATAGACCAATCACTAGGAGAGAGATTGAAACAGTAATCAAATACCTCCCAAAAAACAAAAGTCTAGGACCAGATGGCTTCACAGGTGAATTCCACCAAACATTCAAAGAAAAGCTAATACCTATCCTTCTCAAACTCTTCCAAAAAACTGAAGAGGAGGGAATGCTTCTAAACTCATTTTACAAAGCCAACACAAGGACAAAACAAAAAAAGAAAATTACAGGCAATATCCTGATGAACATAGATGCAAAAGTACTCAACAAATATTAGCAAACCAAATACAACAATAATTAAAATGATCAAACACCATGATCAAGCAGGATTTATTCCAGGGATGCAGGGTGGTTCCACATCTGCAAATCAATATGATACACCATAGCAACCAAATGAAAGATAAAAATCATATGATCATCTCAATAGATGTAGAAAAATATTGGTGTTTGACAAGATTCAATACTGATGTATAATAAAAACTTTCAATAAAATGGGTATAGCAGGAACATACCTCATCATAACAAGGGCCATTTATGACAAACCCATGGCTAACATCATACTCAACAGTGAAACGCTGAAAGCTATCCCTCTAAGATCAGGAACAAGACAAGGATGCTTACTCTAGCCACTCTTACTCAACATAGTACTGGAAGTCCTAGCTAGAGCGATTAGGGAAGAAAAAGAAAAAAAAGGCATCCAAATTGGAAAGGAAGAAGTAAAACTGCCGCTTTGTAGATGACATGATGTATATACATAGAAAGCTCTAAAGACCCCACCAAAAAACTATTAAAAATAATAAATACAGGGACTTCCCTGGTGGCACAGTGGTTGGGAATCCGCCTGCCAGCGCAGGGGACACGGGTTCGAGCCCTGGTCCGGGAAGATCCCACATGCCGCGGAGCAACTAGGCCTGTGCGCCACAACTACTGAGCCTGCGCGTCTGGAGCCTGTGCTCCGCAAGAAGAGAAGCCACCGTAATGAGAAGCCCACGAACCACAACGAAGAGTAGCCCCCGCTAACCACAACTAGAGAAAGTCCACGTGCAGCAACGAAGACCCAGCGCAGCCAAAAATAAATTAATTAAAAGAAACTTTTTAAAATACAGTAAAGTTGCAGCATGCAAAATCAATATACAAAAAACTGTTGTGTTTCCATATGCTAACAACAAACTAGCAGAGAGAGAAATTAAGAAAACAATCCCATTTACAATTACAACAAAAAGAATAAAATACCTAGGAATGTATTGAACCAAGGAGGTGAAAGATCTGTGTACTGAAAACTCTAAGACATTGTTGAATGAAACTGAAGAACACACAAAGAAATGGAAAGACATTCTGTGCTCATGAACTGGAATTAACATTGATAAAATGTTCTTATACCTAAAGCAACCTACAGATTCAACGCAATCCCTATCAAAATCATATGAGTTTTCACAGAAATGAAACAAAAACTCCTAAAGCTTATACAGAACCACAAAACCCCAAATAACCAAAGCAACCCTGAAATAAAATACAAATCAGAAGCTGGAGGTATCACACTCCCTGATTTCAAGTTATACCGCAAAGCTATGGTAATCAAAAGAACATGGTATTGACAGAAAAACAGACACACAGACCAATGAAACAGAATTCAGAGCCCAGAAATAAATCCACATGTACATGAACAATTAATGTATGAAAAAGGAGCAAAGCACATGCAACAGAGAAATGATAGTCTCTTCAATAAATGGCGCTGGGAAAACTGGAGAGCCACATACAAAAGAATGAAACTAGACCACTATCTTACACCATACACAAAATGAATTGGACTTAAATATAAGACCTGAAACCATAAAAAACACATAGAAGAACACAGACAGTACACTCTTTGACGCAGGTCTTAGCAATATTTTTTTTGGATCTGGCTACTCAGGCAAGGGAACAAAAGCAAAAATAAACAAATGGGACTACGTCAAACTAAAGGGCTTCTGCACAGCAAAGGAAACCATCAACAAAATGAAAAGACAACCTACCAATAGGAGAAAAGAAATTGCAAATCATATATCCAATAAGGGATTAATATCCAAAACATATAAGGAACTCATACAACAACAAAAAGCAAACAACATGATTTAAAAACAGGCAGAACAGCTGAATATACATTTTCCTAAAAATACATACAGATACCAGCAGGTACATGAAAAGACGCTCAGCATCATTAATTATTAAGGAAAGGCAAATCAAAACCACAATGAGGTATCCCATCACTCTGGTTAGAATGGCTGTTATCAGAAAGACAAGAAATAACAAGTGTTGGAGAGCATATGGAGAAAAGGGACACTGTTGGTGGGAATGCAAAATGGTGCAGCCACTAGGGAAAACTATGCAGATTCCTCAAAAATTTAATAAATTAAATTACCATATAATCCAGCTATCCCACTTGTGGGTATTTATCCAAAGAACATGAAAACACTCATTCAGAAAGATATATGCACCCCTATATTCATAGCAGCATCATTTACAATATCCTAGACGTGGAACCAACCTAAGTGCCCACTGACAGATGAATGGATAAAGAAGATGTGGTGTGTGTGCATGTGTGTATATATATATATGCACACATACATACACACACACACACACGAAATGGAATACTCCTCAGTCATTTAAAAAAAAAAAGATGAAATCTTGCCATTTGCAACAATCTGTAAGGAACTTGAGGGTATTATGTGAAGATAAGTCAGATGGAGAAAAGCAAATACTGTATGATTTCACTCATACGTGGAACATAAAAATAAATGAAGAAAACCAAACAAAAACAAACACACAGATACAGAGAGACAGCAGTGGTTACTAGAAGGGAAGGGGGAGTGTGTGGGAGAATAAAATGGGCCAAGAGAGTCAACTGGTATGGTGATGGACAGATGGAAACTAAACTTTTGATGGTAAGAACACTGCAGTGTATACAGAAGTCAACATATAATGTTATAAACCAACGTTACCTCAAGTTTTAAAAAAGAAGACATAAGCTGGGAACCTTCTGACCTACTCTTACGCAACGCTCAATGATGTTTATGCTAAACTACTTGAACTGGGCCCAGCTGTCAAGAGTAAATAAATGCTCACAATGCTCACCTTTTACAATCTATTATTCTTCCCTAGCTACACACTCACCCCAAAAAACTTTACTTTTCTAAAAGAAAAAAATCCCTCAAACATGTAATAATCTTATATGAGACTTATTAGTCATCCAAATATAAATGAATTTCTGAAATGGTTTTAACAGGAACATATAAATCCTTGGCAATTTCATAATAAATTTGTAAGATTTATAAAATTTAACTTTTCCGTTAGCAGAATCTTATAAATACTGAAGAGGGAAAAAGGTCCTTTGGGTGACAATGCTGTGAGATGAAAACAATAAGATAAAGTAATCAAATACTGGGTAACTCCTTTAAAATAGTGTTATTACTTCAAAACATGTCATTCATATCATAAATATAACTGAGGTCTTAATTATTTTAAAAATGGGCTCTACAAATATGTGTGTGTGTGTGTATATGAATCACTTTGCTGTACACCAGAAACTAACACAACATTGTAAATCAACTATACTTCAATTAAAAAGGGAGAGGGGCCTCTACAAAAACATGATTGAGGACATTTTTAACAAAATTAAACAAACTAAAACTACTTACATGACAAGTGAGTTATGTAAAAATATAACATCAATAATTCTTTCCATTGAGAATGTTTAGACAAACTGAAATATAGTTCCCTTTATAGGTTCATATATAAAGTTAAATATTATCACAGAGTGTGGTTTAAGCCAGGTTGTTTCAACCAGTACTCTCCAAAATACCTTTCTGTAACAAGTATTCACCTACAATACTCATTCAACAAATATTTCAGAGACTAATTTTGTACCATGCATCATGCTAGGGACTAGCTATGGCAGAAACACTGAAAACAAATTTGTAGTGGTATTACAACGCACATTTATTTCCTCTCTCACGCTGTGAAAAGCTGTTTGGTATAGCAGAAAGATTACTGACCTAGAAAAATATATGGGTTGCAATTCCTGCTCTGGTTACAAGTCCTTTTTAATTTTCAGAGTAATAGAACCATGTGTTACATACCAGGCAAATCTGATTCAGAGAATGAACTGGACTACGTAAACATTTTTTTAAAAATTTTAATTTAAAATAATACATCATTTTGTCACATTCTTTAAGGCTACTGAAGCTCATACCATTAGAAACGACAAAATACTCTAACCCTTAAAAAATAAAAATCCTTAGACCTTATTTATATTAAAGCTATAGTGTTGGAATTGCAAAACATTCTCCACTAGGTCAGATTCTTTAATAATTAAAAAAGAAAAATATGTAAGACGTTTTCTTTAAAAATCTTACCTTTTAAGAAATACTTTATACATTTTTAGAATAGAAAAATATTTTTCATTGAAACCCAAAAAAGTGCCACTTCTCTCAAAAAAAAAAAAAAAACAAACCCCCAAGACATTCAAATGACATATATGATTCAACTCCCTTTTTAATAAAGACTATATATATAAGCATCTCCTTGTAGGTCTGCAACCCTAGGCCTTGTTATACAGATATCAGTTTTTCAAATTGAGAATCTACCTAAACTAAGAATTTCTCTTTGTCTTTTAGAGAACTTATGCAGAGGTATTAAAGACTTAAAAAGAAAGAAATAGTTGTAACCATATAAAAAGCCCCCCCATCAACTATTTTAAAGACTTCAACCATATTTTCCCATTTTTATATTTTATTCAAATAGCTAACACTTTTATTAACCATACAGTATTAAAAAAAGAATTCAAACATCCAACAATAAAAGAGGTCTTAAATAACTGTGGCAAATTCTATCCTTTTAAGAGTACTTGCATATTTAAAACACTTTATTAAGGTGTGAAAGGGAAAAAAGTTTCACAAAGGTTTACTGACGTGATTATCAATGCTTTCAAGTGAGAGTAAAACAAATCTTAAAATGCGCATTGAGAGTCAATTACTGTCCATCTTAATTTCCTTTCATCTGAAATTCAGAGGTAATGTGTGTCCACTTTAGGGAAGATTTATATATGAAAAAGTAAGTTTATTAGAAAAATAAACAACTTTAAATTTTACAGTATTTTCCACTTCCAAGATTCTTTCAGATAGAGCAGATGGGCCGTTATGATTTAAACATGATCTGATTTACAAAATCTCATTTAGTCCTATTTAGTAAAACAAAACAAAATACAAAAACAAACGGCGAAATGTTAGTAACTATTAAGAACTCCAATGTAAAAGTTAAAAAAAAAAACCCATCATTTGTTGCATGTACCTAATATGGCAATATTTACTCTGATGTATATTAAACAGCTCACTGAAATTTAATGTGCTTATTACCAAGATAATACTATCATATTAAAATATAAGTTGTGCGGTCTAGCTTTATTTTTCAGAATAACTTATCAACTATAACCAGGGATTGGCAAATTTTTCCTTAAAAGGTGAGACAGTAAGTATTTTAAGTTTGCAGGCAATAAAGTGTCACTACTCAGCTCTGCCACAACAGGGAGAAAGCAGTCACAAGTAAATGAATGGGTATGCCTGTGAGCTGCAGTTTTGCCTGCTGCTGAAAAGACAGTGGATTTTGAATAAGAGACTAATTATTTCAGGTGCCATATTACAAATATGTCATATATTGGGGGGCAGGGGGGGCCACAGGGGTAGGAAGAATAACATAGATGGATAGCTATCACTAAATGAACACTATAAAATAAAAATTTCCACACTTGTTTCCCAATCATAATTGCATGTGTGTATATATGTATACATACAAGTTATAAAACTATTTCATTTTGATTCAATATTCTTTTTGGTGTGTAAGTAGTATCAGAACAAAGTCAGATAAGCAGCAGAGTATCTTGAGTGACTGAGTACTCAGAGGCTAATCAATAACAATGAAATTTGGTTTGGATATCTTAGTATTTCTACACAATGGGAAAACTAATCTATTCGCTGTGCCCCTGAAGAAAATAGATGTATATTTTAGATGTTTTAAAATTTAATTGAATTGTTACAATTTTGAAACTAAATGTGATTTGCTTTGTTTTATTAGAAAAAATACTCAGGCAAGGTCTACAATCATCGGTCAATTAAGAATGACTTACAAGAACACGAGGCAATAAAATAAAAGTACAGGTACAAACTATATATCTGAAACACTTCTATTTGGCAATTTTGTAACAAATCAAAATTTAAAAAGAACAAAGGAGATTGCAGATTACTTCGTAGATACAGAATAAAGCAACTGATGAAGTGCTTAAGCAAAAGAAAACAAAAAAATAGTAAGAAAACACACTGCTTTTCTTCTTTTTAAAAATAAAATCACATTTGCTACAAGTCATATGAATAATACCCTTATTAAACAACCATTCCAGAATGTCTTATAGAAGCAGTGCTTTTATTTGCACTTCATTTAATTTTATATGACTCACTTCATGTATATAGCTCTTTACCCCATTGTTAACGAATAAAGTCTCCCATAATTTTTATTATTTTTTTAAAATTTTTTAAAGTAAATGAGAAATGACTTATGTATCATGGAACCTTTCCCATTTTGGAACCAAAAGGCTTATTAATTCTATATTTTTGTCTATTCTTTCTTTAAAAAATTTTAGTGTAAAAACTGCTGGTTTTTATATCACTGTAGTAAAGTGAAAACTCCTTAATCAGGAGTATTTTCTGCAGTTTGACTGCATATAACCACATACTTTACAATATGTCCTTCCAACAGTAAGGAAATAATTGATTTCACGGTCACTGTCAGAAATGAGTGCCATAATTCTATTATGGGTATAGGTCCTCCCCCAAAGACTTTCTGGAAGGATGTTCAACGTGTTTTGTTCTTACAGATATTAACAGTAGTACATAGTCCCTTAAGTCTGCAAAAGACATTTATTGTTAAAGAAGGTGCTTTATTAACAATTCCTCTGGCAGCACTAGTGAATTACAATATCCTTCAATATTATCTCTACCCATAATATATACATTTAACTTTTCATGCCTCTAGAAAAACATCTACAGTACATTTCATAATATAAAAATATATTACAAATCTGCTGAATTATTTACAAGCAATGTTCTATTATCTCTATGCAACATTTGTTTGATACAATACTAACAAGTTACACATATTTCCATTTCTGTAAGTTAAAAAAAAAATCCATATGGCTTCTTGCTTACCAAGCAAGAAAGTGATTTTATTTTCCTTTTCAAAACCAACTTTGGTGCATAAAGGATTCAGTTTGAAGATACTTTAAAAAAAAAAATACAGTTTTTCTTATGTTAAGAAAAAACAACTCATAAACCAAATGCTTTCCTCAGAAAAAAAAAAAATTAGAGGCTTATATAGGTTAAAATGAAAATATGAGGATTATTCAAATAATTTGAAATAAAGGTTTTTCAAAAACCGTTAACAGATTAGTTATATAGGTAAATATTAACATACTGTACTCCATGAGAAAACCCTAGTCCTGAAAGGGGAGCCACCAGACATACTGCAACACTCTTTAACAGAAATTTTCAGCCCTAATTCGATAGACGAATTTTTAGTTGATTGCAAATGTCGTTCACTGTTTGCTTAAATACAAATTGAACACTTTTCTTATCAGAGTTCTGCAAAAGAACACAAATGGCAACCAATCACATCTATTTATCATAGTTGAAAGGTAAATTATCTTTTGATAATTTTCATTGTCTAAATATTTCCTTACATGACTTCAAATCAATAGACACTGTCAAGACAAATATCCTTACAGTGCTTTTGGTATTTTTAAGGGCACATGTTGTAATTGGTTTTCTTTTCAATATAAACTACTGTAATCACTAAAGGGTTTTTAAAAAAAAAAAAAAAAAAGAAAAAAAAAAAAAAAAAGGCAGCTTAAAGCAGCAAGCATGCAAAGCCTTTAAGAAGCTGTTCTACTAAGTTGCCAGAAGAGTGTTTGCTCAGTCTCCCACAGTACCATTCCATGAAAATGTGGATATACAGTAATATATTAATATATTCCACAGAAGAGCCTACTTCATTCACAGAATGTTTACACTAAGCATAAATATTATTCTAAATACTGGATTCAAGGAAAAAAGAAGGAAGGGGGTTGACTCTAATGTGCAACTTTTACTAAACCCATTGTCAGTGACTAAGACTGCAGGTGTCCCCGCTTGTTTGCTTTTTATGTATTTATTTATTTTTTACCTCTTCAACCTCTTCTGCGGCATTGTTCTAGAAAAAGAGAAAAAGGAGTATTCTTTTATTCAATTGAATGAAAAACACATTAAGCGCTTCAAAAATACAAATATGTATAAGAAATAGGCAATGTGATGATCACTGATCACCATGAAAATTTATTTCCAAAGCATTCACATGATGGATATAAATTTAGTTACATAATATATATAGCTTGTTAAGAAATCCTTTTTATGTAGCCTGATAATGTGTTTCTAAAAAAGAATCTCATGTTTAACACATACATTTTAACCATACTTTAAAACTAATGTTTAAACCTCAAATAAATATGTCCTTTTTACTCTCATTTTGAAGTTAATATATTTTTGGAAGGTTTGTCATGCTTTCATTTTGAGAGGTGCATAAGCTGTAAGTTATTTCTCCTGAAACAAATTAGAATAATTGCTTTTTCCCCTCTTAATTTCACAAGTTTTCCCAGTCAAAATCCAGGCATTGCTAAGATGTTACACCATGGCAAATGTAGTGGGTTCTAGGACTCTGTACCACTTGAGAGTAGACTTGATTCTAATTTCCACAATAGTAGAAGCATGAAAGTTCAGACTCAAGATTAAATGTTAAGATGGGGTGGAGGGTGGATTACAGCTAAAGAAAATTAACACCACAGAAGCACCAAATATATCTTAAGAACATCTTCATTACTCCAGAAATCAGTAATAATTGCAGAATTATACCCTGAAAACAGGTGATGCAAGTCCTATGTACTTCTGGACATCAGTTCTGAGCTTGAATGATTTTTATTTGTCACTTTCACCAAAATATCTTAATTGCTTCCTATATAGCATAAGAACAGCAAAAATAAGCTGATTCTGTGAAAAAGGAAGACCCTTAGAGAGTGGGAAGTAGAATGCAGGGCAGACACACAGAAGTTAGTCTCAATCTTATAATTAAGATTCATGCCCCTTTGTCAACTCACTGCTTAAGGCATGTTTACTACCAGTCTTGGCTCTCCCCAAATACCACTCTTTTCGAATGCAAATTTTAATCACTCCCTTCAAAGAATAAGCAGAAATAAACCCTAAATTAGGTGCTAATAAATAAAGAATATTCAATTATTTTTCTTTATAAAGAGAAAGGTAAATCATAACTCTCATATTTTTGGTAGTGAATGTCCCTCAATCTTTTCCTTTAAGGTCATTTCACTATTCTCTCTGCTAGTTAATTTCTTGCTAACCTAGCTCATCCCACAAAAAAACAAGTTTTCATTATATTAAGGACCTTCACCAAAAGATGCTTTAAAAGTTTGGAAGAGTCTCAATGTTTCCACACACAGCAAGGCCCATTATGTGAGAATTTCATTCTCAGAAGATGTTTCACATTCCAAAAAGTTGAGTCATGGAATGAACAAAACCTTCAAAGTATTTAATTGTTTCAAAATTTGGCATAAGACATAGTACCTTTACAATAGCTGAAATTCACATTTGAGATTATCAATTATTATGTCATCTTACTCTTACCCAACCTATTGCTATATAAAATATATACTAAACTAGAATTCCTTTTTAAAATATATAAAGTTCACTCATTAAGAGTGCCTTTTAAACATTTTCACCACTTTTTTAATCACCCTAGTATATGTCATGTGGATAGAGGCAGTATGGAGTTCAGCCACACCCTAGTTGTGTAACCTCTTGCCTCAGATTTAAGCTACTTAACCTCTTGCCTCAGATTTCCAATCTGTAAAACAGACATAGGAACACCTACTTCACAGGACTGCTGTGAGGATGAAGTATATGTAAAGCACCTAGCACAGTGACTCAGCACATAGCCAGAAATGTTGGTCTCTTCTCCTTCCCCCCCTATACCTTCATATGCACAGCACACTAAAACAAAGGTCAGATCAGAAAATTGTTAGAAACGTGAACACTCCGAGCTACCTCTTAAATAAAAACACAGTAATATTTAAAATGCTCTTTTGAAAAGTTTGGCGAGAGTACAAGTTTAAGAACTTCAACCATTAATGGTATTTAGGGCACATGCGATATATTCCCAGGTCAACACGTCTGATATTATAAAAAAGAATTACCTACTTAAACAAAAGGAACTTATTTTCAAAATACTATGTATATCACAACTTAAGCTACTTAAGGTAAATTTGGAATTAACCTGGCATATAAACTTTACCAAAATATTACCCTTCTAGTCTACAATTTATAAATCGTTGTGATGTAATTTCCATACACGAAACTCCAGAAAGCAAGATATGCTTGATACTGAAATTCAGTACTTAAAAATTAAGTCCTAACTTTATATCCAAAATTTAAGGAGATTTAAGATTACAATTCAAAAAAATAAAACATCAAAGCAAAAATTAAATTACCTGTATATGTTTGGGTCCAAAAGCAAGGCAGTATCTTTGGGTAGCTTTGATAAATGAACTACTTTAGTTTTTAACTGATGTCGTTCACTTTCATTCACCCACACGTCAGGCAGACTACGAATGAAAAAAACAAGTCATATATAAAATAACATTAATTTTAAATTTACCCTTCACATTACCCAGCTTTTTCTGCTAGTCTGACTGAGGCACCTAGGTTAACGAGCTTCTCAGATGCCGAGGAAACTCAGTGATCTAAGTAGTGGGATGTAGAGTCCCAGCTGAAAAATGGCAAGGTGAAATTTTAGGCATAAATCTGGAAATGAATTATGAATTTTTGATGGCAAAGCCACATCAAACTTAGAAACAAATATTAGAACACACTGTCTTTTAGTTTGCTAAGTGGAACTATATCTGAGCTTAACTTGATGAAAATCTGATACCTAGTTTCTTTCTGAAGAAATAAGAAATAAAAACCCCACCAGATTAATTTCCACTTTAAAAAAAAGCACATATAACCAAAATCCTGAATTTAAAAAAATTTAATCCTATAGAAAAATTCAAATAAAATGATTCTGATATTTGGATTGATCGATTTCCAAAATACTAAGAATACAGATATTTGAATATGATATTTTTTAAAGGAACTGTTTATAAACTTAATATAAAAAGGGCTCTTACAAATCAGTATGAAACAAGTGAACACTCATTAGGTAAAAAGGAACAAGAGAGACAAAGGTCACAAACCATTAATTCACCAACGATACAGTTTTTAAATTATCTTGCTCATAATCGAAGAAATGAGAAATGTAGAAGAATGCCAATAGCCAGTGCTGATAATAAGCCAGGGAAATAAGCTCTCTAATGCAGTAGATGAGATCAGAAATTGGTACAAACTTTCGGGAAGGCGATGCCTATCAAAACCCATAACATTTTGCATACTTTGTAAATAAAGCCATTTTAATGTCTCTTTTTTTTAACAGTAGAGAAAAATGGGTAACTTTAATGTTCAGTAAGAAGGAGTTCATTAAATAAATTTTACGCGCTATTTCAAAATATTTTAGAGTAGCATTTCCCTAAGACCTGTAAGGGGCGGGGGTAAAAGGAAGTGGAAAACATGTTCTACACTAATAGAAGTTTGACAATCACAGGATTTTTAAAAAGCTAAAGATGGGACTTCCCTGGTGGCGCAGTGGATAGGACTCCACGCTCCCAGTGCAGGGGGTCCGGGTTTGATCCCTGGTCGGGGAACTGGAGCCCACGTGCACGCTGCTACTAAGAGTTCACATGCCACAACTAAGGAGCCCGCCTACTGCAGCTAAGACCTGGTGCAGCCAAATAAATAAATAAATAAATATTTAAAAAAAAAAAAAAAAAAGCTGAAGAGATTTCTTTACTTCAATATGCTAACATGCATTGTAATCTTCCAAATCTATTTTTAAAGCTCTTAATCCACATCAGATTCATTAACATCTCTTTAGACTGGAGTCTGGGAAACAATATTACAGAAAAATATTTAATAACAAGTGTTAACCACATATTATTAATTTTTAATGAGATTCCACTCATTTGAATTTATTCTATTCTTGATGCTGATAAGATTTCTCTGATACATCTTCATTACCTTTTGCAACAACAAAAAAAATTATTTTTGAGAATAAAAGGAAAATGGAGCATGCAATTAAATTAAGGAGCATTTGGGCCAGAATTGCTCTAATAAAAGGGTACTAAAACTCAAAAGAAAAATTTAACACTCCTGGAAAACTGACCAATTGTTTTTTTCTATAAAATATCATTAATTGTGTGCTGGAAAATGTTTAGAAATTTTTAAAATAAATGATTCAAACAAAGGCACAACTAAGGTTGCTTGCACCCTATCCTACTTGAGGGTCATTAAAAATTCTAAAAATAATCACATCCTAAAAATGATTAAAAATTGCTTTAACAGCTTACATTAAAAACAATTTTAAAAGCTAGTTTTAAAGCTTATACCTTGAGCCAGTTACTCTCAAGAGCTTTTACAGATTATCTTTTTAATGCTGATGACCTCAAAATGTTTTGTGGCTTCATTTCTGTTAAGTCTTTTATTTTGAACCCAACAGCTTAAGTAATTTTTGAGTATAAGATTTTAATAAAAATAAGACTGATCAGTTTATTAGTTATATATATAGTATTCCAAATACTTACATGTCTTCAGGCATCCAATGAAGCAAAAGTTTTATCTTTCCAGAATCCTCTTTTCTCTTAGCTATTACCTAGTAATGATATAAAAGAAATCATAAAACTATTTATAAAAGATCATTTTAATATGTTTAAAAAACGCTTTTGGTCCTAATCAAGAACTTAAGTTTTCATGTCCTGGACCAGATATTACCACCACAACATCTTGTTCTGCCCTGGTCTGTAGCAATTTCCCACCTTTGATCATATATTTTCACAAAAGAAAAAGAAAAAAGGAACTGAAGTAGCTTTGTACAGCCAAATATTATCCAGCCAAAATATTACAGCCAAACCATATTATCTTTGAAAATGCTATTTATTTTACTATCTACAAAGTCTTTAGCTGAGCCAGACTGCCAACCAAGAATCCATATTGGCTGCAATACTTTTAAAGAGCAAATGAACAGTAAAGAAAAAATAATGCTAGAAAGGGAGAGGTCTCCTTTTTAGGATTAAGGTATTTGTCGTTTGCTTGGGAGTTTTCTGTTTGTTGGTTGATTTCTGTTAATTGAAATGAAACATTAACCAATCAGTGTTCAGTTCAGTTAGGAATCTACCTAAGTTAAAGTGTGGATCAACCACAACATAAAGACCTATATAAGTGTAGTAAAAACAATATGCTTGTCACTCATAACCAGATTCAGAAAACTAAGGTAATGATTTTTAAAAATCGATCAAAATGGTATTTTATTAACTCTTAGAACTGCCATGTTAACCAAATTAGCTCTTTAGTGTTTTAATAATCTAAATCTCAATATTTTTACCAAGTTTAAGTTCCAAACAGCCTCACAAAATAATGTTATGTGTCATCCTCAAAACATATTAGAAGTAAAAACAGCAGTTCATACAAATATAAAACAGTTTCTAGCCCCATTATTTAAAAACCTATAGTTAAGTACCGTAATTCTAGACTTGGTAATGGAATCAATTAAAAAGCTCAAAGACAGATCTGCAGATGCTAAAACAAAATATCTCTACAAAGAAGTAAGATATAAAAATAATGCAATGCAACCAAGTACAGCAAGCCAACTGACTGGTAACTAGGATTCTGCTGACCTCTTCTGGAGACGGCTCAAAAGAAAATGTTTCAATTAAAGAAGACAAATTAGGCGAACTGCACAGCATAGTACACCCCACATAAACATTTTTATGCAAATCTTTTCACTATAAATATGGTTATTTCCTATAAAAGTTAATTTGGTAACTAGGAAACTTACATTTGCAGTTAGTACTGAACACCTCTGACTACTGTTTAACACAAACTGCCTCCAGCAACCTTTCCAGTCCTACTCATGGAACCTTAGAGAACTTCCTCACCTAGCTCCAAGGAAGACCTTTTCCCATTAGGGATGTTTCTTCCTTCCACTTCCCCCAGGAAAAAGCATTCTTCAGATTATGCTACACCTTTGCGACTTTTCCTCAGTCAAGGTACCTCTGCCACCCCAGTGTCGCTTGGGGGTGTGAATCACTCTTATTCCTAGGTTTTTAAAATTTATGATAAACATAGGTAATCAATCATGTTCTTAAATCCTCTCAGATGTTTTCTACAGCTCGAAAACTTATTTTCATCTTCAGACTATTTTCACTCTGAGTAAATTTTAAGTTTTCTTCCAGACTCTTAATACCACATTTCTAGTTCCTTCATTTTTTTGATCATCTTTACTCCTCCCATGGTGAGCCTAAGATTTCACCCAAAGAGCTGCTCTAATGAAAGCATGAAGCTGATGCTTCATTTTTTAAAACACAACCTTATTTATCATCATCACCTCTACTCCCTAACATGTAGAGATACTTGTTCATTACTAGACCATTATTTCATCAGATTTATTGCTCTTTAAAAATCATTAAATGTTGCTAGGCCCCAAACCTCAGTCCTTTGATTTCTTTTTTCTATTTAATACTTCCTAGGTGATCTTATCCAGTCTGATACCTTTAAATAACACTAATACGCTAGAAAGTTCTATCCTTATTTGTAGCCACACCTCTCCTCTAAGCTCAAACTCTTACACCCTTCTGCCTACATGACAGAAGCACTGGATGTTCCATAGAACGTGCTGAATTACGGCTCTTGATACTCCCCTCTCCCCGAACCTGCTCACCTCACAGCCTCTATTATACGGCAGCTCCATCCTTTGGGCTAGCTGCCCAGGCCAAAGACATGGGAGTCATCCTTTCTTCTCGTTATCACACCTGACATCTGATCCATCCATAATTCTTGTCAATACCACTTTCAAAAGATATCCAGAATCTAACCCTTCTTAGTATCTCCACTGCAACCATTCTGGTCTTTTCTCACCTGAGATACTGAAAAGACTGATCCCTTCTCTCCCCAACCCTGACCTACAATCTGTTCTCAATACAGAAACCAGAGTGAGTACATTAAAACCTACATGAGAGGAAAGAGATCAGTGAGTTCTCTTAAGGCAGAGGGCAGAGGCCGAGATGAAAAAGCTACACCGGGAATGTTCTGCGTGACAGGACTGTTCTACAGCTCAACTGTGGTGGTGTGCTGGTTTCACAGGTTAAGTACAACCGTCAAAACTCACAGAATTGCATATGTATTTTTTTGGCCGTGCTGCGTGGCTTGCGGGATCTTAGTTCCCTGACCAGGGACAGAACCCAGGCCCGGCAGTGAGAGCCACTGGACCGCCAGGGAATTCCCGTGTATACTTTAAATGGGTGAGTCTGTATTTATTATATCTCAATAAAAATTTTATTTAAAAGAAATCACAACAGAGTATGGCTACTCAAACTCCTCCAATGGTTTCCCAACACACGCAGAACAAAAGCCAATGTCTCAGCCCAACAAGACTCTCCCCATTGCCTCTCCGACTGCTCCTGCTCTCTCTGCCTCACTTGTTTCCTCCAGCCACACTGGCCTCCTCACGGCTTTTCAGACATACTTGCATGTCCCCACTTGAGGATCTTATGCTTGATTTTCCCTCTAGCTATGATGCTCATCCCCCTAATAACTGAATGGCTCACACCCTCACTTCCTTTTAAGTTTTTAATTTTACTAGTTTATCTTGTGTATCATGTCTCTTCCACTAGAGTGTAGGCATGGTTTCCTGTTTTGTTTTAGTCTGTTTTGTTCACTGCTGTATCATTAGTACCTGGCATATGTAGGTGCTCAATATTTAAGTAAATGAACAAATTATCCCTAATGCCACACTCAGGGTCTGGTGACCGACCACATCTTACTAAAAAAGAACAATAATAATAGAAATCAAACTTACGGTTATCAAAGGGGAGAGGGAGGGAAGGGGGAACAAATTAGAAGTATGGGATTAACAGATACAAAATACTATATGTAAAACAGATAAGAAACTAGGATTTACTGTATAGCACAGGGAATTATATTCAGTATCTTGTCATATCCTATAATGGAATATAATCTGAAAAAATATACGTGTGTGTGTGTATGTATGTATATAATATGGCTGAATCACTGCTGTACACATGAAACTAACATAATATCGTAAATCAACTATACTTCAATTAAAAAAAAACTCATGGGGGCTTCCCTGGTGGCGCAGTGGTTGAGAATCTGCCTGCCAATGCAGGGGACACGGGTTCGAGCCCTGGTCCAGGAGGATCCCACATGCCGCGGAGCAGCTGGGCCCGTGAGCCACGACTACTGAGCCTGCGCATCTGGAGCCTGTGCTCCGCAACAAGAGAGGCCGCGACAGTGAGTGGCCCCTGCTTGCCGCAACTAGAGAAAGCCCTCGCACAGAAATGAAGACCCAACACAGCCATAAATAAATAATAAAAATAAATTAATTAATTAAAAATTAAAAAAAAAACTCACGGATTAAAAAATTAACTTATTTTGTATCTGACATGTTTTTATTCAGTAAGATAATTAAAAGTCTACTTTATCAGATCATCATGAAATACTTTTTGATTACAGTCAATCCTCCGCTTATTTCAACTTATAAAATGATTAATATTTTCTATCTCCTATTAACAATACATAAATGTAAACTTGGATAATAAATATTAGATTTCAACTTAAAAAAAAAATAAAAGAACAATTATAGACCTACCAAATCATAAACGTATGTTATAAAATTCCAAAGGACTTCAACCATCACTGTCGAGCAAGCTCCTGATCTCGCTGAATCCCAACAAAATTCCCAGCACATTTTTACTTTGTCTTCATTCTTATTTAGATAACTATATTTCCAACATTCTTTAAAAGAGCGTAAGTATGGTACAACTTTCCTTAAACCCAAACTCACACCATTATGTGCTCCAATCTCAGAAAAGATTCCCTTTCCTTTGTGTCTGATCTTCTACCTTCTTGCCTTTAATTTTGGAAATCAAAATCAAAATTGGGCATTTTGAATTGGAAGTATACATAAAAGAAAAAATGAAAATATAAGAAAACCTCATTATTAGAGGAGGTGGGAAGAATAAGAGATTCAAACCAGTAGAGATATCAATACTGATCTTTTATATTTGAATTCTCATGCATTTTGATTAGAATATATAAAATAAAACCTAAATTTAGTATATTTTCTATTTCAACAGGCAAAATTAAATAATCTCTCTTTCCAGGGATTCAAATCACCAGAAGTCTGGTCTAAAGTTTATTTCTACTAACTGACCGACACCAAAACTATAGCAATATAAAGATGACTGGATAATAAAAATGGCAGGGAGCATGAGAAGAAAGAACAGCTCTCTATTAACTCCTAGTTAACCAAAAAAATAAATTCATTATTGCCTTTTCAAATTCAATACTTTTCTTTTTCCAAGTAGGACAACATAGTTATTCAACAAATATACTGAGTTCCTACTATGTGTCAGGCACAATTCTAGACACTTGGAATACATTCACAGAACAAAACAGATTAAAATTCCCTCCTTCATGAACCTTTCATTTGATGGAAAGCTTTAACACAAACTTTAGATGTGCATTTTATGGGTGATGGAGGAGCATGCAGCACATAGGGATGTGAGTTAAAAGAAGTCTAATGCTCTCACTTTACCTGCAAGGAAACCAGAGGTCAGAAAAGACACCTAGTTTACTTAAGGTCAGAGACTGATCTTCAAGTGCCTAGTAGCCCAAATGCCAACCCCAATATTCTTAAATAGTTCAAATTAAAGGCTACAAAATTCAACGTAATGATTAAAATGTCAAATTGTGGGAAATATTTGGAAAAAAAAAAAAAAATCAAATACTTACAGTACTATGAAAAACAACACTGTGTCCCTTCCCTAAACTTTCTATATGAGCTGAGAGGTTAAAGCATATGGCTCGATGTCTTATCGCATCCAGTGTTTGTGCATCGAAGAAATCATGTGGTCGCGCTAAAAGTCAATATAAAAGAGGTAAAGAATATTTAGAAAAATATAACAGTCTCCAAGCAGCCATATTAGTAGTCCATTTTCCACAAAAATATGTAATAAGTAAAAAAGACTGAAACAACGAATAAGTATCTGTCTAGTGTTTAAATGCAAGATTTTCTTTGCTTTCAAAACACAGAACCTAGCTAACAAGGTAAGGATGTACAAAAGCAGAACTCCAACCAATGAGTAAGTGTGGGTTAATTCTGCCCCTTGGTGTGTGAGGTTCTAGCCTCCGACCTCATGATTGCATATTTCAGCTACTATCTTTTTCATATAATTTTATATTTTACTCCAGCACCTCTCCTGAGCACCAGTCCTACATTTTCAACAATCTGATAAACGTCTCCATCTGTGCACTACACACAGATCTCATTCACCTCAGCCAAACATATGAAATACATTTCATGAATATTTTAATATGTAATCAAAATATTTTCCAGATTTGACACAGTGGTCACATTATTTTGGAACTTCTGACAAGCATTTTCTTGATTAAGAATAACTCTTCTAACAATAATCTAAGAAAATTATAAATGCTGTTTTGTTTTTGTTTTTGTTTTTAATTTTTTGGCCCTGCTGCCTGGCATGCGGGATCTTAGTACCCCGACCAGGGAGTGAACCTGTGCCCCCTACAGTGGAAGCACAGAGTCTTAACCACTGGACCGCCAAGGAAGTCCCATAAATACATTTTTAATGCCAATGAGTCCACCAAAATTCTTTCTAACTCTCAATGCCACCAGTTATTAGCAACGTGACTTTGCACAAACTGCTTGATCTACCTTAGACTGCTTCCTTATTTGAGAAATGGAAATATAACAGCTATAGATTATGTATAAGTAAAATAAATGTATATGAAAAATGCCTTCAGTCATAACGCAGTTTAGATGAGTACGCTTACACCATTTATTAAAAAATAAATTCACAAACTTAGAGTAAGCAATCTTTTAGTATGATCACAACAAAGTTAAACATTGAAGATTTGATAAAAACATTTTTAAAATTTCTATTTTTATCCCACTAATATTATTATAAATGTGTTGTTTTTATTCCTAATAAAAACACTGTTCAAAGTAAGGAAACGAATTTATTATTTTACAGTTGTGAAGCTTTCTAATATATGTAAAATATCTCAAGATCATCTGTAATTAAAAAGTACATTTTACTGACAATAAAAGAAATGGCTTGATTTCTTGGTACAGCATATTCTGAATTACATGTATGCTGATTTACCACACTATTCTGACTTACCACTATGTGGAGTGAAATTATCTCTACTATTCATGGAGTTCACTGTACATCTACACAAATCTAACAGCTGGCATACTCAATAAAACAACGTGAATAGCTCTTTTCTCATTGGATTTTTTGCTCAAAAGGAAATAAACAAAACACCAGCTAGTGATAAACTAACAGAACCCACAAGACTAAGAATGCAATGACAATGGGAAATCAGTTAAAAAAAAATTAAAAAATTTAAAAAAGAGAGATTTATGGGAGAGAAAAAAGTCATGATTTTACCTAAAGCTGAGAAACAAATCCCCTTCCTATTTGATCTGCTGCTACTTGGGGGAAAAACGTGTAGTTTCTCCATGCTCTCCAAATATGCTTTTTCCTGAGAAGGATAAGCACTTAAAGAAAATAACAATAACTCACCCCTCTAAATCATTCAAATATATCACTCCTCACTCAAGATTCAAACACAGAAGTCATCACTTGAATTAAATTCAGAATAATAAAAGCTCCCAAATTTCAGATTCTATGCATTCAGACCTTAACCATGTTACGTCCACTATTAAAGTGTCAAGAATACTAAACTAAAGTAACAGTCTCCAAAGCAGGTGTGTGTCATGATCCATTAGAGTGGGGAAGAAAATAATACCACTTCTGGATTTTTTTCATCTCTGTTTTTCAGTATTCCTTCTTGGTAATTATAACGCACACTAGCAGTGTTACCTACATATACTGTATAAATACACAAGTTAAGATTGGGTGCCCAACCATTTTTTTAATGAGCTGTATAATGAAATACCTTTGAAGACGACAAAAATAGAGACTCTTCGCCTGTGGTTCGAAAGTATACAATCATCTAATTATGTTCTATCCTAAATATCAAGGATACATCTCATAATTTGATGAGTAAGCACATAACCATCGTATACATGTGTGTCACAGCAAGACTGTTAAGTAGAGAGACAGACTACACGTAGCTTCGCTATTCACACATACCACTTTGGGGCAGACAGGTTACTTAACTTTCACTTGATTTTTATCTTTAACATGTTCAAATTTTCTAAAATATTGTTAGAAATACCAGCACTGCCATAATTTGTCTTAATTTAGAAGAGAATCAAAGTAGCCCTCAAAATCTAATTACAGAGCTTGTATTCTAAGGCCACATATACTTACATTCCCCTAGCTACTAGAGGTAAAACATACATCACTGAATTCTCACAGTGAAAGACCAAGATCCTATCTGTTCATTACTGTTAACAAAAATAGATAAGCCGAGTTGAAGAATGGTAAAAACTGAATTTGCATGAAAGCCCAAGACAAAAACAAAACCATCTAATACACACTGATTTTCAGTGAAACACTTACGTAATGAGCGTCGTCTTTTGTTCTTTAATTTCCTCCTTTTGTTCATTCCAGCTTTAGAAGGAGATTCTTCTTTGGCCTTTGGCTGGCTAGAAACTTTTGAGGAGTTCTGCTGACTGAAGTGTGTGGGTACATGGCGAGCTAGCCCTCCCTGAGAAGCGAAGCTGGCATTGCAGCCACCAACAACACACTAAATAAAAATTAAAAAAATGTCAGGGATGCTGTATAGGACA
Source organism: Eschrichtius robustus (assembly GCF_028021215.1). Taxonomy (NCBI): domain Eukaryota; kingdom Metazoa; phylum Chordata; class Mammalia; order Artiodactyla; family Eschrichtiidae; genus Eschrichtius; species Eschrichtius robustus. The sequence continues at coordinate 16,411,027 of NC_090836.1, read as the reverse complement.
CAAGCAAAACGTGAACGAGTGAATATTTCATATTTTCAGACGTAAATCAGTAACACTGCAGAACTAATTCCAGAAAGGATCTATGAGGGACTAGTACAACCCCCCTTTCACTTTATAGGTTGCACAAAATAATACAGATTAAGCAGTGACAGAGCCTGGAAAACTTCATGACTCCTTAGTTTACTGCTCTTCCCACCATGTGCAAGACAAAAATAGTGGAATCTTCTTCCCAGAAAAATCCGGAGTTTAATCACTTTTGTAAGAGGAACAGTAAGTTGTTTTCACATCAAAGAATAAGATAATCGAACAATTACTGGGATTCCTGGATTTTCAAAGTTATTTTTATTTTAAGATATATGCTACTTCAGGGAGTTCCCCAGTGGCCTAGTGGTTAGGATTCCGGGCTTTCACTGTCGTGACCCGAGTTCAATCCCTGGTCAGGGAACTGAGATCCCGCAAGCCGCGGAGCCGCAAGGAAAAAAAAAAAAAAAAAAAAATATATATATATATATATATATATATGCTACTTCAAAACCTTCATCAGGCTCCCAACTGCTCTACACTGTTGTAACAGACAAGAAAGAAATACTGACTTTTAAACTACTGGATCTAGTCAGTCAGAGAAGACATCTTGTATGCTCAGGGTTGGTCTTATGCAACCCTCTGTAAGTTGCATTAAATATTGCCTCCTCAGCCTTCTGTACTTGCAAGACTGAGAAAACAAGAGGTCAACTTAACTACCCGTCACCTGGCAGATCTGCTGTTCCAACAATGAATGCAGAATGTTCGGATATCACTAAAATTACAATGCTCAAATTAGCTACAGTACAAGTGTGTGATTTCTAGTTAGATCTTAGAAAATAGTAATTGCAGGTCTTCTAACAAATGAATGTTACTAACTAAAACAAACATTTTCCATCCCCAAACAGCAAAATCCACAGCTGGATTGCTGGTGGGTTTCTATTAGTAATTTATTAAAGTTGCTTAGTTTCTGACTTGACAACAAAACTCCAAGTGTGCAAATTTGCCACGTACGCCACTAAATGTATCCATCACATTATTCCCAAGTGGTTCAACTTAATTACATTTTTCTAGATAATACCGCAAAAAAATCCACATGCTTCCAGGCTCTTTCTTTCAATCTAGCTACCTCTACCATTTTAAACTTCTAAAAACACACTACAACCCTCTCTTAGTAGAGGTTATAACTTTATTCACAAAATCTCTCTAAATCTGCCCACGTGAAAGGGAGCTCATCCTCTTTTGAGGACATCCTCACACTTTCAGAGCATAATTAGGTAATTTATCCCAACTCATCTTTTCCATGCATTTTGAAGGCAGGAACGTACTTTTATGAATATATATATATATATATTTCCAGAAGCATCTTGCAAATCACAGGTGTTCCTAAATATACTGGCTTATAGATTCTGATAAAAATCAATGCTAGCTAAGACACCTCACAGCAAAATCCTTATATAGTGCCATTAATAATTATTCTATTTATTTCAATATACAAGAGACATGTTATGGGCTCTAACTGTACTCAGCATTGCTAACAAAAGGTTAAGAGGCAGAGGAATGACTCAAGATTTTAGTTCAAATACTTATCTTTTCTATATTCAGTACTACGTAAGATGCTAGAAGGATAAGGATGATTAAGATACAGTCCCTGCCCTGAAAGTGCTTACATGTGATCAGCAGGACATACATACAAAGCAACAGCTTCAAAGGACCTAGAGTCAGGGGTAAGGCACAGAGTGTTACGGGAACCCTGAAAAGAAGCAATTAGCCATATTCAGCGCTTACCAATTCATTTAATTCTTACAATCCTATCAGTAGTGTGGTCCTCAGATAGCCTACATCAAGAACGTTCAGCTACAGATTCTGACCATGAGAAGTTTAGCATCTAACGGATGCTGAATTTTTAGGACGTAAAAACTTACTACACGTATTTTGAGTACCAGAAAAGAATAATGCTTTTTAAAGTTTCTGTCTTCTGTAGATTACCACATTGCCATAGAACACCACAGTCTACTACAGAAGCCACTAGCCAGATGCTGCTACTTAACAGTGTAAATACGGCTACTATAAGAAACTGAACTTTTATGCTTATTTAATTTGATTAATTGTTTTGAGGTGACTTTCACATAACATACCATTTTAAAGTATACAATTCAGTGGTATGCAGTGTATTCACAATGCATAAACAAATACAAGGTTATACAAGGATAGCTCCACATCCTTGCCCAGACTTGTTATTTTCCATTTATTTTATTAAAACCATCCTAGTAAGAAGTGTTATCTCATCGTGGTTTTTATGTGTATTTCCTTAATAACTGTTTTAATTTCTAATTTAAAACCTGATATTCAGTTTAACTACTGAAAAACTTTTAAATATGTTTGGAAAACCTGAGTGTGTGAATCTACTTCTCCAACTGCAAATTTTATGAAATCTAAATACAGATGAAGATGGGGGGGGGGGGGGGCGGTGTTAAGAGTTTGGGATTAACATATACACACTACTATGTATAAAGCAGATAAACAACAAAGCCTACTGTGTAGCAAGGGAACTATATTTAATATCTTGTAATCACCTATAATGGAAAATAATCTGAAAAGGAATATAATATACATTTTATATATATGTATGTATAACTGAATCACTTTGCTGTACACTTGGAGCTAACACAACACTGTAAATTAGCAATACTTCGATTTAAAATAAATAAATAAATAAATAAAGATGAATTGTTTAGCACCTGAATTAAGAGTGCTGAAGTAGAATTGCCCTAATGGGTTAGTTTTACACTGTCCAATACATTTTAGTCATTAGACATACAGCTACTTAGCACTTAAATTGTCTAGTCCAAATTAAAAAGTGTTGTAAGTATAAAATACACACCAAATTTGGAAGATTTAGTACCAAAAAAGCAGAACATCTTATTAATTATACTGTATATTGATAAGGTGCTGAAATGATATAATTGGTTAAGTCAAAGATATTACTTAAATTATTTTTACTTGTTTCAATTATTTTTAACACAGCACTGGAAAATTTTAAACAACACATTTGGGTCACACATATTTCTATTCTACAGTACTGCCTTAGACGAAGCCACGCAGTACTTATTTTTCTTTTCAATTTTAGATGTCATCCCTGTATTTCCTAACACCTATCCTAAAAACACACTTTAGGGCTTCCCTGGTGGTGCAGTGGTTAAGAATCTGCCTGCCAATGCGGGGGACACAGGTTCGAGCCCTGGTCCGGGAAGATCCCACATGCCGCGGAGCAGCTAAGCCCGTGCGCCACAACTACTGAGCCTGCGCTCTACAGCCCGCGAGCCACAACTACTGAAACCCGTGTGCCTAGAGCCCGTGCTCTGCAACAAGAGAAGCCACCACAATGAGAAGCCCACACACCACAACGAAGAGTAGCCCCCGCTCACCGCAACTAGAGGAAGCCCACGTGCAGCAACGAAGACCCAACGCAGCCAAAAATAAATAAATAAAATAAATAAATTTTTAAAAACTAAATAAAAAATAAAAACATACTTTAAATAAGCATATTTTGTGTCCCATGTGTCAGATATTTCAAGGAATACAATATAAATAAAACAGTCTTTGCCCTTGGATTCCCAGTTTAGTACTGGTTATTCAAAAAAAATTTGTTGAGAGACTCCACATTTCAAATTTTAGAACTGCTACATGACTACAGTTAAAGCAGCAATGATAATAACAGTTCAGATCTAAGTCCTCAGGTTTAAATTGAAAGGGATTTTGTGATATGAATCCACCCAGGATTATCCTTAATTACAAGGGCCCAAATAGGCTAACAGATTCATTTTGTCCTGGGTTCCTTCAAAACTGCAAAGAATAAGCCCTGGTAGTCTCTAGAAGTGAGAGAGTAAATATCGCAAGTTTATTTTAATCAGCAATGATTCAATCAATGCTCAGGACATAAAATCAATGAGAATTCTAATGGAAAATTGTTTTATCTTTGATTTTGATTATTCATCAGTCAAGAATCAAAAACAAATCTAAAAAAGAAAATATAGAAAATACAATGAGAATTTAGAATGAGAGAAAAAGAGTACTTTTAATGAAAAGAAATACAACAGAATCACACACCTTTCACTAAAATACAAATTCTTTTACCCTAATAGAGAAAGTAATTTTAAGCATCATCTAATCAATATTCCACTCATTTAGTGTTTATCCCAGAGAACAAGTTGAGAGACAAATCTGCTGCCTCAAATGGTCTTAGTACCTTAGTGCCTTCACTCCTCTTAACACAAGCATTTCATGGTGCTGAGTGATTTTACTGTTCAAATATTCAATGTTTCACCCACACATACAACAATGACTACTGAACTCAAGCTACCACATATGGTGCTCTGATTTAAAAAAAAAGAAAAGCCTGTTTGAACAATCAGGGAAAAAAACTGGCTGTTGGACATTGAGTGTTTTAAATGTTCTGTCTCCCAAATCCACTGAAACATTCAATATGTCAGCTACTCCTGTGGGCAAGTAGCTGTTATAAAATTTGAAACATGGAATGACAGTTTTTTCAAACAGATTTGTTCGAATGAAGCAACACTAAGACTGTCTTTGCTAGTACAAAGACTGTCTTATTCATACTCATATTCCCGTTAAGTACTATGAAAATCTACAAGGGGCAACTGAAACAGAGAGCAGAAAACACCAGTTTCACAGAAGATATGGTAGTATTTATTAGCAGGTAATCTAAAGGAAAACAAAAATTCCGGGTAGAAACGCTGGTGTCTTAGTTTTGACAAATGTACCACAGAATGTGAGATGGTAAGATCAGGGGAAAAAAATTGGATGAAGGTACATGGGTACCCTCTGTACCATCTTTGCAACTTTTCTGTAACTCTAAAATCTTTCCAAAACAAAAAGCTTTTAAGATTCTCAGGAAAAACAATTAAAAAAATAAAAATAAAAAAAAAAGATTCTCAGGTAGAAAGCACAGCCTATACAAAACCACAATGAGGGCAAAATGTGACCCATTTGAGAGCTACAAGTAATATAGTATGGCTGGAACACAATTTCCTATGAAGGTAAAGTAAGGGAATAAATGAGAGTAGAGAAGCAGGTAAATATCAGATATGATATTATGCATCATGCTAAGAAATAGATTTTAATTTAGAGAGGAGTTATCAAGGATTTCAAATAGTAATAACTAAGTGAACCTTAGAATAACTGGGAATAATAGAGTGAGAGGTAGTAATAATATTCAAAATACACTGAGAGGCAAGCAAATCGACAGGATTTGCTAATGCATGGGGGGGTGGGGCGGTATAGGAAAAGTTAAGAGAAGAATCGAGAATATTTCAGGGCTCTTAAAGTCAGGGTAACTGGATGGAAGATCTTACTATTTACTGAGTCTAAAATAGAGCCATGTTTGAAATGGAAAACCAAGATTTTGTACATGTTAGGTTCAAAATGCCCTATTAGACATCCAAGCTGAATATTCTATTCTGGAATCCAAGAGGGAAAGTCAGGGCTAGAGGTAATCTGGGAGTAATCAGAATATACACAGTATTTAAAACCAAAGGACTAGATAAAATAAGAACCCCTAGGGTGAGAATTTTTGACAGCACTCTCCAACATTTAGAAGTCAGGCAGAACAGAGGTCAGCAAAGCAGACTGGCAAGGAGCAGCCACTGAGTTTGGGTGGGGATGAACAACAGGCAAGTGTGATATCAAGGAGGCCCAGAGAAGAAAGAGTAAAAACAAGATCCCATATGCAACATGCACATAGTAAACACAGCATACATCTTTCTTCCCCTGTGCCTTTTTTCCTCCTTTCAATGAGCACTGAATTGGTAACCTCATTTACCAGAGAAATATTGCTTAGTTATCAGCTTTTATAACTAACAAAGTTCACCTAGTGTTACAATAAGCGGTATTTCTCTTACAAGGTCCCCCTATAAGAGAAATACTTGTAAACAGAAGCTCTTAAGCCTGGGTACACATCCAAATCACCAGAAAGATTTCTTTGAATATAGCAATGACTGGCAGCACATCCCAGAGATTCTAATTTAATTGGTCATGGGTGCAACTCGGGCACCAGAATTTGAATATCGAGTGGCACAGCTCATATAGTAAAGAAAGAACTACCTCTTGATTCTTACCAGATTTCCAAATAATGAGATCCTTACCATTCTCCAATGGTGACCAATCGGTTTTTCATTTCTGGGGAGGGGGGGGAGAGGAATCACCTTTTGTTTTTCAGTATCATCACATTCACTGCAGCTATTTTCCTTATTTTACTCAAACTGTACCATCTTTGGTCAGTGGGAGCCTCCTAAAAACTGTCTGCCAAGGCTAGGGAACATGAGGGCTTCAAATACACAGACACACAGAGAGACATACGAAAAGGTAAAGGAGAATTAAAGCTAGAACAGGGTGCTTAAAGCTTTGTATTATTACAGAGAATGTCTGTTGAAAAGCAAAAGATTCTCACCAAAAAAAAAATATATATACATATATATATAATTTAAAATATATATATAATAAATATATATATAATTTTAAAATGTATTTTATACATATATCTGTGAGGTGATGGATGTATTAATTAACTAGATGGAGGGAATACTTTCACAATTGACTAATGCATATCAAGTCATCACGATGTACACTTTAAATATCTTACAATTTTGTCAATTATACCTCAACAAAGCTGGGGGGAAAAAGCAAAAGATTTTTTAAATTATCAGTATCGACTAACATTATAAAACAGGTTACAAAGGAACTGAAGAAGGAAATTATTTTGTCACCCATCGCAGTGAATGATGTATTATTAGCATCACTATGTACTGTAAAAATTACCAGAATTTGCCTGTATGCACAACTGTAAGCCACTCACAGTGATAAAGATATAATAGCTTAAGTCTGGTTTGATGAAATTTCTTTTTTCTTCATCAACAATTTAGGCTAGGTTCTTGATTCCAAAACACCTAAAAAGATTGGCTATTTCATGTATAAGGCCTGAAAGAAAATCTGAGTTTTTCAAGCAATACTCTTAACACGATAAGAAGTCATTCAGACGTGTCACTATTATGAACGAAGCCAATCATGCTGAGCTGCTGGAGACTAGTTGCTGAGGAAAACTTACAATAAATTCATTAACCCATGACAACTAAGTGACTACAAGTACCGTGTTCAAAGTAAACAGAAATACTAGAGTAGGGGAGAAACACGTAGGAAGAAAAAAAAAAAACTATGGAGCCTATCTGAAAAGTACAACTATGTAATTTCTAACATACTATACAAATTTGTCCAGACAAGCCACTGCCACACTGGCAAAAAAGGAAATCAGAACAATCACCAAACATGCTGTGTATGACTAATTTTTATTTTCTTCAGTTAAGTAAAGCATTTCTGAGCATGGTGAGCTGAAGCCAATTAGCCATGATAATGCTTAATACCAAATGACTAAGAAGAATCAAAATCACATTTAAAAAAAAAAAAAAAAAAGGACCAGAGAATAGTTGAAAGAATTCCAAAATCCTAGTCCTATAAACACATGTAATGTTTTCCAAACCTTTAATAATGAAAGGTTTCACTACATTTAACAAAATGGCAGCAGCAACTCCCCTTCACACAAACTCTAAATGCACACACAAAGCAAGGGTATATATACAAGACAAAGTGAATACGGGGAGAAGCTGGGGCGGAAGGTGCTTATCTAGGAATAATCTTTGTACTTTAATTATAAAAGATAAACATTATTAAAAGAAAAAACTATATTTACATTTTAGGAGTATGTTTGATTTTACAAAACTAAAATTTCATAACGAGCTGACATGATCAATTATTTTCATATGACATTAACTTCTTCTCAAGCACAAAACAAACAAGTTTAAGAAATATCAAATGTAACTTAAACCTAAATGACACATCCATGACTTTCATTTATTTCCCATGTCAACTCAATTAGGTCTTACAGACTTCCAGTTTCTAGCCTTTGCCATTACCAACACTCCAATGGACTTTTACCATCTGAATCTTTAGACAGTTGCTCCAGAAGCCACATGAGCAAAAATTGATAATATAAAAATCTGTATTAGATGAGCATCAAAATGATAGTCATGTATTATAAGCCAAAGAATAACATAGGGCTTCCTTGGTGGCGCAGTGGTTAAGAATCCGCCTGTCAATGCAGGGGACACATGTTCGAGCCCTGGTCCGGGAAGATCCCACATGCTGCGGAGCAACTAAGCCCGTGCGCCACAACTAGTAAGCTTGCGCTCTAGAGCCTGCAAGCCACAACTACTGAGCCCTCGTGCCACAACTACTGAAGCCCATGTGCCTAGATCCCATGCTCTGCAACTAGAGAAGCCACCGCAACGAGAAGCCTGCGCACTGCAACGAAGAGTAGCCCCTGCTCGCCGCAACTAGAGAAAACCCGCGTGCAGCAACAAAGACCCAACGCAGCCAAGAATTAAATAAATAAATTTATTTAAAAAAAAAGAATAACATAATACATGAGCCATTCTGTAGATAGATGACTGACTGACAGATAGAATAAAGAGCAGAAAGCGCTGAAAGTAGAATATCAACTTATAAATTTAGATGGGAAGAGAGAAAAAAACTCATTTTGTAACCCTCATAGTAATAAATGATTCAGGCAAGAAACATTAATGGATACTAAAACTAGTTCTAATGGGGAACAATATATTCATATAGTTCAAAGTATCTCTCCAAAAATTAATCATTAATTGTAAAGGGACAAATAATAAGTTTACGGTAGAGAACCTGGCAAATTCCACCTTAACCAAGTGATGCTAGGTAATTTCATCCATGATGGAACAAACTCTCATCAAGTGTCCCCTGAAGTGATACAGTGACAATTTTATTCTATGTTCACCAAAAACGCATAAACTGAATCTGATCACATCAAACAACCCCCAAATGGGGAACATACTACAAAATAAAAATGTTTATACTTTTCAAAAGTTTTAGTGCTATAAAAGATAAAGACAGGCTGAGGAAACTAAGTTTCAAGGAGTCATGAAAACTAAATGTAATGCATGATCCTCAATTGGATTCTAAACCAAGGGGGGAGAAAAAGGGCTATGAAGGACATTATTGGGACAATTAGTGAAATCTGAATAGCTGATGGCATCAATATTAAATTTCTGGAACTTGGTAACTGTACTAAGGTTATGTAAATGAACATCCTTGCTCTTAGGAAATAACACACACTGAAGTTATCTAGGGATACGGCTCCTCTCTTAAATGGTTCCCCCAAAACAGTGTGTGTGCGTGTGTGCGCGCGCGTGTGTGTGTATGTAGGAAAAAAGGGAGGAAAGGAGAGAGATGGGGGGAGGGAGACAGATGGAGAGATGGATGATGTACTGATGGGTGGAAAGATACAGAGAAAGCAAATGTGGCAAAATGTTAACTGGTGAATCTGGCTGAAGGGTATACAGGAGTTCTTTACACATACATGTGTGAGAGAAATATATGGGAGTTCTTGTATGTTTTCTGCAAGTTGAAATTTTTCAAAATTAAAAGTTTAAAAAATCTGTGTTTTAGAGAAAGCACCATAAAAAGTCAAGAAAAAGGTCAAAATGGGGAAAATATTTAATTCCTATCACAGGAGGGAAATTTTTTCCTACTTTATAAAAAAGAATAATGAGCTCAAAAAGGATTTCCATTCTAAAAATACAAAATAATTAATACAGGGGAAAAATGATGTGAATATATAGAAAAGTATTTATACTGTATTTACACTGTATGTGTCTGCACTTACATAAGTAGAAACATGTTACCATATACCGGCAGATTGGTAAAGATAAAATAGAACAACAAGCCTCAAGGTTGTTGAGAAACAGGCACTATATTATACACTGCTGGTTAGAATACAAATTGGTATGTTTTTCTGTAGGGGGAATAATACCTTTCAAAAGCAAGCCTAGACATATAGCCTTTGACTGAGCAAAATAGCTTCTAGGAATTTATACTAGCTCACAAAAGTAGTTTATAAAAATGTGTTAACTGATTATATTGTGGAAAATTGGACCAACAAAATCCATCAAGGAATGATTAAATAAAATATGGTAAACTATTACATAGAAAGATCACACAACCACTAAAAAGTTAATTTATTGACATGAAATGATGTCCAATACAAAACTAAACTGGTAGGCTAGGGAATTCCTGGTCCAGAAACTAAAAATACAGCAAGTCAAGCAACATGGCCCAAAAAGAAAAAAAAAAAAAGGTACAATACACGTAGGTGCAAAATGATCCCGTTTATTTCTTTACTTTGTACATATATGTTAAGAAGTCAAATATAATAGATAGTTAGATTATAGTTACACTATCTTCTTATTTAAGCTTTTCAATGTCAAATTTTTTAATAGGAAGCAAGCATAACTTTTTTTTTTTTTTTTAATTTTATTTTATTTTTGGCTGCGTTGGGTCCCTGTTGTGGTGCGCGGGCTTCTCACTGTGGTGGCCTCTCCCGTCGCAGAGCACAGGCTCCAGGCGCCCGGGCCTCAGGAGCCGTGCCTCGCGGGGCTCCGGAGCACAGCCTCAGCAGCTGTGGCGCACGGGCCCAGCCGCTCCGAGGCATGTGGGATCCTCCCGGACCAGGGCTCGAACCCGCGTCCCCCGCATCGGCAGGCGGACCCTCAACCACTGCGCCACCAGGGAAGCCCAAGCATAACTTTTATAACACACTTATTTCCATGTGACAGAGTGGAGGAAGAAGAGCGAGAGCCTACTAGGAACTAAGGAAAAGCTTTGCTGGCTGTGAACTTCCAGGTCTGTCATAGCCAGGCAACACTAGGCACTATACTAGCCCTTCCTTTCCCTATCCTCCATCCCTTTTATTTATTCAGGCTTCATTCTAAAGAATTAACAACTTTAAATGTTTTCACCAAGGACAGTGCGCATTGGGGCTTCCCTGGTGGCGCAGTGGTTGAGAATCTGCCTGCCAGTGCGGGGGACACGGGTTCGAGCCCTGGTCTGGGAAGATCCCACATGCCGCGGAGCTACTAGGCCCGTGAGCCACAACTACTGAGCCTGCACGTCTGGAGCCTGTGCTCCTCAACAAGAGAGGCCACGATAGTGAGAGGCCCGCGCACCGCGATGAAGAGTGGCCCCCGCTTGCCGCAACTAGAGAAAGCCCTTGCACAGAAACGAAGACCCAACACAGCCAAAAATAAATTAATTAATTAAAATTCTTCAGCCTAAGAGCATTTATTAAAAAAAAAAAAAAAGACAGTGCGCATTTTAAAAAATTTCTCATCAAGATGATTCTATCAATTATCCCCCACACAAACCATCCAACCACAGAGCAGCCACACCGATGTTGTTTAATATATGAACACAACTGAACTCTCTGGCAAGTGCTTGAAGCCTATGGTAAAAATAAAAGACAAAAAATACAATGCAAACTCCTTATAATAATCGGATTCCAGACTAATAGATAATAAGAGATAAGAACAGTAATGCAAAGAAAACATTTTGCAACCAATTACTTTTATACTTAATTTCTAAAGAGTCCAAGCTCACTAGTCAGAAATTTTTTTTACATATTTTCAAATTGCCACCATAAAGTATCACTAAATATATGAAACTACATGTTATTCCCTAAATAGTCCACTCATTCTTTTATGCTTTCTTTTCTTTCTTTCAAAAGTACATATTTCTGTAATTACTGGTGATAGTTGCACAAACCTATGAATACACTAAAAACTACTTAATTATACACTTGGTAAGTTTCATGATATGTAAATTATATTATTGTATACACACACACACACACACTTCTGAAATGATCTCCCTATTACCATGAGACAAAACTCTTAGCTCTGTTAAGATCCTCCTCATCTTCATATACTGAGGGGTTGGCAAAGATTTTTTAAATAGAATACAAGAAGCACTAACCATAAAATTGATAAATTAGATTTCATTAAAACTAAAAACTGTTCTTCAAAAGATCCCATTAGGAAAGGTGAAAAGGATAACCAAAGACAGACTGCAATAAGGCATTTACAATATACATATCTGACAAAGGACTTGTATCTAAAATATATACAAAATTTTATATAATTATAAAAGACAAATCATTCAATAAGATAACAGAAAAGGGCTTGAAATAGGCACTTCACCCAAAAGAGGAAATTCAAAGAGCCAAAAGCTCATGAAAATGTGTGCAACATATCATTACTCACCAGGGAAATAAAAATTAAAGCCACAATGGGATACCCCTACACAGACACCAGAATGGCTAAAATTAACAAGATGGCAAATACCAAGATACACAGCAACTAAAACTCTCATTCACTGCTGGTGGTAATGTAAAGTGATAGGACCAATCTGAAAAAGAGTTTGCAGTTGCTAAAGCTAAATATGCCATATTCTATGACTCAGTAATTCCACTCCTAACTATACAACCAAGAGAAATGAAATGAGTACATGTGTGCCATCAGAAGACATGTAGAAGAGTGTGTTTAGGACAGCTTGATTAATCACAGCCAAAGGCTAGAAACCCATGGGCAGAAGAATGGATAAACTATGGTTTATTGGACACTGGAATACTACACAGCAGTTGTTTTTTTTTGTTTTGTTTTAATTTATTTATTTTTGGCTGTGTTGGGTCTTCGCTTCTGTGCGAGGGCTTTCTCTAGTTGCGGCAAGCGGGGGCCACTCTTCATTGCGGTGCGCGGGCCTCCCCCTATCGCGGCCTCTCCCGTTGCGGAGCACAGGCTCCAGACGCGCAGGCTCAGTAATTGTGGCTCACGGGCCCAGTTGCTCCACGGCATGAGGGATCTTCCCAGACCAGGGCTCGAACCCGCGTCCCCTGCATTGGCAGGCAGACTCTCAACCACTGCACCACCAGGGAAGCCCTGTTGTTTTTTTTTAATGACTGATACCTACAACAAGGACAAACCTCACTGCTATTTTGTTGAGTGAAAAAAAGCCAGACACAAAAGTTCATACAACTAAGCCAGGATGATAGAAATCGTAACATGGCCTGGGGAAGGAGTAGAAGGATGGAGGGGGACAGACTGGGAAGGGACATTAAGCAACTTGGTTTTACTGAAAATATTCTTCATCAGAATGGTAGTTACACAGGTGCATACAAACATACGAAAGTGCTGAAGTTTAAAGTGCCGAACACTTAAGTGTACTTTAAACACTTTATTGTACATTATATCGTGTTACAACTAAAAACATTTTTCTCAAAGGGACTTGCCTCAAGCATCATCACCGCATCACCTCCTCTCTATAGTCAACTCCCACTCACCTCCTACTACTGTTTTCCAGCCCCATTCGTCACTAATTCATGTTTCCAGAGAACCTTTTGAAGGTCACTATAGTGACCTATATAGTGACATTTCACTACTTAAATCTACTTACATCTGTATAAACCTAAAGATGTAAGTTCCCTGAAGGGCAGAGGCCTGCCTTTCTTACTCACCATGCTTCCCAAATGCCTAGCACATTGCCATGTACTGCAGACATCAATAAATGTTTTTTTTGATTCAAATGATTCCTATGACTTATAGAACAATGCCTCACTAAATCACACTCCTTAACTTTTGTCTTTTAAAGACATTTTCTTTCCCCCTCTCCAATGGGAATCTTCTCTGGTTTCTAAAAAGAGATCTGGGGGGGGGGGGGAAACCCATTTGTACAGGCTGTGAAATTAACCTGAACATCATAATCGACCAGCAACAGAATTGCTGCCTTAAAGAAAAATATATGGAAATACAATGAGAAAGGAAATGATTCTTTTACTTTAACAACAATCTCTTACATTTACTAGCTATATACTGTACAACTCTATGAGGTAACTATTATTACCAGTTACATGTTAGATGGGAAGTTCAAAGGTCACATAGTTCAGGGCCAGGATCTGTAGTATGACTACAGGGAAGACTAGGGGGTGAACATTACAGGACCCACATGCCAACAGAAAGGTCAATGAGACTATTTTAAAAAGAACAAAAAAAAAGAAATCCAAATGGTTAAACATATGAAAAGATGACCTACTTCATCAATAATAAAGGAAAAGCAAAACTACATCAGGGGAGGGAATTCCCTAACAGTCCAGTGGTTAGGGCCTGGCACTTCCACTGCAGGGGCCTGGGTTTTGATCCCTGATCAGGGAACTAAGATCCCGCAAGCTATGAGGCACGGCCAAAAAATAAAAATAAAAAACTACATCAGGATGCTATTTCTCATCTATTCAATGGGCAAAAACACAAAAGTTTGACAACACCCTCTCAGCAAAGCTGTGAAGAAGGCAGACGCTCTAACATTGCTGATGAGGGCACAGCTCCTAGAGAGGGCAGTTTGGCAATATTTATCAAAATTACCAATGCTTATATAGCCTTTGATCTAACCACTCACATCATTTTGGGAATTTCTCCTACATATACAATTACACATGTACAAAATGACATATGTTCAAAGATTTATCACTGAAGTCCTATTTGCAATAGCGAAAGACTAAAAACAACCCAAGTATCTATACAAGTTTGGTTAAATAAACTGCTACAGCCACACAATGGAATACTATGAAACTGTTAAAAAAGAGAATATTCTCTATGAACAGATATGAAAAGATCTCTACTAGAAAGTATGTTACAAAATGTACACATACATACAATAAAAATGTTAATAACAGGGGAAACAGTATAGGACATACAGTAACTCTGCAATCTTCGTAATATTTCTGTAAATCTAAAACTGCTCTAAAATAAAAAGCTTATAAAAAATAAGATACAGACAGTATATAGTTTATTAGATTTTGTGTAAAAGGAAGGAGAATGATCCTACATATGTATCTGCTTGTATTTTCATAAAGAATTCACTACTAACTAAGAACAATGGTTATATATTTGGGGGAGCGAAAATAAGGAACAAGAAAGGGAGCAAGATTTCTCAATATAAATTTTTTCTTTATAATTTTTAAAAATTGTTAATGATTATCTTTTCCAAAAAAATTAAGTAATTTTTAAAAAAAACAACTCTACAAGAATTACCTCTTTCTCTAACGAAACCCAAGGGAACTTTCTGGCACAGTATTTATATACCAGCAGACACTGTTAACTTATGAAACTTCTTTAAATACTAACTTTTAATCTCTATGGTATATGCTTTCCATAGCTACAAACCAAAATATTTTAACTTTTAATGAGGATAAAAGGAAAAATGGTTTTTACAGAAAATTGCTCTTTGTACAGATTTCCCCAAATACATCTATTTGACACGGTAATTTACGACTAAGCTCAGTAGCATGACCTCAAAACTGAGTGAAAGGAATCAAATCCCTTAATGTTCTACAATTTTATTTTTTCATATAATAATCAGTACTGTTTGCTAATAAAAAGGCTGAAACCTATGACAGTGAGAAAATATAATTAGAGCACGAGGTATTAACCACAACCAAGCAATTTTAAAGACATACATTCAAGTCACTGGTCTGCACACTAACTGTTTTCAAGACCCTACCTTCACAGTGACTTTTTTCTGGCCTTCAAATTTTAAAAATTGGATTAAATTATCTTTACCTTCATCTATTTTATAAATTCCATGCATCTATGGGAATGTTAAAACAAATGGTTCTTTAAAAAACTTTTAGAAGGGCAAAAGTATGCCCATTAAAAAACATGTTAACCTGAAGTGAAGAAAAAAACTCAACATACACTTACTTACCTTAAAAGGTTTGTCTCCACTGTGTGTCAGCATATGCCTCTGTAACCAACTCTGACTGGTTGACGGAGTGTTATATACTTTACAACCTTTCCATAAGCAAACAAATACCTGTTAAAAGAAGAGCCATAATTGTTTTCATCACTTATTTCAACAAGGACTTTTATTCCTTGTAAATTCAAATAAACATGTTGGAAGTCTTCAACTGACAAAGAGACATTTGTTGTACAAGTCAATCAAAATGCTTACTGTAGATAAACTTTCTGAACTTCCAGAATGAGAGGCATAGTTTTAACCCTTCCCCGTTAAGGCTTCTGTCCATTCCCTCAATAAGGAACTGATACACCAATCCCAAAGTGCCATTCAGAAGGAAATATACAAAATATTAACAATATAGCCCTAGGAACTAGAACCATGGACCATTATTTACATTTTTTGTATTTACTGCATGAGGGAACAAGCATGTATCAATTGTAAATATCAGGAATATATAAAGGTATAAAGAAGCAATGAAAATAAATCAAAACAGTCAACTGGTGGACACTGATTCAAAGAATGAGTAAACAAGTTATCCAATTACAATCTTTCTGCTCTTGATTTCCTATTCTCAAATGTATACTAATACTACTTACGTTTATATTGTTCTCCTTATTAAAAATGATTTCAAATTATCTTGCTTATGAAGCAAAATCTAATACAGAATGTTAAAATTAATATAGTTGCAAAAGCAATGTCATGAGATACTCTATCATCATAACAGATCCACATTCTTGGGTTCAGGCAACTGAGTATGACTGGGTTAACAACTAACAACATAATCTTTTTCCTACCATGGAGATATCAATTTTTTGACCGATTCTATTTTTATCAAACTGAACACTGAAAACTGCTCCCCATCATCAGTAAAAGAAGTATGAATCTACTGTAACCACTACCTTCAAAAAACCATATATAGGCTCTGTTCTTTTCTAAGGTTAGAACAATTATAAATAGAGCCACACTCTGAAGATTATAATGTACTGCCTATAGAACGGAACAAAGATACACACAGGACTGAGGAAACAATCATTAAACAGTAAGTGTAAAATAAAATTTTTTAGAAGTCTAGAAAAACAGTCTAAAGTAACTGAGATCAATTTTTACTCAAAATCATTTTACAACAAGACAACACTGCTACTGCTGTTTGATATGCTTAACGAATGTTATCGCATATCTTGATTCTACAACAGATTTGCTGGTTTCTTTTAGTTAAGCAGATATTGTAAGTCGTAACATTTCCTCCTTGGTACTTAAAATTCCTGACCCTAATACATGTTTATAAAATGATTCCTAGAGTTCCCAGAATTAAAAGCTACTTTTTAAATGAATGTAGACAAAAATTTCTTTAGGTAAACTGTAAAACCCACTGCAAAATAATACAATGCAACCTGTAAAAGTCTAATTAGCATGCATAAGGAAAATTCCATTACTATTAGTAAAGTAAAACCAGTCAAATATACTCTAAATACAGAGCCAGGAAGCAGTATAATTTACATGCTCAAAGGGAGTGGAAAAAAGCCTACTTTTACTAATTAGATTCCTTCTGCAGTAAAATGATACAAAAAAGATTTTATATTAAATAAGAGAGACACAATCTAAAGTCAGGAAGGGGTTGAATGGATGATCTCATGGTTCCTTTAAGCTCTTAGGAAAAAACTAGCTCAGTTTTTCACAAAATGTGAACATGTAAAAGAGAAGCAAATGTCTTTTGTAATTATTTTGTCTCAAATCAGTCTGCTCTTTCAAGATCTGTCTAAAATGAAGGCTATAATTTTGTATCCTATAATTTTTAGCCACAGTAAATGTGCTAACATTTTCAATTTCCTCTGTTAAAAGGTATTTAATAAACAGAGGACAAAATATTCAATAAACTGTCCAAATACAAGAATAAAATATTTCTCATTTCTTGCAAAAGATATGACCAACTTCATGTTGTGTTCAGGAGATACCAGATTGGCAATCAAAACACAAAGTAACCTCCTAAGATTGATTCCACTTCCTAGCAGCGTTCAGATTTAACCATGAGAGTCTAAAAGTATCATTTTAAATAACATAGAAGTAACTCATTCCAGTCTTTGAATAATAATCTTATTCTCCCCCCTCCTCAAAATCTCCCTCTGGCCCTCTTCCCGCCAACACACCAAAGAACATATACAAAAGTAAACTTAATAAAGTGACACATGTAAAAGCACCTCTGCATCAAGAAACATAAACAGATTTCTTTCTGGCAACCGTTTTTAAAGTAAGAAGCAGTTAAGACAGAAGAAAACAGAACACTAATGGATCTTACAGAACCACTGAAATCCTACAAGATGAAGTTCCCTGCCTACCAAGACTTATGTTAAGAGGACACAGGGGTCTGAAATTTGATTAGTAAAACAGCTCAGCCTAGTTTCTGAAATCCAGTCATGCACGGAGGTATGAGCCGAAGAACACAATTCTATTTTACTTAACAAAAAAGGTTAAATTTTTCTTCCTTTTTATTTTTTTTTATAAATTTATTTATCTTTGGCTGCGTCGGGTCTTCGTTGCTGCGTGCGGGCTTTCTCTAGTTGCAGCGAGCGGGGGCTACTCTTCGTTGCGGTGCGGAGGCTTCTCATTGCTGTGGCTTCTCTTGTTGCGGAGCACGGGCTCTAGGCACATGGGCTCAGTAGTTGTGGCACACAGGCTTAGTTGCTCGCTGGCATGTGGGATCTTCCCGGACCGGGGCTCGAACCTGTGTCCCCTGCATTGGCAGCCGGATTCTTAACCACTGCGCCACCAGGGAAGTCCCTGTTTTTATTTTTTAAATACAAGAAAGTACTCTCATGATTCTTTTTAAAAAAGGTATATTCATAAAAGGTGTTTAAATGGTAAGTTTAACTTTTAATGTAGAATTAAGTGTCTACCCACTTCGAAAGGGTCAGGAAAACCTAAACTCCACCTGATTTCATCCTTCAAATATAAAGTCCACATGACATGGCAACATAAACAGCTTACAGGAAGGTAAAGAAGTTTCTAAGCTGTTATATGACAGTTTTGTTTTTCCCAGGGCGAAGATCAGAGTGGGATGACAAAAAGAACAGGAATTAATATAGTATTTAGATCTTACTAACTTACTGCTCCAGAAAAATTGTCATCTTTCAGTAATTAGAAACATAAAATCCTGCAGAATTACCAATAATTTCCTCATTTGTTTCTGTTCCACTATGACAGTTTAACACTTGGAGTAGAAAGAAGAGAAATAAAAATTCTTTAAAAATGTCATCAAAATCAGCTGGTTTCCACTATACATGAGGTATCTAGAATAGTCAATTTTATAGAGACAGAAAGTAGAATAGTGGTTACCAGGGGTTAGCGGAAGAGAGGATTAGGGAGTTATTGTCTAACAGGTACAGATTTCAGTTTGGGAAAATGAAAAAGTTCCGGAGAATGACAGTAGTGAAGACTGCACAACAATGTGATGTACTTAATGCCACTGAACTGTACACTTAAAAACAATTAAAATGATTTCTTTTTAATTTCCCTTCCAAGAGGTCGTTTTTAAAAAAAATGTTCCAACCAACAACTACTTTATTGTAGATGAGATCGGGCGCGTTCAGGGCGGTACGGCCGTAGACACAACTATTCTATTTTAAAGCACAAACTAGATCAAGATTTCCTGTCTTATCTAGCAGTATCAAGTTTTCAAATTCTCATTCACACTTTCATTCTGAAAGCTTAAGTCTAGATATCAAAGACTGATACGTAGAAATAACTGGAATCTATTTTCTTCATTTAGCTGATCCTTTACGTTTGTAGTTTAGCAACTAATGTCCTTCAAAGATCAGGACTCCTTTCTGAAGTCAAAATAGCATTACTCTTAAAATTAGCCAGAAAATCTTATTATTTGTAATAAAGTAATTTTATGAATAAGCATTCAAGAAATGACATGGGGGAGGGGGTTTCCATTTCAACAAGTTTATAGTTACTGCAGAAATACCAAAACTTCATGCCTAGCTCTGTAATATCAGTAAGATACGTGCAGGTGCAGTGATTACATGATACATTCAGACTGTAACTCCATTTTTTCTTGAAATCTGTAAAAGGCAGAAAACATTCTCATAAAGGCTGTGTGCCAACTCAACTTGCAGGATCAAGACTTAGAAATGTGAAATTCTCCTATACCTCCTAAGAGATCGCCTACATAGCTTGGGATCCTATATGCAGTTGCTAAGTCAAGTGACTAAAAAGCATCATGCCATGGTTCAAAAGACTACCTTAGTGATATATACCAAGTGACAACAAGCAATGGCTCACAAAAGGCAACTCTGTAATGACCAAGAAACCAACTTGGCTAAGATAGTTTCACTAGAAATCTGATATATATATATATATATATATATATATATATATATATATATATATATATATAGGGGAAATAAAGACTGTTACCAACGGAGCTTAACCACTGAGTTGGGTTATGCAGTGAAAATACCATATGATGGGCACAGTTCATTAATACACGCTTTGGTGTCTACCCAGACCCCATATACGTTAAATCTAATAATATGACAAATGTTTACTTATCAAGTAACTAAAAGACTGATGAAACATTATAACATATTGTGATAACAGCAAATATTTCTTAAAAGAAATTTCAAATGCAACACCACTGGTAAAAACATTAGGAGTGCCTGTTACGGTTGCGTGTTTAAAAAAAAAAAGATCAGTAATACAATCTAAATATCAATACCACCATGGAAACAGTTACCCACTTACTTAAACCAAGAAGATTTTAACCATTTTAGTATCAGTATATCTCAAAAGTGATGGCACACTGACAGGCAATGTGTGGCCTAATAAATTATCTGTACTTACAATGTGACATTAATTTCTGGAAAACATACTAAGTATGGTTAACTATTCAAGACATAAACCTAGATAAAGTTGAAACAAAATTATAATATTATCAGTTTTATAAATATTTTGGTCCATTACACTGTGACTCACCTAATGTGCTTTAGCTCTTTATTTACTATTCAATAAAAAGTATACGAACTGACACAACTAAATGGATTCCTGAAAGAATACAGGTCAATACTAACTCAGCCAGCTCCGACAAGACCTGGGAAAGATGATCAATGATCACAAATAATGAGTACAGACTGCCATTTAACAGGACTGTTTATACTAATCCTGGTACCAATAGTTTCTCTAGTTAATTTCAGCATCAGGGATAACTTAAGACCACTCTAACAACAGAAATCCCAAACAGTGCCAATTCCTAAATGTCCTCAACTCAAAACATCAGAAGCTTGAAATACATAGTATTCATTTACAATACTCCCACTGTATTGTAGAAAGTCTAATTTCTTCAAAGTAATACACCTAAGAGCAAATTAAAATCCAACACATAATATGTTCTATTTAATTTGACTCCATCAAATATGTGGGAAGTAAATAAAAGGGGAAAAAAAATTTGAAAAAAATAAAGCCTGTGTAAAAGCAATCCCAAATTACTTTGAAAAAAAAAAAAAAAAGCCTAACTAGCAATTATAAATTAATAAAACTAATGAAAACAGGGAGTGAAAAAAAGAAATGACAAAACCAACCCCTCCTCGCTGACCATCTACATGTATGGAACGGATGTGATCTGCCAGATCTGGACTAGAGTTGAAGGAAGCCTGGCACTGGTCCCAACAACAATTATAGGCAATATTTTTGCTTGAAGAAGTAGTGCTTCCTTGTCCATTCATCATTGCTGGAGTTGAACGCCCACTGGAAATTGTGCTGTCTACATCCATTATAGTACTGCTTATGCTACAAAAGAAGAAAAAAGGCTGTGTTATTCCTAGAAATTCACTAACATGAATATGATCTTATAAATAATTAAGATTACCACTTGACATTCTGCCCCATAAAGCATACTAACCATATTTTCCATTAGAAAACAACATTGCTTTAAAATTATTTAGTTTCAAATAATTATTCTCTGAAACTAAATTTCAAATAAATATTATTTGCAATAAAGTGCAAATCAAGGCAAGAAAAGCTAGTTCCTCAAAACCAGGTACGGGATAATCTGAGCAACTTTTGGCAGACATGAAGTCCCCAACACCATACCTTACAGAAAATAAACCAAACCAAACCAAACCACACACACACACACCCACACACACACACACACACACACACACACACAGCTCATCGCATTTCATCCCTTCCACAGTTCTAAGAAGCATGATAAAGTAATATAGATTCCAACTGCAAATAATTCAGAATCAAAAGATTAATCTTTACAGTTCTGCAAATCACTTGTTGATCTGAAATCTTTTCTCCTATTCACTAATCTGAGAATACAACTGCTATCACATCCTACCTCTTTCCACCTCAAAGAAGTTGGGAAATTTTGCTGTATTTTCCCTTCTTAATAATAGGCAGAAGAGAGAAATCTGAGTGCAATAAGAGTTTCTCTGATTTTACCAAAGTCTAAATAAGAAGTACTTTCCTGGCCCTCATTTTTTTTTTAAACTCCTATGCACCAAAAAGACTGAAAATGCCAATCAATCCCTTTTACTTTTTATTTACTAAACAAAGTATTACGTGTTAGTAATTCTTGTTTACTAAAAAATTATTACATTAGTAATAAAAGTAATAAGTAAAAGTAATGGAGTAATTTTGAATGTTCACATCATAATAAAATGTAATATACTTTGCCTTCATCTTAAAAGCAATTCACTTTCTAATTCTCTTTTTTCAGTATCTTCTCCACAGAGAAATTAAATGGACATGGCATCAATCACAGAAGGACCAACAGTAAGAATGCTTCAGACTAAATCCATTAAAAGCTATATAACTGCTTGTAATTTAAGTAGCAGTAAATTATAAAAATTGATATTAACTTTTAAGGGATATGCTTCCCTACCCCCAAGCTTTTATTATAAAAAATTTCAAAAACACAGAAAAATATATCTAAATCTGAACTCAGATATAGACAACAAACTAGTGGTTACCAGTAGGGAGAAGGAAGTGGAGAGGAGCAAGACAGGGGTAGGGGATTAAGAGGTGCAAACTACTATACATAAAATAAATAAGCTAGGATAAACAAGGATATATTGTACAGCACAGAGAATATTGCCAATATTTTATAATAGCTAGTAAATGGAATATAACCT
This sequence comes from Eschrichtius robustus, assembly GCF_028021215.1. Taxonomy (NCBI): domain Eukaryota; kingdom Metazoa; phylum Chordata; class Mammalia; order Artiodactyla; family Eschrichtiidae; genus Eschrichtius; species Eschrichtius robustus. The sequence goes on along the minus strand of NC_090836.1, from coordinate 16,388,144 downwards.
TTAGAAGTTGTGAATCACTATGCTGTACACCTGAAAATGTATATAATACTGTATCATCAACTATATCTTAATAAAAATAATTAAATCTGAACTTAACAATTAACACTCTGTCCTGTTTTTTGTTTTTTCGTTTTTGGGGGTTTTCTTGGCCATGCTGCGTGGCATGCGAGATCTTAGTTCCCCAACCAGGGATCGAACCCTCACCCCCTGCATTGGAAGTGCAGAGTGTTAACCACTGGACCACCAGGGAAGTCCCTGTCCTGTTTGCTATATTGCTATAATTTGTTTTTCTCAATCATCTGCAGGTTGTAAACATAATACTTCAACCACAATTATTTCAGTACATGCCTTCTAAAAATAAGAACATTCACCTGTAACCACTACAACCTTATTTGTTCACACCCAAGAATTAAACTGAACTTTTTAAATAAGCTTACTAATGACTTGTGTCTAACATCAAATGCACCCATTTTACAAAGATAACGAAAATGTTTTTGTAAGATGCTTCAGAGGTGAAAAACGTCTCAGATTTCCCTTTGAAGGATATTCACGTATTTAAGTCCATCTGGCTAACTATCTACCCGCCGACACATAGATTCTAAATTGCAACTTTAAAACTTCATTCTAAAACTCTGGAATCTCAAGAAAACTCTCCAATGTGAATCAATTCTTAAATATCTGAAAATCTACTTATATACTGTTTGTTTTTGCAGGAATAAACTGTAAGTACGGTATATACTGAAATACAAGTTTTTACTTGAGCATCAGAAATTTCAAGTCTCATGAGGCCCTTAACTGCCAAATGGTTACCTATTTTCCTGATCACTTGCTTCATATAGTCTAAAACATTTTCACTGTCAAGTTCATACTTTGGTAAACCATACTAATTAACTCCGAAGGCAAACAAAATATTAACAATTTTAAGTGCAATATTGTCTACATGCAGTATTATTCACTTGAAAAACAGTACGTCATGTGGATATGGATCCTCATAAAAGGAGAACATAATGCAGGTGTTAAAGGACATGCACTTTGTCTACCATTGGCAACGAGCTGCAAATGCAATGGCAGAGGAGGTAAAGGGCAGGTACCCTACCCTGGAAGACTCAAGAGGTACTCCACAATTGGGCAGCATCCCCACAGAGCCTCCCAGAGCCCAGCAGGGCACACTGGAGTCCTGCCTCACGATCCCTTCTTGGCTCCTCCAACTTCTAGAAAGTGTCTAATCCTAAACCTCCAGGCTACCTCTTGGCCCCAGATCCATGCCGCAATCAGTGGTTCTCTCCAGTCTTAAGACTGATAAAGGCAACAACAGTCCTGATGCAGGAGAGCCCAGGAGATGAGTTACAAGCAATTTCTGATTTTGACAGGACCCTGAGATAGATAAAGATTTCACAGAAAGCAGTGTCCTTCTTCCTATAATAGTAGGATAACAAGACGCTCAGAACTAAAAGATGGCATTCCACCTGACCTTGTGTCTAGGTTCAAGCATATACTAAGATCTCTCATTCAGTTAGTTCTCCTTCCCAATGAACTTACTGATTCTGTAAAATCTGAACAAAAGCAGCCTGGTATTTTTAAGAAAACCTAAGCCAGAAAAAGCCCTCACTCTATTCAGATAGTTTCAATAATTTAAAGCAGTGCTGTTCAAACTAATATGTATATGAACATCTGTGATCTTATTAATTGCAGATTCTGATCCGGTGGGTTTGCGGTAAGACTTGACATACTGTGTTTTTTTAGCAAGAGCCGCCTTGTTGATGATGCTGCCATAACATCTTAAGTAGCAAGACTCTAAAAGATCTCTTTCATTATTATTGCCCAACTGAAACTGAGCAGACTATCTAAGGAACTGTCTCCTATTGTAGAATAGTAAGCTAAAGCAACCGTGTGTGTGCGCGTACACACACACACACACACACGATGACAGAAAATCAGTAAGTTTAAAAAAAAAAAAAAACACCACACATACATTGTTAGAGATTCCTATGCAATATTTAGGGAAGGATGTAAGACATTTTTAACATAACAACATGCCCTTTTTCCTCTTTTCCATGGGCCTTGTTAAGAAACTATCTGGCAGACCAGACCCTAACGTCTAGAGTAACTGACTACATGGATTTTATGAAAATGGTTTCCCTCGAGGATTCAAAGGCCAGTTCACGCATACATGCAAGAATAGCCCCCTCTCTGATAACTCAAATTACTTCCAGGCAAAACATATGTTTGGTGGACGTGACCACTGTCAATAGGGCTATCAACATTGACAAGATCAGCTTGCTAAATGACAAGATACAGGAGCAGAGGAAGCAATACATGGATGCTATGTTATGATGGAGAAGGAAGAGACCATGGTCTAATGTAACAGAGTAAGAAAAGTTCGTTGACATGGTTTCAGATTCCACATTGCAAATAAACTATCACTTGTCAAGTTTTGGTATATTATCAAATAGCCACACAATTACCTTAAAAAGTATATTAAAATACTCTTTCCTTTTCCAACTAAATATCTGCACGAGGCCAGATTTTCTTCATATGGCTCAACCAAATCAATTCATTGCACCAGGCTGAATGCAGAAGCAGATATGAGAAACCAGTTGTTAAGCCAAACATTAAATATAAAACAATGTCACTCTTCTATTCTTTTTAACTGGAAAAGTTATTTTGCATTTAAAAAAACTTCCTGGGACTTCCCTGGTGGCACAGTGGTTAAGAATCCGCCTGCCACATATATACAATGGAATATTACTCAGCCATAAAAAGAAATGAAATGGAGGTATTTGTAATGAGGTGGATGGAATTAGAGTCTGTCATACAGAGTGAAGTAAGTCAGAAAGAGAAAAACAAATACAGTATGCTAACACATACATATGGAATCTAAGGAAAAAAAAAAAAAAAAGGTCATGAAGGACCTAGTGGCAAGACGGGAATAAAGACACAAACCTACTAGAGAATGGACTTGAGGATATGGGGAGGGGGAGGGGTGAGATGTGACAGGGTGAGAGAGTGTCATGGACATATATACACTACCAAATGTAAAATAGATAGCTAGTGGGAAGCAGCCACATAGCACAGGGAGATCAGATCAGCTCGGTGCTTTGTGACCACCTAGAGGGGTGGGATGGGGAGGGTGGGAGGGAGGGAGGGAGATGCAAGAGGGAAGAGATATGTGAACATATGTATATGTATAACTGATTCACTTTGTTATAAAGCAGAAACTAACACACCATTGTAAAGCAATTGTACTCCAATAAAGATGTTTAAAAAAAAAAAGTCATGTACCACAATGTTCACTGCAGCTCTATTTACAATAGCCAGGACATGGAAGCAACCTAAGTGTCCATCATCGGATGAATGGATAAAGAAGATGTGGCACATATATACAATGGAATATTACTCAGCCATAAAAAGAAACGAAATTGAGTTATTTGTAGTGAGGTGGATGGAGTTAGAGTCTGTCATACAGAGTGAAATAAGTCAGAAAGAGAAAAACAAATACAGTATGCTAACACATATATATGGAATCTAAGGAAAAAAAAAAAAAAAAGGTCATGAAGAACCTAGGGGCAAGACGGGAATAAAGACACAGACCTACTAGAGAATGGACTTGAGGATATGGGGAGGGGGAAGGGTAAGCTGTGACAAAGTGAGAGAGTGGCATGGACATACATACACTACCAAATGTAAAATAGATAGCTAGTGGGAAGCAGCCGCATAGCACAGGGAGATCAGCTCGGTGCTTTGTGACTACCTAGAGGGGTGGGATAGGGAGGGTGAGAGAGAGGGAGATGCAAGAGGGAAGAGATATGGGAACATATGTATATGTATAACTGATTCACTTTGTTATAAAGCAGAAACTAACACACCATTGTAAAGCAATTATACTCCAATAAAGATGTTAAAAAAAAAAAAAAAAAAAGAATCTGCCTGCCAACGCAGGGGACATGGGTTTGATCCCTGGTCCTGGAAGATCCCACATGCCATGGAGCAACTAAGCCCATGTGCCACAACTACTGAGCCTGAGTTCTAAAGCTCACGAGCCACAACTGCTGAGCCCGCATGCCATAACTACTGAAGCCCACACACCACAATGAAGAGTAGCCCCCGCTTGCCGCAACTAGAAAGCCAGTGTGCAGCAACGAAGACACAACGCAGCTAAAAAAAAAAAATAGAAAACCAAACTTCCTGTTACATATAATTGGTTTATTTTTTAGATTAAATAAATGTTTTTAATGTTCTCAGTTTTGATTTTTGGTCCTGTAATAGTGATAAATGTAACGTCCATAAACAAGCTCTATGGTTTCTTCAGTAACTTTTTTAACAGCTTTACTGAGATATAGTTCATATTCCTCGATACTTAAGAAAGCAAAGGTGGGGCTTCCCTGGTGGCGCAGTGGTTGAGAGTCTGCCTGCCAATGCAGGGGACACGGGTTCGAGCCCTGGTCTGGGAGGATCCTACATGCCGCGGAGCAACTAGCCCCGTGAGCCACAGCTACTGAGCTTGCGCGTCTGGAGCCTGTGCTCCGCAACAAGAGAGGCCGTGACACTGAGAGGCCCGCGCACCGCGATGAGGAGTGGCCCCCGCTCGCCGCAACTGGAGAAAGCCCTCGCACAGAAACGAAGACCCAACACAGCCATAAAAAATAAATTAATTAATTTAAAAAAACAAAAAGAAAGAAAGCAAAGGTGTCCTTACAAGCAAAATGTTTGAGAACCACTGATCTAGACTATATTTAAAGCAAGGCTTAAAGGTCTCTCTGAAATAGATTGGGAAGAGTATGTTTCTGACCTGGAATATTTTTATTTTATTCTAAGGTTAACTGCTGAATTTGAAATTCAGTTTGTGGTCAAATGGGTAGAGGCAGCCTTATCTGCAATCTACTTTTCAGTTATCTGTGAGGAAACTCATTTGGAGTATGAATTTTCCTTGGTAACTTTGAGTCCTTCTCTTTCTAGGCTACTGAATGTGTAACTTTAAAGGAGGGTTGAGGACAGGGACCTGAAGGGGATACAAGCGTATAATGTGAAATCAAATATAATTTACTCTTGTCATCAAAAAACTAAAATATAAGAATTTCAGAATTTCCTATAAGTACGTCATTAATTAGCAAAGCTGCAGCTCTGCACTGGTGTTTCTCCAACCCTAACTTAGGCCTCCACTTGCCCATTCATATAAAAATTAGGTCTGCAAATCCCATATCTTATGCTTTATCCAATTAAATGCCTTCCAAAAAGACTCACAGTTACTTGCTGAATGCTCTCTTCTGCTAGGGGACTAGCCAGGTGGCTGGCAACAAATCAAAGAGCTGGCGTGAAACAATATTAAGAGTTTTATTGCGTAACTTTAAGATTCTAGTCACTTTGGGATTGACATATATACACACACTAATATTTATAAAATAGATAACTAATAAGAACCTGCTGCATAAAAAAAAAAAAAAAAAAAAGATTCTGGTCACTGTTGCATTTGTGATATGAAGTAAAGACAATTAGGACCAACCATTAAGTAATGGCGTCTTCCAAACAAGGTTTCCATACTGGTAATCCCTTTTCATAGTTCTCGGCCAGGAGAATTAAAGTGTATATGGAGACTAAAGACAAGCTGCCCGTGTCCACAAGTCACATCTTCAAGATTAAGCAGCCAAAATAGAGTAAGAAAACAACTGTATGCTAATACTGACATAAACTTGTATCATCCACAAACCTCACATCAAATTTAAGTTCATCTCAAAAAAATTTCCTATTCTGATTGACGTGATAAATTGTTAAATTTTTGAACTTACAAAAAAAATACTCATAAAATATCATTTTAATATATCTTATGCATTGGGGTTCCACATAAAAATTCATAACAACAGACCTCAAAATTGTCAAACTACTAACTTTTATATTAAAAGGTTAGAAACCACTGAGCTCTATTATATACAGATTAAGTGCCATAAACTTTAAAAATGCAGTAGGAAAACAGAATGATCAAGGCATCTAGCCACTCTCTTCAGGATCTGGAAGTTACTGATTGAAGTTCCACAAAAGAACCCCCTTAATCTCTAAAGGATCGAGGCTGTTTCTGTTTTGTTTTCTTTTGTTTTGGCTGCGCCGCGCGGCATGCGGGATCTTAGTTCCCCAACCAGGGATCGAACCCGTGCCCCCTGCAATGGAAGCACGGAACTCTAACCACTGGACCGCCAGGGAATTCCCCAAGGCTGTTTTATTTTTGTTCTATCAGTGAAAAACACATAATCTTTAGGAAGCCTTCAGTTCATAGACTGTATCTGAATTATTATAAAATAAACATTCTCTAATTCTAACTTTTTAAGAATGGAACATGGTTCCCCATGTGGACTGAAGAAAAGTGCAACGAGCTACAGGGAGACAAAAATTCTACTGGTCTAAGTAAGGAACACTTAACAGGGTCAAGCATTATAAACTTAGCTTAATTTTGTAACTGGTAATAAACTTTGGATAGAAATAAGTATACTATATAGTTTTCAAAGTACTTACCAAATTGTAGGTAAACATAACCACACACAGGGGATTCCTTATCTAATCATATAACAAGGTAAGCTATTATTTGGTTAAAAGGTGATGTTCCTTTCATCTATAATAAAATAGCCACTCAATACTACAAAGATTAGTCTGTGTCTCTCCCATACCTGTAATCAAAATTATTAAAATTCAGAACAGTACAAAACATGTCAGACAATCCTATATTTTTTCATTCAAAAAACTGAATCTAATCAATTCAATTAATTAAAACAAAGACCATATTCTATCATAGGCAGACTAAGGCATTTTGTGGAGGAGATGTTAAGTCCTTATTGATGTCAAATTGTGCCAGTTGCTGGTCAACCAGTGACAATCCTATATTTTTGAGAAGTCTGAAGTTGTATGCCTGATATGATACAACTTTGAGTGAACTCTCTACTTCAATTATCCATACCAGTCCTCGCCTCCTTTTGTTGGAAGAGACCATGATTTTGTGCCCTGCTCCTTATTCTAGGCATTAACAAAGGAATTAAAAGCTAAAACTGAACCAGTTAAAAGAAACAGACACTTCAAGAAAACTATGAACTGCCTGCCTGTTACATCTTATGACTTTATCCTAAGGAAAAAAGGGATTATGTAACTTACTATATCAAAATTTGTATCACAAAAGTAAGGTGCTGTTTTAAAATCTGACTTCCCATTCTTTATCACAACAGCTAACAAGTACTATTTGCTATATGCCCTGCATTGTTCTTTGCGCTTGTGTCAGACTGTATTTTCCAAAGACAGCCACCCCCATACACATACCTTCCCACATCATCTTCTTACAGCTTGGCATCAAGAAGTGAGAGATCGGACTTCCCTGGTGGCGCGGTGGTTAAGCATCCGCCTGCCAATGCAGGGGACACAGGTTCGAGCCCTGATCCGGGAAGATTCCACATGCCGCGGAGCAACTAAGCCCGTGCGCCACGACTACTGAGCCTGTGCTCTAGAGCCCGCCAGCCACAACTACTGAGCCCGCATGCCTAGAGCCCGTGCTCTGCAACAAGAGAAGCCACGACAGTGAGAAGGCCGCACACCACAACGAAGAGTAGCCCCCCCCTCGCCACTAGAGAAAGCCCGCGCGTGCAGCAACGAAGACCCAACGCAGCCATAAATTAATTAAAAAAAAAAAAAAAAGTGAGAGATCTATACTACCTCCCCTTGAATCTGAGCAGTCCTAAAACTCTTGCAGAAGCGACACTGCCAGAAATTCCACAGCTGGGTCATCAAAGGCAATACAGCTCGGCCTGGCTCTCTTGGGACATACAGCTTGGGAGCCCTGAACTACTTACTTACCCTATAAAGAAATCTGGCTCCCCTGAAGCCACTGTGCTAAAAAGATCCTGTGAAGAAAGTACACAGAGCTAGAGAGATGCCAGGAGCCCCAGCTGTTCTAGCTCCCAGCTGTTTGAGTCTTCTCAGCCCAGGCACCACACACGTGACAGCTTCGTGAGCAAGCAAGCTTTCTGGTGACTGCAGTCCCCAGACTTTATACTGCTCCAAGCTGACACCAAGTGGAGCAGGAAGATCTAACCATGCCAAGCCCTGCTCGGACTGTAGATTTGTAAGCAAAATAATGTTTTAAACTACTAAATGCTGCGAGTTGATTGCCATGCAGTCATAGTAACGGGAACAATGCCTGATGTGTATTAACTCATGTAATGCTTACAGCAACCAAATGAGGTAATTACTCATTATTTACTAATACTCAAGTATTAGTAGCCTCATCTTACAGATAAAAGAGACTGAGCAGATAAAAGGGACGAAAACACAAAAATTATGTGACTTGCCCAGTCACACAAGTACAAAACATTAATGCCAAACAATCTATTTGCCACATTTATACAAAAGAAAAATGAGTAAATTACCGATTTAAGAAATACCGAAATGCCACCTATATTACATATCAAGATAACGTGACAGTTTCATCTGGTGTGCACACACAAGAAGCTGTTCCTTTGCTTTTGTACATCTACAGCACACAGACACACACACAAAGATACTTAGCATCACATGTAATCTGACTCATTTGAACAGATGGTTTTACAAGAATGAACTATTAAATTTGATCTCTACAAGTCAATTAGCGCCAGGAAAAAAATTAATTCAAGGTCAGTCAGACAAAGCAACACTATTCTCAGGTAGAACTTGCTCCAAATTTAGAACTTAGGCCACTGAACCAGATTATGAGCCAAACAATGTCAGCGTAAAGTCCAACTCCAAAATACTCCAGGAACAACGAGGGGACACTTCAGTTTTTATTTATCAAAAACAACGAGTAAGTTATGAGATTGGTCTTAACTGGGATTAAGGAATTTAGACCACATCTGATTTCTGTAAGGCTGCCTGGTTTGGTCTTTCAAACTGCTGTGGTGCTTATAGGCTTTCAGAGCTTTAAACTCAGAAACAGGGGAAAAAAAGGAAAGATAAGTGCCTAGTTTATTGTATGTGCTATATATATGCTCAGGTCAAACTTCCCTAAGCTCTTTCCTACCCACCTAAGGCGGAAGGAATTCTGCTTCTTTATGATCTGGTTGATCTGCACTATGAGTCACCTATAAACCTCTTATTCAGAGTAAACTCCTAAACCTAGCTAGTGCCTTGCACACAGTAACTGCTCATATAGTTTTCAGTGACAAATTTAAGTAGGCTTTTTAAGGCAAGTAAAATATATGGCTTTGTCACACTGAGATATTCATTAAAATTAATTGGAGGCACACTAAAAATCATTAGCCAACACCAAGATATTATTATTACTATTGTTACTGTAATTATAAGCTATTATCACTGTAATTTAAAAAGCTAAATGGATTTTTCTAATCAAGAAAAAGACTACTCTCTATCCCTACAATTATTTCACTGAATAAAGACAAAAGATTTTTCCCCAAGACCCAGCAGTATTCACCAAATTGGCCAAAAGGGACCTTATGCAACAATGATGAAATATAGTTCATGGAAAACAAGTACGTTACATTCTTCCATCACCACTATGCGCTGTGCACATTATTTTCAATTTGTTTCTCACCTCTAGTCTATGCCCTTTAAGATTACTCCACCCACATTTTTCATCCAGCTTAAGAGATCAGCAAGCAATTATCTTCAAAAAGATTTTAATACTAGAAACATTCTACTTCAATAAAACTACACTATAAGGAGTCATCTTTTACAGTCTTAAAAAGGTTTCCAGAAAAATGTCTATACACAATGATGGTATATTAAAAAATCTGCTATGAAAAACATACCCATTTTATACAGAAGCAATCACATATTCATTTCGTGTTTTTTTAAGGTAGTGTTAAATCATAAAAATGATTTTATCAGATCATTTCAGTGTGCCCATATCTGACAAGAATAACTACAGTAGAGTTCAACACCTCAGAAGACATGTTCAAATGACTGCCAACAGGAACGTAAATCACTAGAAAGGCTACTGCTCATTCATCCCACCCTCAGTACTTGTTAACAAGTATTTATATATTCATAATTTTGTAATGACAAAAATTTTATAATTTAGAAATGAACTAGTAAGTGTATTTACTAAGAAATACTAATACCCTTCTGAAATCTGTGTTTTCTCTAATTGGTAACACTTTATCTTTCTAGAAACTCAAAATATAAATGAAAACCAGAAAACAAGTCAAGGGCTTTGAAAAGTGTTAAAATTAAAGAAATAAAATGTCAATAAAGACTCTCTCTATTCCCCTAAAGACTGAATACCTATAATACTTAAAAAAATTAACTTCTGTATTTCATAGTCTTAAGAGGAATCTAGGTTACAAAGTCTAACTATATAATTACAAATGAGAATAAAGCCCAGAAATGTAAATGAACTCAAGCGCGTAAGTTATTCTTTGCAAAAGAGACAGGATGAAAATTAAAACAGCCGCTAATGTAAACTACTGATATTTTAATTAAACTTCCCTGGTCAAGACTTCCCTGTTACAACAGTCCTACAGGCAGTATAAGTATAGTAGCTAAGACCACGTCTAGAGCCAGGACTGCCAACATTCTCCAGGAGCTGTGTGACTGTAGACGAGATAGTCTGTGCGTGCTTCCTCGCCTCACTGGTTCTGTGGATGAACTTCATCAAATCCTTTCAATAAGCTCAAGTCTCAGATTCTTAAGCAAACTAGACAATCAATAGTGGGTTTTCTTCTAAAACAGTGTGTAAATATATTTTTTTCTTGGGAAACAAAATATAAGTTGGGGAATCCTGCTTTTTTTAAATTATTCAAATAACCACAACTTTTTTCAAATACTGTTTTCACATATGCTGCTTCAAAGAATTGGGGGAAGAAATAAGGCATAGAATGGTTCAACTCCTTGTTTCATGCAGCCACACCAGTAACAGTGAGAAAGAAGTACGTATCAGGTACATCCAGAAGAAATACGTATCAGGTACATCCACATTCAGCTGAATTCAACCAATTATAGAGTTACTGAATATACAGAGTGTAACAGGTGAGTGCACTACAGGTACGTGCTGGAAGTATAAAGATAAATAGGACCTGATTTTAATCTTAAAAATGTTATAGCCTGGAGAAGACAAACACAAACACAAATGGATATTTCAATGCAATGCCATAAGTATGAATTAGAATTATGGTGATTTTTGAACTCAGAAGAACCTGAAGTATCTTTGAGGTCCTGGATGGAGCAAAGACACACCTGCAATATTCTGGGTTTGTCTAAAGGATAGGAAACACACACACACACAGCATGTATACAGAATAGGTTCCTATTCTCAGGGAGCACACATTCCAGCAAGAGAGATGAACAGTAAATACTTGCTCAAATTGTGATAGGGCCAATGCAGAACTTGAGTGCGGCAATGAGCCTAACAAAGAATTGGGGACAGTCTGCCTGAGAAAATGTTCAAGGTAAGACCTGATCGTGACTAGTAGTTACAAAAACAGAAGCTGGCGAAGGGAAAAGAATGTGATTCACAATATGATACATATATTTATCTTCTGACTTCCATTAGAGCACTTGCCAAATCTACAGCAGATTTATCACATCTGAGCTCCAAGTTTCTTTATACTGTTTAGTCCAAAACCCTCACTTTAAAGAAAAAGAGTCAATCTACAGTTCAGAGAAATGAAACGATTTGCCAAATATCCTGCAGGCAGTCTCTAGTAATGCCAGTACTACAATACTGATTATTCTCAATAAAGTACTCTTTCCACATTTTACACATGAGAAATGGGAAAATAAATGACACTGAATTAATTACAGCCCTAGGTCCTTTACATATTCCGTCTCATTTAATCATAACACTAAGATACTTCTTCTAGGGCTTCCCTGGTAGCACAGTGGGTAAGAATCTGTCTGCCAATGCAGGGGACACGGGTTCGAGCCCTGGTCCGGGAAGATCCCACATGCTGCAGAGCAACTAAGCCCGTGTGCCACAACTACTGAGCCTGCGCTCTAGAGCCCACGTGCCACAACTACTGAAGCCCGCACGCCTAGAGCCCGTGCTCCACAAGAGAAGCCACCACAATGAGAAGCCCGCGCGTCGCAACGAAGAGCAGCCCCCACTCGACGCAACTCAAGAAAGCCCACGTGCAGCAACAAAGACCCAATGCAGCCATAAATAGACAGACAGATACTTCTTCTATTTTAAAGGTAAGGAAACAACTTCTGATAAGTTAAATTATAACGCCAAGTCTTTCTGACTTAGAGGTTCATGCTCTTTCACTACCCAATGTTCCTTTAGCTGTTTTAGTGATAGATGTGTCTAGAAAAATATGGTAAGGTATTGTTCCAGTTATATCCTCAAGAAAAAAACATTTTACTCAGGAATACTAACACTATTTCTCTTATTGATCACTCAGGAAATTCGCTTTTCTTTCCTTTAATTCAGTTTCCCAAGCATGACTTTTTCCCCAACTTCTATCCCAGCTCAAGTCCCTTTATTTCACACCTGTACTACTCCTACTACCTCCTAATTGGTCTCCCAGCTCCCCAGCTTTCCTTCTCTACCTTTGCCACATGTGATTAATTTTCCGGTAACACAAGTTTCATCATTCATTCAAAATGTATTTTAAAATACCTAAAATGATCGTCAAGCACTGTGCCAGGTACTGCAGATAGTGTAATGTTCAAAACAGACGCAGTTCCTATTCTCAAGGAGCTCACATTCTAGGAAGAGAGACGAACAGTAAATAATTACTCAAATTGTGATAAAGGCAATGCAGAACCTGAAGGGCTAGCAATGTGTCCGACAAAGAATCAGGGATAGTTTGCCTGAGAAAATGTTCAAGGTAAGACCTGATCACGACTCTGAGTTACAAAGACAGAAGTTGGGGAGAGGCAAAGAATCCAATTCACAAGCCTATAGACAGAAAGATGGGCACATTTGTGTTGGCATGAAAGGTCACACTTTAGTCATGAATTCTTATTTCCCAGTTCCAATGTGAATCCTCTAATCTAGGCAGAAAGTTTTCTGAATATGCTAGGCTCTTTCCTTCCTATGTTTCATTTAGGCTTCCTAGAAATTTCTTTTCATCACTCAACTAACCCTAAAATCCATAAAAACCCTCTCCCATCAAAACTTTAGTCATCGACTATAATACTCCACAGTTTTAATTTTAATGTACTGTGTCACAAACAAATTTACAGGAAAACTAGAGAACAATGGAATCATCTTTTTAGTCTTCTCTTTAAAAACTACCTGGGGATGCACATTTCTTTCTTATCACTAAACAGGGTTAAATGCTAACCATCAGTAAATCCTCAAAAATGACTTTTTAAAAAAAAAATTTATTTATTTATTTATTTTTGGCTGCATTGGGTCTTCGTTGCTGTGCACAGGTTTTCTCTAGTTGCGGCGAGCAGGGGCTACTCTTCGTTGTGGTGTGCGGGCTTTTCATCACGGTGGCCTCTCTTGTCGCGGAGCACGGGCTCTAGGCGCGCGGGATTCAGGGCTGTGGCACGCAGGCTCAATAGTTGTGGCTCGCAGGCTCAGTAGTTGTGGCGCATGGGCTTAGTTGCTCCGCGGCATGTGGGATCTTCCCGGAACAGGAATTGAACCCGTGTGCCCTGCATTGGCAGGCGGATTCTTAACTACTGCGCCACCAGGGAAGCCCAAAAATGATTTTTTAAACATCTAAACATCTACTTGATCTCCTATCCATGCCCAAAATTGTCCATTTAGTTCTAAGGTCAATATCACTATTACTTTCACTAATGTATACTATCAGTCATAAAAATGAACTCAATATGCGGTTAGATAACTGCAACTCCATTACCATTACTAGAAAACATATCCCAAAACCTTTTAGTAATAGATCAGCAGCATTACTTACATATTAAAAACTATTAAAAATAAAAGGTATTAAGAGGCCTTTTAGGTCAACCATGTATGTTAAAGAAAATGATTAAAATGTAGATTTTGTGATGAAATATTTTGGTATAGCGTATCCTTTTGCAAGGTTCTGCAGCACTCATTTACAGATACTTGCCACACATTTAACAGCTGGTACAGTACTTCTGGCACTTCAGATCTTAAACTTCTTCAACAAAAGACCAATGCTAGCTTTACTATTCTCAGCTCTTGTGCACAGTCTGTCTCCCCCACCCATGAGGTCAGGTGCTTTGTTTTAGTCACTGCTGTGTACCCAACACCTAGAATAGTACCTGGCACATAATGGGGGTTCTATGTACATCTGTGGAATAAATACCTATCACATAATACATGCTTAGTAAATTGTGTGCCAAATACTGTGCATGTAATCCCCATAGCTATCTTACAGGATAGGAACTATTACTGTCCCCCTTCTGCAGATAAGAAACCTGAAGTAGTAGAAAGACGTTAAATAACTTAAATGACTGTCCCATGGTCAACCAGCTTCAGTGAGAGCCAGAATTCAAATCCAAACATTCTGACTCATCTTGTACTCTTAACCACTTTTCTCCCTATACTTCTCTCCTTAACTTCAAATTTTCCATGTACCTTTGATAAAATGTTGGGCATTTTTCTACAATAAATGCTTCTAAACAGTGGTTTAAAAAAAAAAACCCTCGGGTGACTATCCACTTCAGATTTTCCATCCTTATACTTACTTTTAAAATAAGCTTTTTACAGAAATTTACAATTTCAAAGTTGTCCAATCTTTTAAAAAGTATTTATTATGCACCTCTGGATCGCCTCTAAATTGGTAGTTCTTAACTTAGACCAAACCCTTTTAAGACTCTGAGAAAAACTGCTGACATCTTCTCAGAGAAACGCCCACATAAAATTTTGCATATGACCTCAAAGGCCTTACTAGAGTACACCCCCAGAGAAAAGCTGGCCTTAAACTCACTATACTAAATACAATGATCCAGCCAAAGGCACCAATTCCTGGCCCTCACTTTATAGTCTTCTTTATACAAATTCTACTGTAGGTATTTCAATTTAATTCTAATAATTGAGTACTCACCATACGCGGGTACTGTGCTAGATGCTACAAAGATCTAAATGAGCTAAACTATCCCTGCTCTCAAAACTACCATGCTACAACAAAAAGGATGAAGCAAGCATTCAAGTGCTTTGAACAGCATGGATTCTTCCAAACGGTCCACAGGGCTCCTTAACAGAAGTTCACGTGGACCTTAGAACACTGTTATGGTTAAACCTAACCCTGTCGTCTTGCAGTTGAACTAAGGGTCAAAGATATTACTTAAAATCATAATATAAGTAGCAATGCTAAAATCTGAATTGTGTCCTTTGACTCTTAATTACAGGCTCTTTATACTGCAATATTCTACATCCTTACATAACAAAGCCAGAAACTGAGATGAAAAAATAAAGAAGAAATACAAATACAGTAATTAAAAAGAAAAAAATTAAAATCAAGTTTAATAAGACCAGGAAAGAATTTGTTGTGGCATTTTGATGGGTTTTGAAAGGTTGTCTCAGTCAACAAAAATCTGAAGCAATTATTGTGTATCACAGTATGAATAAAAAGAAAAATAGGAAAAATGTATCTGCTAAGTGAAGATGTATGAAGAATATGTGAGCAGGTATATTTAGGTCATAAAATCCTTGGCTCTCTTTCTCTCAGATGACTTGCTCTGGGGGAAACTAGTTGCTATGTCATAAGAACACAAAAACAGCCTTATGGAGATACTGACCTGGTGAGTAACTGAGGCCTCCTGCCAAAAGCTACATTAAGTGAGCCGATTTCCAGCCCCAGTCCAGCCTTCAGATGACTGCAGGGCTGGCCAACACTTTCGCTGCAACAGCAGACTCTGAGCCAGAACCACCGAGCTAAGCCTCTCCATTCTTGACTTTCAGAAACCACATGTGATACCAAATGTTTGTTTTAAGTTGCTAAATTTGGGGGATATCTGTTACACAGCAATAAATAGCTAATACAACAGGCAAGGTGTGACGTCTCTAACTTTGTCTAGAGTCAATAAAGTTTTGTGCTAGGAATTATGGCAAAACCACACTTTGGAATTAAGTTTCAGAGCAATATGCAAGATGGATGAAGTGGGAAGCATTTTGTCTTCCTGTATCCCACAATATCCAGTAGAGCCCTTCCTGCACACAGTAAATACCTACGCTTGGTAACAAACTAGCTTACACACAAGATTTCCTAACTGATCCAATGCAATAGTCTCAATGTTTCTTAAAAGTAAAATGACCCCTTAGAATCTCTCCATATAAACTCAATCCTGAAAGTTGTAGTTTTATTGTTGTTTACTTTTTAGCAGAGCCATACCTTCCTTAACTGAGAATTACAATCCGTAATCAATGAAAACTGAGACCTGTTAGAAGCTCTTCCCTAATTTTAGTCATAATTAAAAGGTAGCTTAAAACAGGGATTCTGGAGAGACTATGAACAGCTGCTTCAGAGTTGAAAAGTGAATGGTGAAAAGCAGTTCCATCATGAAGTATGAGCAAAATCTTACCTCTTATAAAAGTATTTTATTGCCTCAACCCTACAGAGCCTTAATAGATCCTGATGATAACCTCAACATGCAGCCTTCTAATATTAATCTGATTTAAAAATTTAGCCTCCATACTAGAAAAAGATCTTCCTAATCATATTCCTGGGAAAGTGAGCAACATAACCCTGTTTTCCCGGTGTCAAAACAATCTTAATTATACCTCAAAGATTGCAACCCATTAGGTTGGTAATCCAAATTTTAATCCACAGAACAGTAAGGGCCTGTAGTGTTTGCTGATCATTAAGTTTCATACTAAATGCCCTTCCCTATCACCCCAACCTTATGCATGCACTCTTCACCTGACACCTGGATTTACCCAGAAAGGCTGATAAAAGTGGCTTTTTTTTTTTTAAAGTGGTTAACTACCCTTTTTTTTTTTTTTTTAATATTTATTTATTTATTTATTTTTGGCTGTGTTGGGTCTTCGTTTCTGTGCGAGGGCTTTCTCTAGTTGTGGCAAGCGGGGGCCACTCTTCATCGCGGTGCGCGGGCCTCTCACTATCGCGGCCTCTCTTGTTGCGGAGCACAGGCTCCAGACGCGCAGGCTCAGTAGTTGTGGCTCACGGGCCCAGCTGCTCCGCGGCATGTGGGATCTTCCCAGACCAGGGCTCGAACCCGTGTCCCCTGCATTAGCAGGCAGATTCTCAACCACTGCGCCACCAGGGAAGCCCAAAAGTGGCATTTTCAAAATAAGTCGTATCTTATATTCTAGATGGGAGGGGGGAACCGTAATAGAGACGAATAACCACAAAACAGAGACTGTTATTATCAATTTGCTTATACAGATAAGCAACTGAAGAGTATTTTCATGTATAATCTGATTCAACAGCTAGAACTAATTTTTACACTAAAATTATTTCAGAGGCATTCTAAAATTCTATTTAAAAGTCAACTTAGCCTCTGAAATTAACTTAAAAGGTGGTAACTTTTTAAAAGGTACTGAAGCTTAGATTCAAAGTAGAATAAAATAAAAGCTAGTTTTTAGTGGCCTCACACAGCTAAATATTCCCCTCAAAGAAAATTCCATTATCTTTATAACCAAACTAAAAGTAAACTACATATTAACTTTAAGGTTTTCTAAATTTACCACAATAAACACACCAATACACTTAGGCTGGTTCTGAATAACCTTCTCCTGGGAAAAACAATGTTTTTGGTACCAAGTGTGATTTAATCATTTTATAAATTAATCACTTTCACAACACTTCGAATACATGTTTTAAACTGACTCCTTGGATCACAAGCTTTAATATCCAAATCTTTAAAGTTAGTTCTTTCTTAAAACGGAGCACTTACAGTTAAAAATATTTAAGATAATTTCAACAACTTATAAAGTATGTTAGATAAACTGAAAAGTATAAACTAATTTCAAAGTGAAAGAAAAACTCAATTGGCATTCTAATAGAGTAAATTCTAATGATAATAAAATCCTTGCAACAGGATGCCTCATGTTTCTAAAAAGCACTTTAAAACCACGATATCCTCCCATCAGTTACAAATATAAAGACTTCCTACCGTGAAATCTATAAAATCCGTAGATTGATGTAATCTGTAGGACAGTTTATAAGAATTATGACTCCTCTGCAAATTTAAAATAACTCTTAAAAAAAACTCAAAGGCAAAAAAAGGGGAGTTTCAAAATTAAGATTATCAAGACCACAACCAGTTTCACTAGTAATATAAGGTTTTTTCATACACGTGATAAATTTATTACCCAGTAATGGTAAAATGATTGCAGTGTTTTGTAGTCTCTAATGTTTAAGCAACAAGAAAAGCAAGTACATTTGGTTATCAGGGTTTAACCTTATTTTACTCCTTACTCTGAAATATGATGTAAAAATTACATATTCAAGTGAATATCTAATAAAAATGAAGTCAAAACTTCACTTCCTGAAATACTGCTTGGTCAATTACTATCTCCTAAAAGGACTAGTAGACAGATATTAACTAAAAAAAAAAAAACGAAAAAAACCCCCAAATACCTGGCACATACTGCTTGTAGCTATTTAAAGTGAATTATTCTAACTCCTGTGAAGTGGGAATAGCAGAGAACCTTTGTTCAGATCCAGCTCCACCACTTCCATTCTATACTTACTGTTTTGAGTAAGACACTCAACTTGCTTCTTCATCTGTTAAATGGAAGTCAAAATAATACCTATCTTGCGCCAGAGTTGTGAAAATGAAATGATTAAGGCATTTAAATCGTGCAGTGCTAGGGAAGTGTGTTTTATGGGTGTATGTGTATACTAGGTAAATGGAACAACTGTGGTAGATGCTGACTGTATAAATTAATGCCAACTTTCAAATATCTACTGGTACCAAAGAAGGCGTATACAGTAAAATGATAAATGACACATGCTTCATTGTGCGGTTCACATCAATTTTTAATTTTCTTGAAGACATTCTCATTCCTGCCATGCCTGAATAGTTCAGGACAATTTTTCCAAGGTTTGCACTCTCTACTTTATCCCACTCAAGATGTTTCCTTAACTAGACATTAAAGTAAATGTCAAACAGAATTTGATGCTATATTTTCAAAATATTTAGAGCTGTGAATTCCTCATAACACTAAATATAAGCCATTGTGTTCATTTTTATGTTAACAATCGAATTCCTAGAACTTTAGAATACTTTAACTTTTAAATCCAAGTCAATAAAGATGGTTAAAAATTCTACTGCTCATCAAAACATTAGCAGATGGTCAAAATAACTAATATACTTTAGATGCATTATAATACGCATGACACGGTTCTCTCTGTTTAAAAAAGTACATTAAAGACCAATTAGTTAAAATACGAAGTTTTCCAGAGATCAAAAGTAATGATAGTAACAACTGAAACATACCATAACAATAAACTTAATGTCCCGAAAAAATGAAGCGCATTTTTGTCAGTCTCCACATTCTTTCTAAGAAGCTTTAGAAAAATGCTACTAATCCCTTCAGAGATCTCGCCAAAACATGACTTTAAATATTATCATCTAAAATCACGACTCTCACGTTGAAGCATTACTGTATAAAGATTTTAAGACGCATACTAACATGCTGTACCTTATGACTGCATTTTGTTACAATTCCTACTCTCTTCGATTCCGCAAAGTTATTTTAGAGGACACCAATTCATTATTCTTTTACACAACGATTTATACGTTTTTAAAACTTTCTCCCCAATTTGATCACCAACGAAATCGAAGTTACTAAAATCACTTTGGAGACCATGTTAATGACCACACATGAGGAATTCTGGAAGCGCGGATTAAATATAAAAGAATAGTCTTTACTTTTCTAAATAAAGGAAAGTGATGGTTGGGGGTCTCCTCCCTGAACAAGGAAGTTCTGTTACATCCAGGCGAGACCAGCCATGTTGGAAAACACTTGTCAATTACGGTTTTGACAAGTATTCGCGAACACGGCTGGATGAAGCTAACCTTGTGTACCGAGGTGCGTACATCAAGGCCCTCTTCGGCTCCGCCACAGGATCTGGGCCTACTTTGGGGATTGTTTCCGAGTTGGAGCCGTCCTTCGGTCCGTACGGAGTGCAGAGCCGAGGGGAAAGAGGGCGGGGAAAGGAGAGTTGGGGGGAAAAGGGTTTGAGAGTTGGAAGCCGCTATCCGCAGCGAGAGGGGCGCGGCGGCCGGCAGAGGTTTCCGAGTTGAGAGCCGGGGGGAGGGGCCGAGGATTCGGGGAGCAGGGGGATCTCAGCAAAAAGTCCCCTCGGGCCCCTCGGAGGGGCCCAGGAGCGCAAGAGGAGGAAGGGAAGGGGAAACGCTTCAGTGCACTGACCTGTCCTCCGAGTCCATGCGGCTCAGGGGTTCCCCATCCGACGACATCTCCAAGCTGCCTCGCCGGCCCCCGGAGGTCGCGCTGCTTCCGCCTCCCCCGGTCCCGTAGCCCTCATCTCCGCCGCTGGAAACGACGCTGCTGCTGCTGCTGCCGCCCCCGCCGCCGCCCTGGCTGCCCCGCGGTCCCTTGGGCTCCTCCAGGCCCTCCTTGCCGTCCCCATCCCCGCTGCTGCTGCTGGCGGCACCGGGGCTCAGCGAGCGCGTCTCGTCGCTGCTGCTCCCGCCGCTGCTGCCCACCAGGCTCTCGGCGCTGCTCTCCTCCTCGCCCCCGCCGCTGCTGCTGCTCTCGTCCTCCTCCTCCTCGTCCTCCTCCTCGTCCTCATCCTCCCCGGCCTGGCTGGCGCTCTCGGGGCTCGGCTCCGACATCGTCTCCGCCTCGCCGCCCCCCACTCCGCCGCCGCCTCCACCGCCCCCACCGCCGCCGCCGCCGTTCAGCAGCAGCGCCGCCACCGCCTCGGCCTCCGCCTCTTCTTCCTCCTCCTCTTCCTCCTCCTCCTCCTCCGGCGGCTCAGCCCGACCCCGCGCCGCCGGGCCGGGGCTGCCGGGGGGCAGAGGGCTCAGGCGGGAGAGCTCCTCCAGGTCGGCCATGTCGGTGATAGCGGCGGCCATGGCGGCGCCTGCTCCTCCTCCTCCTCCTCCTCCTCCTCCTCCCCGCCGCCGCCGCCGCCTCCCTCTCTGGACTCTCGCTCCCGTGCCCCCTCCCGAACGCCCAAAACTCCGCCGACGCCGCTGCAGAGCAGGAGGAGGGCCCGCGAGCTGCGTCAGCCTGCACACGCGCTACGGAGCCCGCGCGGGGACAGGGGCGCGACTGCGCGCACTCACGCGGAGACGGCTGCGCGCCTGCGCGGCGGCACGCGGTGGCGCCTCCACCCCCCACCCCGGCCGCGGATTCCGCACCCCCGCCGGCGCCCCTGCTGGTCCCCGCCCGGCCTCCGCTCCGACCCGCCGAGGACTCAGAGTTTCCGCGGGGCCTTCCCACGCCTTCCCTGCTCGCGCGGCGGGCGGGACACGCGGAACGAAAACCTGAGCGCTAGCCGGCGATTCTAACAGCCCTCCGAGGTCTCAAGATAAAGTCATTCATTGCGGGGGGTGTTTGGGGAGCGTCCCCGGTGCACAGGCGCTAAGCCAAGAATCGAACAAGTCCCTGGGCTTCTGAGAGCTGACAGTCTACGAGGAGAGGCGATTAAAATGAGTAAAAATGAATAATACAGTGCGAGGTACTGAGTCCATACGCGCGACATAGAGCCACAGGTTATCATCTAACCTGCGTTCGAATAACCCGAGGAATGGTTAAATCACAGTCTCAGAGCAAACGTGTGTTCAAGATCTTCAAACTTTTTAGCTCCTGAGCCCTCTAAAACGATTTTGTACATCCTTATACGGTTTAAAGTGACATCCACATTTTTTCCAGCTTCTTATATTTTATAACTGTCACACTTTTTTAAACGTAGCCAATGAACCCTTAACACCATAGGGATTTAACACCCACCAATATCCACCTTTTAGAATCCGATCTCTTTTATGCTTGGGCAATTTCCATCCTTTATCTTCTGGGACTCATTTACATTTTACATCCTGTCCAGAATTTTATCTTAATAATATATTTTATATTCGAACTGTTTTATTGATCATCTTATATTTCCTTGTAACAAAAATGTGTACAGAAATTGAAATTTAACGGTTGTTTTTAAATCTGTGATCATAACACTCTTGTCTTATTATTTCAACTGATCAAATATATTTCAAAACATTTATAAATAAATATTAAACACAAAAGTAAAATTTTGTTGGCAATGCACCTCACAAAGATGGAATTGAATACTTTTTTTAACTAGATTATCAGTGGATGAGTATTTCTAGAATGAGAACGAGCTGCTTCAATTCTATTCCAAGCTTTCAATTCCATGGATGTAAGCACTGAGAAAACTTGTTCACATAAATAAGTACATGAGAATGAATGGAGTTTTGTTACAGCAATGCAACTCAATTCTTTGAACTCTTTCCAAATTATATGCCCAAAAAGTCACACAAAGATCTAACAAGAAAAAAATACTTTTAATGGTCTATCTGCTGACAACACAGACTAGACTCTCTTTCAACTTTGTTGAAAGCAAGTAACTGAAAACCACCTGACTTGTAAAAGGATGTGTTACTCATTCTCATTCACCAGTCAATTGTTCCTTTTTTGGTGTCCTGGAGGTTTCTGCATACCCGGGGTACAGCACCTTAGGAAGATGTGAGGTGGGGCAGAATTATGCCTTTCTTTTGTAAAATAGGGGAGGGGCAATTGGGATAAGGGAAGCTGGAAAGGAGCCCACATTACCCTCTGACCCCAGGGCACATTTTCAGGCAGATCCTTTTAGGTAAAAGGGAAGTGAGAATCAGAGAACGGATGGATTGCCTTAAAACAGGCTCGGCGCTCATACACATCTTAGAAAGTCTTCATACACCATGAATACCCCAGTATTATGTCTATTGCCTTAGGCCTTTGGACAGCTGTTATACGTTCCATATGTTGCCTCAAGGGAAAGCAAAAATAAAAATAAGAAATAATAGTATGGGGCATTATGGCTTACAGATACCTTCACACACACATACAATGCAAAATGCTAACCGCAAATATGTTAACCTCATAGCCACTATTTGAGATAGACTAGGAAGGTATTATCTTTCTGTGTTGTCAATTAAGAACTATTAGAGGGACTTCCCTGGCAGTCCACTGTTTAGGACTCCACGCTTCCACTGCAGGGGGCACAGGTTTGATCCCTGGTCTGGGAACCAAGATCCCACATGCCGCGAAGTGAGGCCAAAAAGAAAAAAAAAAGAACTATGAGAGAGTTTAGCTGAAAAGTGTATATTAAGTGTATGTGCCAAGCACTGTATGAAGCCCTAGAGATTTTGGCTGAGTTTGGCTGAGTTATTTAAGGAAAACTTAATGAAGAATGTAGGATTTGAACAGTTGTGTATGTAAGATATACTACATTTAAGTTTAAGTCATTTGAGCTGGATCTTGAAGAGTGAATAGACTAGAATTCTGTGTGAGGGGGAATTCTAGGACTGAGAAGCAATAACACTGGAAAAGCATAACAATTTAATTTGTGACTGTTAATTAACCATGAGAAAACGAAGCTAAAAAGCTGAAAAAGAGTTCAAGATGAGATTACAGAAAATCTTGAATAAAAAGATTGACTTTGAAAGATGACAGGTATATATACCACAGTATGTGTGTGTGTGTGTGTCTGTGTGTATATATATTTAGAAAAAATATTTTTTAAAGGTGTGCTATGATTAAAGTTATAAGGGTATCTAATGTTATAGATGACATGGAGAAAAGTGTGAAAAGACTGAAAGGTGAATGGAGATTAGACACGTGGAAATGGCAGGTATCAAAGCCACAGATGAATGCTCCGACTGCAGTATTTATACTTGAAGATGAAAACGAGCTATCTTAGAACTGGCTTTTTGGAGAAAAGTGTGTTTCCCATCAATGGAGAGGTTTCTTGTTGTTTTGTTTTTAATTGCAAATTTTCTGAAAATTTGAAAGAATTGGATAATAAACACTTGTACACCCGCCTAGATTCATCAATTACTAACATTTTGCCACATTTGCACAGTCTGTGTCCCTCTGTCTCTGTTTCTTTCTCTATGTCCCCTCCCTCTCCCTCCCCCCTCTCCCTTTCTCGCTCTCCCTCTTGGTTTAGTTGCAGACATCATTACTCTGCATGCATCTCCTTAGAACAAGGCCACTCTCGTACATAACCACAGTGTCACAATGTCATTATCGCATTCAGTGAAGTGTCTGACTAAAGGCAGGACCTCTGGGTGATAGAATTTTTTCAGGTGGCATCAGGTGAGAGGTTGGATGAAATGCAAGCAGTGTGGTCTGCAGACCAGTGCCCATCCACCCCCTGTTCGTTACCAGCCTGCAGCTAGAGACATGCTGAAATTAGCTTCAGGAAACTTTTATAACAACATGGTAGAGTAATTTTACATCTGCTGAACCTAATAATAAAAAAGGGAGGCTTATTTTTTTTATGTCATCAGTTTATTTTTTAATCTTATAATTCTGGTAATTCACTCTTTTTTTAAATTTATTATCTTATTTATTTATTTGGTTGTGCCGGGTCTTAGTTGCCGCTCACGGGCTCCTTAGTTGCGGCAGGCGGGCTCCTTAGTTGCAGCATGCATGTGGGATCTAGTTCCCTGACCAGGGATCAAACCCAGGCCCCCTGCATTGGGAGCGGGAGTCTTAACCACTGCACCACCAGGGAAGTCCCATCTGGTAATTCACTTTTATCGTATTTTTCAAAAGCCTCAGTCCACTGGAAAGTAAAAAACTGGTCCTTCAGTTGAGAATCACTGTTCTATTTCCCTCCTGCCTGCTTGGAGAGCCTGTGATTCTATGCATAATTATAAGTTACCCAATAATACACCATTGCATAAGAGCTATTTGATTAGGAATAGTATTCAAACTCATCAACCACAGTACCAATGGGTCAAATTAGCAACAATAACTGGAATTCTACTGGCGCTTCTACCTACCAAGCCTGCTAACACAGGCAGGTCATTGCCAGTTTTCGGGGAGCCCCTGGGGTGGGGGGGATCTCTGCTCACACCCTGCTCACCCAGTGGCCCCTTCCCCTGCTCTGCTCCTACCAGACACTGCAGGCTCCTCCTACCGGGACCTGTGATACAGACAAAACAGCCAAAGCCATAGTGTAGCCTGAAGAAATGGAGGTCACTGTGTTGACCTCTTTCAGGGGAACCCCGGAGCAGACTGCTTGGCTCAATATCATATATGGTTTTCAATGAAACAGCTCTTTATGGTTTTACTCAGAGCTCTGTCTCTCCTAGGGACCCAGACATGCTTTCATGGGCCTAGACTGGCGATGGATTTGAGTAACAGCTACCCCAAGCTGTATTTATTACTCCCCATCCAATGACTAAGTCTTTCTCATAGGGCTTCTCTGTCTAATTTTCTTTTCCACGAACATGAGTCCTGTTCAAGAGAGCAGTCTCAGCCCCCAGGTCAGCAGGTTTCTTTCAGCCCTGCCTCACCAGTTTGCCAGACATGCCGAGACATGCTTGAACCCCAGCATCAGACCCAGCTTAGATTCAGGCTGAGATTCCTGCTATACTACATGTAAGATACTTCTGAAAAATTCTCTAAAATATGCAGCCGTAGCAGGTTTTGCACCTTTATTTGAGGTTCCTCATTCTGCTTGTTGACACTGCCATAGCGAGCAGAGTCAACAGCAGTGTAATAACCTCATTCTCTGATTGACTTGACATCTAAAGAAAGTACGTGTGAGAAGAGAGAACGTCTTACTGAAAGATGGAATGATAGGATCTTAAAGCTGGAAAAGAACTAGAAATCTGATGAAAGCTTCCCCAATCTGCAGATTGTCATCCAACAAAAATACAACCAACTAATTATTACGTTAGTTTGTTTGTTTTTTAAATAGAAGAAGTAACTTACATTTACTGTAGCACTTTCTGGTTTCTAAAGCATTGTAGCATGCCTCATCTCATCAAACTAGAGAGGCTGTGTGGTGCGGTGTTAAAAGCATGAGCTCTGGGGGCTTCCCTGGTAGCGCAGTGGTTAAGAATCCGCCTGCCAATGCAGGGGACACGGGTGCCAGCCCTGGTCTGGGAAGATCTCACATGCCGCGGGACAACTAATCCCGTGGGCCACAACCACTGAGCCTGCGCTCTAGAGCCCATGCTCTGCAGCAAGAGAAGCCACCGCAATGAGAAGCCCACGCACGGCAACAAAGAACCAAAACAGCCAAAAATAAATAAAAATAAAATAAATTTATTTAAAAAAAAAAAAAAAAAGCATGAGCTCTGGGGCCAAATTGCCTGGGTTCAAGTCCTGTTTCTTCCCTTTACCCTTGTGACCTTGGGCAACTTACTTCTGTTCTCTGATCTGTAAAAGGAGGTTGATAATAGTATCTCCCTCAGGGTTGTTGTAAAGGTCAAAAGCTGAGTATCCCTAAGGGGCTCAGAAGAGCACATGTTAGTTACCATCATTATCATCACTATCAGCATCATCTTCTTCATGATTACAGTTTCTGAGTTAAAGTTTCTGTCAGTCAGTAGGACCATTTTAAGACATAACTGCTTTGGCTGGTAACTTTCCACAACAAGGAGATCATAAGTATGTCTGGTATTTTGAATAGTTTCTCATTTTGAATTTAGTAAAGTGCTTTTTCTATAAACTAGCAATGAAAGGATAAGCAAAATGTGAGAAGTGAAGAACATAAATACCATGGTTTGTTTTTTTTTTAATGACAACTTAGTTTTCACTCAGATGAACGAACCTTTACATCTTGACCCATCAGTGTCCATTTCCTTCTCTGTGTCTTCAATCCCACCCTCTCTACTGGCTCTTTCTTTTCAGTTCATGAACACGATCAGGTCTTTCCATCCTTGTAAGTATTGATTCCGTTTTCATCTAAACTTCTAAAAATATGAACAAGAGTTGCTTGTTGCACTCTCTTACCTCCCATATACTGTCTCTCTACTGCAAAATGATATCCAACCCCACATTTTTGAAAACTACTCTCAGTAAAATCATTAATTGCCAAACCTAGGGGATACTCTTCAGTTCTTACCTTACAACTTTGCTATCACACTACGATGAAAGTAAGTCTCAGGTCAAATTCTGCATTGTGCACTTTGTGGCATATTCTCCTCTTCTCTCTTGATTTCTACGATGCCACACTTATCTATAATAGATTGCCAATACCTTTCATCGTTTCTTCTTGATCTCCTGTTCTTTAAATGTTGGTTCCCAAGTCTATATACTTGGCCAACTCTCTTCTTGTTCTACAGAGTCTTCCTGGTAAATAACATCCAGTCGCCCGATTCTGACCCCTTGATGATGAATCTTGAGAGCCTCCCAGATTCATCCTCCGCATGGCTGGAGAGCACCAATGCCTCCCTACAATAGAGGATCCTTCATTTATACAGAACCAATGTAAAAACTTGTATGTGTGTCTGTCCCCCAGTTTTCCCATGTATTGCCAATTGACTTCAGCCTTTTGGGTCCTTCAGCAACTGTCAGGTACTTTGAGTAAATATCAATTTACTCAAAGTCCATTGATTGGACTAGGCAGAAGTTAAGCATGCTCCCTCTCCCACCCAACATTGAAGTCAGGTGGTAGCTTACAAGGAAAGCAAGCCTTCATCGAAATTCTTCCAAATGTGTAAATTTTTATCTGCAAGTGGGCAAAAAAAGTTATAACCTGCTCATGTAAGGTTAAGGAAATCCTCACTCTCTGTCCTGAAGCATGCCGAAAGCATCTTGTAGGAGAGGCTCACTCTGAGGTGGGTGCAGCAATATCCAAACAGCAGAATCACTCCACCTTCTATTCGGGTCTGTCAGTAGATGCCTCCAAGAATTGAATAGAAGATGGACCTAGAGATTATCACACTAAGTGAAGTAAGCCAGACAGAGAAAGACAAGTATCATATGATATCACTAATATGTGGAATCTTAAAAAAAAAAGATACAAATGAACTGATTTATAAAACAGAAACAGACTGACAGACATAAAAAACAAACTTACGGTTACCAAAGAGGAAAGGGGGGTGGGGGGGGGATAAGTTAGAAGTTTGGGATTAGCAGATATAAACTACTATATATAAAATAGATAAACAACAGTGTTTACTGTACAGCACAGGGAACTGTGTTCAGTATCTTGTAATAAACTATAATGGAAAAGAATCTGAAAAAGAATGTATATATATATATACCTGTGTGTGTGTGTGTGTGTGTGTGTGTGTGTGTGTGTGTGTATATATATATATATATATATATATATAAAATACATATATATGTAACTGAATCACTTTGCTGTACACCAGAAACTAACACAACACTGTAAATCAACTATAAATAAATAAAAAACAAAATTAAATAAAAAACAAAAGAATAAAGAAAACAATAGACACTATTTTAAAAAATTGAATAGAAGACACTGGGGAGAGGTAGATAACACAGAACCATATAGAATTTAGACTGAGAAGGTAGTAGGTTGCTGGGCTTTCTAGCAACTTATTCACCATATATTGGATCTATTGAATGTCTCCTATGTGTCAAGCGCTGTTCTCAGCACTGGATATAGACCTATGGTGGGTAAAGTCAAGAAAAATTCCTACTTTCATAGAGCTTACTCTCTGGTTAGGTGTTCTTGTACCTCATTCTCACAGAGCGACAGGGCTGTGAAGTCTTTCTAGCCAGCCATATATCTGGGACATCATTTATTTCACCAATGAAAATGTATTCCTAACATCCCTTATGCTAATTAATGAACCTTCTGGTATAAATTTCAATAAAGATCCTTGAAATGCTTAAGTAGCTACCTGGGGAGTATGGATTCCTGATTAGGGCACTTCAGATGGTAACTCACCACCTCTGGAGCGTGAATTCCTAATAGGGTAACTCTAATGATAACTAACCTCCCCTAGAGTGTAGATTAAAGTTAATTTACACACAAGTACATTACACTGTTTATAAGGAAGTATTTTAAAATAAATTATTACAGAGGCAATATGACAACATGGCAGGAAGTATGGTTGCTCAGAACTCCCAAGTTTCACATAGAGATCTTTATTGTTTTTTTCGGCTGTGCCGCAAGGGTTGCAGGATCTTAGTTCCCCGACCAGGGATTGAACCTGGGCCCACGGCACTGAAAGCACAGAGTCCTAACCACTGGAATGCCAGGGAATTCCCCACATAGAGATTTTAAAATCCTGACGCACACTACCTCCCTAGGACTCCCAGATCCTTCCCAAGATCCAGCAAACTACAGGGACAACAAAAGACATCAGGACCCCCCCAGGCCCCTCCTACTGTCACATGGTTTCTATCCATTCTGAATGGCGAGTACCCATATCATTCCAATCACTGAATATCTTAAATAGCACTCTTGCTCAAATCTTTAGCCATGAAGAAACTGACAAGACTCTCTGAATCTCAACCCCAAATACCTTGGGGAAGGAATTATAATCTTCCCAGTTGGTCCTGGGATTCACGCCCAAACTGATTGAGATTGGCCAGACCATAGGACCTTTACACTCTCATTGGGTGGGATGATGGGGTTGTTTGCAGATTTTGTGTAGGAATCCAAGACAGGTATACTGGATTGCTCCAGTGTCAGGGCTCTGCCAGGAGGGTAAGTCAAAAGGGCAAAAATCCAAAAGAGTTGAAGATGTAAGCAGGAGAATGGATAATGGAATGTAAGTGGATAGAAAGGGAAATAAAAACGGGACTTTATTAGATCATTTACAGTATTTTAATTTTATATCAATAAAATATTGAATTTTATTTATATCAGAAAGAGCTATCAATGTACACTCGAAATGCTATAGATTCTGGTCCATGTATATAAATACATATATGTAGGGAATTCCCTGGCACTCCAGTGGTTAGGAGTCTGAGCTTTCACTGTCGAGGGTGAGGGTTCAGTCCCTGGTCGAGATTCCACAAGTCACTAGGTGCAGCCAAAAAAAAAATATATATATATATATATACACACACACACACACACACACACACACACACACATATATATAGTTCCACAGATGACCTGAGAGTGTTAATAACTGCTACTTTGAAGCTATAATATTTTCCATATCTTATTGTGATGTTGTGATTTAACAAGAAACATATACATTTTGGTCGCTGTGCCCTGCTCCTGGCCAGTGCTCCTGAAGTCTTTGTAATTTCCTAAGCAATATACATGCTAGGAACATCTTCTGTTTTAATATATAGTCTCTGACCTCAGTTCCTGACTCAGAGTTCCTAGACCATTTGGAATTTCCTGGATAATAGTAGCATCTTTTGTTCCAACGAGGCAACTCTTGGTGGACCCCTGGATAAATTCAGGATGGGGGCTGGTCACCAAAAGACCAAGCCCTGATTAGAAGCTTGGAACTTTCAGCCCCATTCCCCTCTTCCAGGGAGGGGAGAGGGGCTAGAGCTTGAGTTAATAATCTATCATGCATATGTGATGAGGCCTCCATAAAAATCCCTGAATTATGGGGTTCAGAAGCTTCCAGGTTCGTGAACCGTGAGGAGAGAAGCTCCTGGGATCGGGACGCTTCTGGTTTGCACTGTGTATCTCTTCATCTGATGTTCTTCTGTATCTGTTATTATATCCTTTATTATATATTAAACTGGTAAATGTAAACGTCTTCTTGATTTCTGTGAGCTATTCTAGCAAATTATTAAACCTGAGGAGGGGGTCATGGGAGTCCTGATTTATAGCGAGTGGCTCAGAAGCACAGGTGACAACTTGGGACTTTCAATTGGAGTCTGAAGTGAGGCAGTCTCGTGGGATTGAGTCCTTAACTTGTAAGCTAACTCCAGGTGATTGTGTCAGAACTGAACTAAATTGTAGGACACCCTACAGGTAGATAGAGTCAGAAGTATTGTGGGTGTGAGAGTAAAGGAAAACACAGTGTGATTTTCTTAGACACTTAACAGGGTGGAATTCCCTGGCAGTCCAGTGGTTAGGACTCCACACGTCCACTGCAGGGGTCACAGGTTTGATCCCTGGTCGGGGAACTAAGATCCCACAAGCTGCATGGCGTGGCCACAAAGAAAAAAAGAAAAAAACAAACCAATAACAGGGTAAATGAAATGCGTCCTTGACATCAACTTCTGAAGAATATGGGGAGATTGGATTTTCAAGGACACCATGGTGTTCATCGGTGTTTACATTATGTCCATTTCATTTCAAAGAAAGGAAAGTCGTTTTTAGAAGATCTAGCTAGTAGTTGAATAATCAGAATAGGTGGAGTGTATGGTAAGTAAAAGAGAGTCGTGGACCATTGTTGTTTTGTAAAGACAGCTAAAGAGACAACGTGTATCCCAGATTATTTATAACAGCAAAAAGTTCAAAACTGTGAAATGGAAGTAATGAGCAAATATTGAAAAGCTATTATGTGCAAGTCGTATTCTTGCAAACTGACCTGAGTCAATTTGGGCATGTGCAACTTTTAGGTCCTTTTTATTAGACACAAGCAGCCAAAAAATTTTACTTCAAGTAAAAGCCAAGAATCCAAAGGGAGAATTGGGTCAGGCACCCAGAATCCTCCAGTGTTCCTGGTGAGAGACCCCCTTGAAGGATTTAGCCTAGGGCATCATTGCTAAAGGTACAGGCTACAGACCTCTTGGGATATGTACACCCTACTCACACAATGGGAGGGAATACTTTTAGAAAAATCACATATCTTGGGCATTCCCTGGTGGTCCAATGGTTAGGACTTCACGCTTTCACTTTCGAGGGTCTGGGTTCAATCCCTGGTCAGGGAACTAAGATCCCTCAAGCTGCGCGGTGAGGCGAAAAAAAAAAAAAAAAAAATCACATATCTTGAATATCTTTCATTTGGCCAGAAGAAAAAAATCTAATTTCCAACATTAATCCTGTTGTTCCATAGGCCATTGTTTTTACCAGTAAATCCCATTTCTCATGTTTGGTTGGCAAATTATAAAGTGTCATGGTTGGTCAAGCTACTGGTAACAGAAGCATTTGCAAAAGCTGCCTCTGAAAGCAAGAAAACCATCACCCCTGGACTGCGTGTTATTTTTTTTTCTTTAGCTTTTCATTATAAACATTTTTTTATACATACAGAAAAGTGGAGAGAATAGTGTAATGAACACCCATATACTCATCACCTAGTCCTAATATTCTTAACATTTTATCATATTTGCTCAAGTATTACATAGTTAATTATAGAAATCATGATATTTCACCCTTAAATACTTTATGATGCATTTCTAACAACCTAATACATTTCCCCATGATCACAATACCACCATCACACTGAATAAAATTAACAGTAATCCCTAATATCCTCTCATGCCCAGCCTGTACTCAGATTTTCACATTTGTCCCCAAAAGGTCTTTTACAGTTGATTTTTAAAAACCAGACCCAATGAGGATCTTGCCTTTCATTTGGCTGTTACTGGCTTGTACCTTCCAGATTAGAATGCTGGTAGCATCTGAATTACAGCCTAATCTAAGTGGTACACATGTAATATCCCAATATATAGGCTAAAATATGTTAAAGAAAATTATAGAACTCATAATGACTTTACTAGATACTTTTACCAACATCATCTCATTTATCTCTTTCCCAGAAAGGAAGAAGGTTTCCAAAGGATTCAGCCAAGCTGACATGTATTCTCTGTAGAAAAGACCTTTCTAGTCAATTTGAGAATTCTGAAGTTAAAAGAACAGATGATTCCAACACCACGCTTGGAGAAACGCTGGCCAGTGGGGTAATATGCAGACTCTCAGGTATGGCTCTGAAGGCTCCCTAGGATTTGGCCTCAAACCACTTTTCTACTGCCTTCTGTCCCCACATAGGTACCCGGAGCTATTCAATGTTTGCTGACTAGTCAGGCAGGGACTAGGGCGAGGAGAGACACCTGGGACAGGAGAACGCCACGCCTGTGCTTGCATGAAGGCGTCTTAAATTTTGTGTCCTGGGCACCTCCCTCACCTTGCCCTGTCCCCACCCTGAGATCTCAGACATCTCACCTGCACAAACAATTTCAGCACATCACACACGGAGTTTAGGATTTCCTCTTACAAAAACTTTGGAAATCAAAGCACGCATTCTTGGTAACGGTTCATAGGTTACCTGAATTTTGGTACCTGAAGATTTGAGATTCCTAGGGCCTCTGAGAATCCAGACAAAGCCTACATGTGACTTCTGAAAGGTGCTTTTGTCAGGACAAGACAGCCCTGCAGAGGGTACACGCTGGGCAGGCAGTGGCCTGGGAAAGTGCAAAGTCTGCTCCACCCAAATGGCAGGGATCTATCATCTCTACCTCATATGTGGGTGATGAGAAATGGGTACTGAATAGACCTTTCCAAATCCAAGCCAACCATTTGCCAGGAAACTTTGGGCTTCACCTGAGTCGTGCCTGTTTCCTCATCTCTAAAATGTGAGTAATCATCATTACTTTTTTAGCATTATTGTGAGGAGTGAAAGAGCCATAAGTAAAGCTTTTCTGCCTGTAACACAGTTGGTGCTCCTTAAGTGCTAGTTTCTCTAGAAGAGCTTAATAGAGACTTAATACATCTGTTTCCTTCAGGAAATGTTCCAGCAGTGGTGGAGGTTTTGGACCTGCCAAGACCTGAGATGATGGTAAAAATAATAATAAGGAGGAGGGGGGAAGGGATGGTGAAAGGGAGGAGGAGGGGAAGAGGAGGGAAAGGGTGAGGGAGAGGAAGAAGGAGAGGAGAAGGAGAATTTATTTATTACTATTATTTTTAATTTTATTTATTTATTTTTGGCTGCGTTGGGTCTTCGTTGCTGTGCTCAGGCTTTCTCTAGTTGCGGTGAGCGGGGGCTACTCTTCATTGCGGTACGTGGGCTTCTCATGGCGGTGGCTTCTCTTCTTGCGGAGCACGGACTCTAGGTGTGCGGGCTTCAGTAGTTGTGGCTTGCGGGCTCTAGAGCGCAGGCTCAGTAGTTGTGGCGCACGGGCTTAGTTGCTCCGCGGCATGTGGGATCTTCCCGGACCAGGGCTCGAACCCGTGTCCCCTGCACTGGCAGGTGGATTCTTAACCACTGCGCCACCAGGGAAGTTCCAGGAGAAGGAGAATTTATTGCCTTTACTTCTGCCAGACATTGTTCTAAGAATTATATGTGGATTAACTCATTTAATCGTCCCAACCCTATGAGGTAGTAATTTGTAAAATCCCAGCGCAGAGATGCAAAACGGCCCCCTCCAGAGTCCTGAGGCTCCTCTGGCTCAGTGAGCTAAGGCAGAAGAGGAACTTCTCGTCGCTTTTTCTCTCTAGTCCACGTGGGTAACTGGCCAGGCTGCGTCTCCCTACCTGGCCTGTGGCATAGCAGTCAGGGCACACACGGCCTGCCCGGGGGGTACCATGCTCAGACGAGGAACGTCCTCTCCTCTGACCAGTTTCTAATACTGCGAACTATCAAATAAGCTGTGCTGCTCGTGTAACACTAGAGCTAATGATGAACACTAGATCCTAAGATGATTTCCTTTGTGTTTTATAAAATATGAGAGTAGGTTTGTTGGTTTGTTTGGTGGAGTTAAATGGTTTCAGAAGATCCATTCCCAAATCGTAGTCCAAGTTCCCACATGCTGACTTTCAATCATTTGCCAAAAGCTTTGCCAGTCCTTTTGTTTATCGGTCAGCAAAACGATTGTGTGGGGACTTTGCTGGTGGCGCAGTGGTTAAGAATCCGCTGGCCAACGCAGGGGACACGGGTTCGAGCCCTGGTCTGGGAAGATCCCACATGCCGCGGAGCAACTAAGCTCGTGCGCCACAACTACTGAGCCTGCGCTCTAGAGCCCACGTGCCACAACTACTGAAGCCCGCGCGCCTAGAGCCCGTGCTCCGCAATAAGAGAAGCCACCGCAATGAGAAGCCCACGCACCGCAACGAAGAGTAGCCCCCGCTCACCGCAACTAGAGAAAGCCCGTGTGCAGCAACGAAGACCCAACGCAGCCAAAAAAAAAAAAAAGCCAAAAAAAATGGTTGTGTGTTTCACGAATGGTGTGCGTTTCACGTCTGTTAGCATGTCTGAGAACTTTCAGTGAACCGAGTCACTTCTGTCATCAGGTTCTCCAGGCCATTGATATGGAAGTTAACCTTAAGTAACAAAAGTTAGTTTACCCAAAACAAATTATGCATTTTAGCACTTGTAAAGCATGTCATGTCGTCTCTCCACTGCCTCCCATGCAGCTCTTTACGTTGCTGGCATATCAATGACAGATCTCTTCAAGCTCACAGCAATGAAAGGTCTTCAAAATGCTTCCAGCCCCTGAATTCTTGGCTATCAAGATCCACATGGGCAGAAACAGTTCGGATCATTTCCAGCCTTCCGGCAAACAGATCACGTATGTCATAATTTGGTATTTTTATTTATTCAGAAAATATTGACTGAACACCTACTATGTGCCAGGATTTGTAGAGTCTCTGGCAGAGAATTCAGAAATCTTCTCCCGGTTGGAGAAGGGGATGGAGAAAGCCTAGAAAAAGGAGAGAAGCAATTCCTAGAGGCACAGGGAGGCTGTGGTGAGAGCGGGGCGTTCGCACAGACTCCCTCAGCTAGAGAAAACGTCTGTGAAAAGGCCAGACACAATGCAGGTTCTGTCTCAAATATTTGAATCTATTCCATCTACACCATTTGGCTGGCAGGAAGTCCCTGCTCTCTGTGGATTTACTAACGGGAGACACAAACCTCTGACATAATGAAGTGGCAGGAGGCATGCTTTACTCCAGCTTCCCTTGAAGGGAGAATAGTGGCTAAAGTTTCTTCCGTTAATCCCAGGGCACACATTTTCGTGTGGGTGCACTTGCTGGTATGCAATTATCTGTTAAATCCAACAGGCTTCAGCTCTGTAAGGTACAGAAAATTAACTCACTGGTATTTTCAAACAATAAGAAAAAGGAGGCGTAGCAGCGAAGTTTGGACACTGGGCCCTTTCTTAGAATGAGACAGAGTCTGATCTCTTAGAGGAGAAGCTTTGCTTGTACTGTTTTCTTGCCCTGGTCTGCTCGATCCTTGCACATTTCTGACAACTACACAAACAAGCTACAGGCTGAACTCAGTTCCCTTGATCATATTTAGCTACCAGTGAATCTGTGGAAAACTCTAGATTTTAGAAGGTTAAATCAGACAATAATTCAGAAAGTTTGCTTTTAAGGAGAGGCAACTTAATTATTGCTCAGAAGAAAATTTTCATGCAGCCCACAGATAATTAGCTACAAAACCTAAATTAAGATGCAGTACTTGCTAAATCGACTTTCTCTAACCTAGAAAAAAAAGATTCCTCAGCAAAGCCCACAACATTGTAATGAAAAAAGCCATCTACTAAGCCTGGCCTGATTGACTTGGTCAAATGGTATATAAATTAAATCCATCTGAAGAATTTGATCTCCAAATGGGATTTTCATTTCCATAAGACTGCAGTTTAAAAATGTATGTGAAGTAAGAAAGAATAAAATCATTTCCCCCTATGCCTGGTGAACTTGGCAGCCCACGTGGAAAATGAGCCAGCTCTTCCCCTGCTGAACAAATCCATTCAAAATGATTTCATAGTTTTCCTTCCTTATCCTTTGGAATGTGGAAGCCATTTTCCAGTGGGTTTAAAAAAAAAAAAATTCTGAATTTAACCCTTTGAGAGAAGATATTCATTCGCTTTTTATATTTCTCTAAGGGTATGTAGAATAATGCAATGGAGTTTTTGTTTGGTTGGTTTTTTTGGGTTTTTTTGGGTTTTTTTTAGCACAAATGCTATAGGCAGAAAGTTGATTCAACCTTATTTAATGAGGACCCAAGGGAAATAGTTGTGCCTAATATAGTGCAAAATTCTGTAACTGAACTAATGTGAATTTGCAGCCACCTGCCAGGGAAATACCAATGCAGGTAGATCAAATGATACAGAAAACTTTTTTTTTTTTGCTTTGGTATTACAAAATTAAATAAGCTAATTAAAAACACCAGTTGATGGAGCCATTATGGAAGACAATATGCAGGTTCCTCAAAAAACTAAAAATAGAGTTTCCATATGATCCTGTAATCCCACTCCTGGGCATATATCCAGAGAAAACCATAATTCGAAAAGATACAGGCACCCCAACGTTCATTGCAGCACTATTTACAATAGCCAAGGCATGGAAGCAACCTAAATGTCCTTCGACAGATGAATGGATAAAGAAGATGTGGTACATACATACAATGGAATATTAGCCATTTAAAAGAATGAAATAATGCCATTTGCAGCAACATGGATGGACCTAGAAATTATACTAAACGAAGTAAGTCAGAAAGAGAGACAATGGCCATATGACATCACTTATATGTGGAATCTAAAATATGATACAAATGAACATATCTATGAAACAAAAACAGACTCACAAATATAGAGAACAGACTTGTGGTTGCCAAAGGGGAGGGAGTGTGGGGGAGGGACGGATTGGGAGTTCGGGATTAGCAGATGCAAACTATTATATACAGAATGGATAAACAACAAGGTCCTACTGTACAGCACAGGGAACTATATTCAATATCCTGTGATAAACCATAATGGAAAATAATATGAAAAAGAATATATGTATGTATAACTGAGTCATTTTGCTGTAGTACAGCAGAAATTAAATACAACATTGTAAATCAACTATACTTCAATAAAATTAAAAAAAAAAAATCTTCAGTTGAAGACTGCTAGCTTTTGTAGTCAAGTTGGATTCTTTCTGGAGCGTCATTCTTCCCTTGTGTAGTTTATCACCTATCCTAAGCCAAACTCTATTCCAGGTAGAAAAGGTAAATACATATTTGCTTATATATGCATAAAATACATCTTCCAGAAGAGAAACACACACACACAAAGAACTTTGTAATTTTTGCATATTTTATATTTCTTTTTCTGTATCGACCAAGACAACTTGTGCACTGGGACTCACAAAATGAAGCCAGCCTCCGTGGCCTGGCCCACATCACAAATTTCAACCGAAATCAGCCTGTGTTTATGGGAAACACCTGTCAAGAAACTGAAGCTGAACAATCAAAATCCTCTAACTCAGCTTTCACTAGCTTACCTGAGCGTAGAAAAATAGGATGGTCTTGCTCCACTGCTCCTGAGGCACTGGACTCCCCCAATCCATGGACCATTTCCCTTAAATAAGGGACATCAGGGCTTCCCTGGTGGCGCAGTGCTTGAGAATCTGCCGGCCAATGCAGGGGACACGGGTTCGAGCCCTGGCCTGGGAAGATCCCACATGCCGCGGAGCAACTGGGCCCGTGAGCCACAACTACTGAGCCCTGCGCGTCTGGAGCCTGTGCTCCGCAACAAGAGAGGCCGCGACAGTGAGAGGCCCGCGCACCGTGATGAGGAGTGGCCCCCGCTTGCCGCAACTGGAGAAAGCCCTGGCACAGAAACGAAGACTCAACACGGCCATAAATAAATGAATATACAAAGGACATCAAACTTGCTACTAAATTGTTCTAGTTTTGTCCTTTGACTAGTATAGGTAATTCATTCACGTTAATCCAAGCTGAGAAAGGATATGCAGGAAAAGTCTTTCTATCCCTAACCCCTAGCTGCCCAATTTTTCCTTTCCAAAACAACTTATATTGTTAAGTTTGCTTTGATTTTGTTTTTGTTGCAGTAAGGAGTGTAACTCTTTCTGAGACATTTTATGAATATTTAGGTAACTACATATACGTATTCTCTAAGTCCTAATCTTTATTTTTATACAAAGGGTAGCGTAGCAAAATATTAATCTGTGCCATACCTTTTTTTAACTCAAAATACATATTTGACAAAGGAGCAAAATCTGTAACAACTGGATATCCACCTCCAAAAAAAAAAAAAAAAAAATGAATCTAGACACATCCTTCACAAAAGTCAACTCAAAATGGATCATAGACCTAAATGTAAAATGTAAAAAGTATAAAACTCCTAGAAGATAGATTTGGAGAAAACCTAGATAACCATGAGTATGGTGGATGCCTCTTTAAATATAACACCAGAGGAATTCCCTGGTGGTCCAGTGGTTAGGACTCTGCACTTTCACTGCCAAGGGCACGGGTTCAATCCGTGGTCAGGGAACTAAGATCCCACAAGCTGTGCATCAGGGCCAAAAAAATAAAAGAAAGGAAGGAAGGAAAAAAAAGGCAACACCAGAAGCATGATCCATAAAAGAAATAACTGATGAGCTATTTTTCATTAAAATTAAAAACTTCTGCTCAATGAAGGACGTTGCCAAAAGAATGAAAAGACAAGCCACAGACTGGGAGAAAATATTTGCAAAAGACATATCTGATGATGGACTGTTATCCAAAATATACAAAGATCTCTTAAAACTCAACAATAATTGGGTATTGTGAAAATATATTTGGTCTTTGCCCCCAGTTCCTAACACAGAACTCCTAAAACCCTAGGAATTTTCTGAGTAATAGGAGTATCTTTTTATTCATAACCAGCCCTTTCCACCACAATGGGTTTATGCTAATGAGGTGGCTCATGGTGGGGCCCTGAGATAACCTAGACCTAATGATTAGAGTGTCAGAGCTCTCAGCTCCACCCACCAACCTCAGGAGGGAAAGGGAGGCTGGACATTGAGCTCTAAGAGAGTTGGTGAACCCATTCAAGTACTAGGAGGGTGGTATATACAGAGTGGGTGTGGAAGCTCCTTGACTCCTCCTACCCCCATACTTTGTGCCCTGTGACTCTTTCCATTTGACTCTTCATGAGTGGTATCCTTTATCCTAAATATAATTAAAATGCTTTCCTGAGTTTTGTGAGCCATTGTAGCAAATTATGGAACATGAGAGTGGTTCATGAGAACCCCTGAATTTGTCGTTGGTCAGGCAAAATTGTATGTAGCCTGGGTACGTCATTTGCAGGTGGCATCTGAAGTGGGACACTCTTTTGAGCCTGAGCCCTTTAACTTGTGGGATCTGATGTTAACTCCAGGTAGACATTGCCAGATGAATGGAATTGTTGGGCACCACGCCGGTGTCAGAGAATTGGAGAATTGATGGTGTTGGAAAAGACACCATATATTTGGTGTCTGGGGGGGAAAAGCCTCGCAATAAGAAAATGAACAAACAACCTGATTAAAAATGCACTGGACGGGAATTCCCTGGTGGTCCAGCGGTTAGGACTCAGCGCTTTCACTGCCGGGGCCTGGGTTCAATCCCTGGTTGGGGAAACAAGATCCTGCAAGTCGTGTGGCAAGGTCCCCCCCAAAACAAGTTTTTTTAAATGCACTGGACTTGAACAGAGAAGATATACAGATGGCAAGTAAGTATATGAAAAGATGCTCAACATTATATATTATTAGGGAATTACAAATTAAAACAATAAGATATCACTACACACCTATTAGAATGGTGAAAATCCAAAACACTGGTAATACCAAATGCTGGCGAGGAGCCACAGAAACCACAGGAACTCTCACTCTTCGCTGGCCGTAATGCAAAATGCCACTTTGGAAGACAGTTTGGCAGTTTCTTACAAAACTGAACATACTCTTACCATGCAATCCAG
Source organism: Eschrichtius robustus (assembly GCF_028021215.1). Lineage (NCBI taxonomy): Eukaryota > Metazoa > Chordata > Mammalia > Artiodactyla > Eschrichtiidae > Eschrichtius > Eschrichtius robustus. Next base: position 16,347,778 of record NC_090836.1, on the reverse strand, counting down.
CAATTGTGTTTCATGGTATTTACCCAAGTGTGCTGAAGAGTTATGTCTACACAAAAACTTGCATACACATGTTTATAGCAGGGTTATTTCATAGTTACCAAAACTTGGAAACAACCAAGATGTTCTTCAGCAGGTGAACGGATACACAAACTTTTTTTTTTTTTTTTAATGAGGTTAATCTTACACCTGGTGACTCTTTCAAAATGATTCATATTATTTTTCCTGAATTGACACAAAGTTTTGAACAGGTCATGAAACCTAATATTTATTAGGCAAGGAGAACTGCTGTTTGCTAAATCCCCACTGCTACTAACAATACCTAACGCTTTTTTTGTTTTGTTTTTGTTTTGCACACCACAGATTTATTTATTCTCCATCCCAATCAGGCTCTACCCCTAGTAGGATGCCCCCGTCAGCACCCTCAGACCTGATGGTCTGTTGAACACACTCTTTCCTGGGGAATAAGGAAGCAGGAAGAGAAGCTGAGACATTTTCTTGACCACTAGACTCCTGCTGGAGGCCGACAAGTCACCACAACGAACAGACTTCGATTGTTGTGACAATGACAAGTTATTGTAAGTTCTTTACTTTCCTGCTGTAAGAATTGAGGGAGGGGGTGGTGTCCAAAAATGAGGATCTGCCACGGGAATATGTCGGGCATGTGACTTTTATCTGTCCCATGGGTCCCAGCATTGATGGGAAAGGCAGGTCTAGAGGTGTCCACTGAGGAAGTCCATAGCTTCCACGTGACAACCTGTCACGTTAGAAGCAGCACTCACACGCCCCTTGACAATATCTAACACTTATTTAGCACAACTATATGTCAGCCACTATTCTAAGTGTTTTACATACTTCTAATTCCTTCTAACAATCCTGTGAGGGAGCTTATATTATCTTTTTTTTTTTTGGCCTCACTGCGTGGCATGTGGGATCTTACTTCCCCGACCAGGGATCGAACCCACGCCCCATGCACTGGAAGCACGGAGTCTTAACCACTGGACTGTCAGAGAAGTCCCTATATTATCTTTATTTCACAGATGTATAGACTAAGTCACAGAGAAGTTAAGTAACCTGCTCAAAGTCACACAGCAAGAGTAGTGGAGCTAGAAATTATAAGCAATTTGGCTTCAGAGGCCTTCCTCTTAACCACGAGGCTATATTCACTACTAGTTGCCAAAGACTGTATTTTAAATGTATTGTTTCATTTTTAATCCTTACAGCCCTATCTGATTTAGAACTATTAAACCCATTTTACACATGGGGAAGTGTAGACTAAAAGATATCAAGTAACATGCCCAAGGTTATATACCATCTTGGAGTTACTGGTATTCCAAAGCTGACCAGCTTTCTATTACTCCTTTGCTGCATCTCATATTGTCTACAAAACTGCACTGCTTTATTTACATACATACATACATGTATCCATTAATTTGATCTTTAGTCAAAGGTAAATAAATCTTGCAATCAGAGCTTCTGGTGAGGTTGGGTCATCAGAGATACCATACTGACACATCTCCTTTCACTCAAAGCAAATAACTTGACCTTATAGTTAACCCATGAAGCCCTTTTGCAGAGAAATTTATTATTTTCCTTGAACTTTTAGAAAATGGCCTAGTGGCCCTTTTTCATTCCAGCATCTTAAAGGTCTCTCCTCTCATGAAAAGTGCTTAGCAGCCCTTTCTCCTCACTCTACTATAAAACACGATTAATTTAATATTTATTATCGTTTGTTATAGAACAGGCACTATCCTAAGAGCTGGGTTACAATGATGAACAAAACAGCCATGGTCCCTACACTTAGGGGAACTTCCATTCTAATGGGGAGACAGACAATAAATAATCATCCAAATTTATATTGATGAACTGTGATAATTGCTCTGATGGGAAAGTACATTGCTCTGAAAGCACATAACAGGGCAGCGGGTCTAGTTTTGGTGTGTGTTGAGGGGAGGGTGTTGAAGACAAAAATCCCTCAGGAAGCGGGACTTCCCTGATGGTCCAGTGGTTAAGACTTCGCCTTCTGATGCAGAGGGTTCGATCCCTGGTTGGGGAGCTAAGATCCCACATGCCTCAGGGCCGAAAAACAAAACAAAACAAAACATAAAACAGAAGCAATATTATAACAAGTTCAATAAAGACTTTAAAAACGGTCCACATCAAAAAAAAAAAAAAAATCCCTCAGGAAGTAACATTTGAGCCAAGATCTGCAGAAAGGGGTGAGAGAGAAGGCATATTCAAGCGACTGAGAGGACTCCGGGGTGCCTGGAGCACCGGTGACCGAGGAGAACAGCTCACAGTTAGGCTGAAAGAGGAGCAGGCGTGAGCCAGAGAGCGTGCGGCACTTTGTGGGACCTTAAGGGATTTTGCTCTTTGGTCCATAAACAATGGAAACCCTTTGAAGGGTTTTGGGCTGTTTTTACTTATACCACTTCTGACACCACTTCTGTCTTTTCCAACACCATGACTCCAACTCTTTGATGCCAACTAGATGTGCAACAATTCAACTCAATTCTGATACTACCTATCCGGAGTTAGCGTCAGACCCCACAGGTTAAAGGGCTCAGTCCCACAAGACTGCTCCCACCTCAGATGCCAACTGCATGTCCAGAACACTCTTACTTCTGAATGACCGACTATAATTTGGGGGTTCCCAGAACCATCTCCTCAGATTTAGGAATTGGCTAGAATGACTCACAGAGCTGAGGAAATTGCTTTACTTGCTGTTACTGGTTTATTATAAAAGATAGAACTCAAGAACAGCCAGTGGAAAAGATGCGTAGGGCAGGGTATGGGGGAAGAGGCTCGAAGCTTCCATGACCTTTCTGGGTGGGTGGGCCATCCTCCCAGTACCTTGATGTGTTCACCAACTAGGAGCTCTCCAAACTCCACTATTTAGAGGATTTTATGGAGGTTTCATTATATAGGCACAAATCGTTAAGTCATTGGTCATTGTTGATTGGACTTGGTGATTGGGCTCAACCTCCAGCCCCTCTCCCCTCTCCAGAGGTCAGGGATGGGGGCTGAAAGTTCCAACCCTCTAATCACATGGTTTGGTCTTTCCTGGTGAACAGCCCCTAGCCTAGAGCTATCTAGGTGTCCCCAGCCACCGGTCATCTCAATAGCATACAAAAGACATTCTTATCACTCCAGAGATTCCAAGGGTTTTAGGAGCTATATGCCAGGAACCAGGGACAGAGACTAAATCTTTATTTATTATTATTATTTTTGGCCATGCGGCTTGCGGGATCTTAGCTCCCCTACCAGGGATTGTGTTCCCTGCAGTGGAATCGCAGAGTCCTAACCACTGGACCACGAGGGAATTCCCTAAATCTTTATTATTTATGATACTACAGATTTTAAGTGGAAGGATGTGCTCAAGTTTCCATTTTTGCGCAGGGGGAAAATGGATTGGGGGGAGATAAAAAGTGAGTGTTGATGGTAGTTTGATCTGGGAGACGGAGGAAGAGATGAAGAGAAGAGCATACACTTGAGGAATACGAGGATCCAGCAGCAGGACCGGGAGGCAGATGTCGGGGGTAAGGCAGGAAGAGCCATGACTGCGAAAGCTCCTTGGGGTCCGTCTGTGCAGCTGGACAGAGAGTGATGCCAATCGTGAGCTAAGAACTGGAGGAGGGCTAGGTTTAGAGCGAAAGTGTGTGAACTCCGTTTTCGGCACGTTGTATTAAAGGTGCTTCTGAGACATGCAAGTGGAGATGTCAAACATGCAGCTGGAGATATTCACCTGAGACAATGATGTGCTTCCAGATATTTCTGTCTAGGGCTAGTCCCGAGATCACGGGGTACAGAATATAAAGTGAGAAAAGCTGGAGGCTGAAGCATGGCTTGATTATGTAGTTCATGAACTTGACCAAATTCTCTTCCACTCATCATTTGGTTCCTAATAGGTACTGAACAAATGTTTGAAGAATAGAATCTTTTAATATTTTCAATGGTTATTTGGACCTCATCCTGGGCTGCTCATAAGAGCAAGTGAAACATCGGTTGGTATGTCTCCCTCCCTAGTTCCCTCTCAGTTACACATTTTTTAGGGAGTGGAAAGGAGACAACACTAAGAATCATTTCTTTGGTGTCTGGTTGTAGCACAGTAGAAAAGAACCCCAACCACCACCCTCTCACCAAACCTCGCTGCCATTGCCTCTGGACATCCTTTCCTCGTGCTCCCCATCCCATAGAAGAAAATCCCGTCTTTGGATCTCCCTATATGGAAGATATACTTTCACGGTAGCAACACCCATCATTCCATTAGAGCATCAAGTGTTTCTTTGTTTCTGTCTCCCTGCAAGACTGTGAGCTCTTTCAAGGCAGATATGTTGTCAGAATCCATCTTTGTATCTCTAGCACATTGCTTAGCTCCAAGTAGGAAGTGCTCAATACATTTTTAAAATCAAAACTTTACTTTTTAGTGCTGTTTTAGGCTCACAGCAAAATGAAGCCGAGAGTACAGAGTTCTCATATACCTCTATCCCTACACACACATACCTTCTCCCACTATCAGCACCAGAGTGGTACATTTGTTCCAATTGATGAACCTATACTGACACATCAGAATCACCCAAAGTCCATAGTGCATGTTAGGGTTCACTTTTGGTGTACATTCTATGGTTTGGCCAAATGTATAATGACATCCATCATTATAGTATCACACAGAATAGTTTCCTGCCCTAAAAATCCTCTGTGCTCCGCCTATTCTTCCCTTCCGCCCTCTAACCCCTGGAAACCACTAATTTTTTTTACTGTCTCCATAGTCTTGCCTTTTCCAGAATGTCATATAGTTGAAATCATACAGTATGGAGGCTTTCCAAAATGGCTTCTTTCATGAAGTAGTATGCATTTAAGGTTCTTCCTTCTCTTTTCAGGGCTTGATTGCTCATTACTTTTTAGTGCTGAATAATATTCCATTGTCTGGAGGTACCACAATTTATTTATCCATTCACCTCCTGAAGGACATCTTGGTTGCTTCCAAGTTTCGGCAATTATGAATAAAGCTGAGATAAACTTGTGTTCATGTTTTTTGTGTGAACACAAATTTTCAGTTCATTTGGGTAAATACCAAAGAGTGTGATTGCTGGATTGTACACTAAGAGTATGTTTAGTTTTCTAAGAAACTGCCAAGCTATCTGGCAAAGCCAAGCCACTGCCAAAGTGGTTGTACAATTTTGCATTCCCATCAGAAATGAATGAGAGTTGCTGTAGCACCACTACACACCTATTAGAACAGCCAAAATATCTTTAAAAAGTTTTTAAATTTTCTACCTAAATGGATAGATTATATTTATTGGTTAGGTGCTGTGAAAAACCTCAGAGCTAAGAATTACTCCGGGGTTTCCCTTTTAGGAAAGCCCCAAACGCAAACTTCTAAAACTTTGTGAAAATTAGATTAGAACTAAAATGTAGGGGCTTCCCTGGTGGTGCAGTGGTTAAGAATCTGCCTGCCAATGCAGGGGACACGGGTTCAAGCCCTGGTCCAGGAAGATCCTACGTGCCGCGGAGCAACTAAGCCCGTGCGCCACAACTACTGAGCCTGCGCTCCAGAGCCCGTGAGTCACAACTACTGAAGCCCACACGCCTAGAGCCCGTGCTCCACAACAAGAGAAGCCACCGCAGTGAGAAGCCCGCACACTGGAACGAAGAGCAGCCCCTGCTCGACGCAACTAGAGAAAGCCCTCCTGCAGCAACGAAGACCCAACAGAGCCAAAAATAAATAAATAAAATAAATAAATTTATTTTTAAAAAAAAGAAATAAAATGTAGATTTAATTTATTTGGTTCCAATTAGTTTATAAAAAGTATTCTCTATATTTTTATAAAAAGCATAACATTGGCAGATAAATAAGAAAAAGAAAGAAGTAGTTACCGAGTGTACCTGCATGTTGATTAGGAGGGAAATCTAAATGAAGAAGTTAATTAAAAATTTAAAGAAACACTTCAGGAAGTTTTAAAATCTTTGCTGATTAAAATAAATGACAATAATTTGTTGCTCTATACCATTTTGGAAGAGATAGGACATTAGGTCGTTAATATTTGCCTATTTGTAAGATAAACCCAAGTCATAAGTTACATCTACAATGCTGTCCTTATTCACTCGAAATGCCCTTTAATATCCTACTAAGAAACCTCCTATCCAATTACTTAAGAACACTTCAACTTCATAAATTGTGAGCTGTTTGGACAGGTTGATTCAATTAAGAGCATACCACCCCCCCCAAAAAAATCCATGTAACTATTGTTATAAAATTCTTTAAAATTATGCAAAAGCCATATGATCTTCCTGAGGTAAGACTGAAACACAAACAGAGCTGTTTTCCTTCTACTGTGTGTTATTAAGTTTAATTGCTTCATTCTCGTGATTGCTTTTGAAAGAGAAGAAATCAATCAAGCTTTCACTGAAAGTGGATACCACTGCATTATGTATGAGGTTGGCAAGGGAAAAGAGACCTGTGACCTAAAAGGAAATCAGGATCTAAAGCACTTACAAATGTGAGGCTCTTACGCCCAAGTCTCCTTTGTCAAGAGGCATGCTGCCCTTGAACATGAACTTCAACATTATTCACTTAATATAAGTTTCTTAAGTTTATTTTTTAAGATCAGGCAGGCCCTTGAATGAGAAGAGGATGCTACTGATATATTAAAGAAAATATAAAGACATACTTTCCCCAGGAGTGTTGAAAATGTTCTGTCTACACTGCTTTCTTAAATCCCTTGGGAATTTACAGCATTATTTTTGAGGTGACAAAGCAGGATTAGAGTTGGTGATGATGGAAGAAAATGTGCCTGTGTTTGAATCCCTTGGTCCCCTGGGGGGAAGCCTTTGGTCTCCTTGGCACCAGAGTTCAACAAGCTGAGTGAGTTGGCCTAGATTCTTCATTTAAACACAATTATTTCACATCTGAAAATTTTTTTAAGATATGTGCAACTTATTTATTTTGATTTATTTATTTTTTAATTTTTTGGCTGCACCTCAAGGCATGTGGGATCTTAGTTCCCCGAACAGGGATCAAACCCACGCCTCCTGCATTGAAAGGCGGAGTCATAACCACTGGACCGCTGGGGAAGTCCCTCGTACCTGAATGTTTTAAGTGAGATGCTAGGGATAGAAAAATAACCCTTGTGTTTCTCCCCTCATTTCTGAATCTGTCTACACATTAATGAGTTTATTTCCTTGCTATAACAAGAGGTCACCACTAGGAACTGCTGAACATTCACAGTGATTGACTGACTGATTGATTGATTTGATATATACATATAACATATACGTATATATATAACATTCACAGAGTTTTCTTTTTTTTAATTTTTTTTTGAATTTTTGGATTTTATTTTTTTATACACCAGGTTATTAGTTACCCATTTTATACATATTAGTGTAAACATGTCAATCCCAATCTCCCAGTTCATCCCACCACCACTGCCCCCACCCCGCCACTTCCCCCCCTTGGTGTCCATACATTTGTTCTCTACACCTGTGTCTCAATTTCTGCCCTGCAAACCAGTTCACGTTATAACCCATGTTACCTTCCACCATACTTCCAGAGCAATTTCTCATATTGAAAGCCTTCTCATCCAACCTGCCAGCAAGACTGAGCTTTATTAATGTTAATTTGTTTGTTATCTTTGTAGGCAAGATGCAACAGGCTGGAGAAACAGCTAGCAAAGATAGGATATCTTAGTTGGGAAGAAATCTTAGGAGGTAAAATAAGAATTTGGTAGAGAAAGTGTCTTTTGATGGCCTTCTCTCTAGAAAAATCCCATCGACTTCTGCTCTGACAGAGATTTGATTCTCTAATCATTATAGTTCCATTGAACCTAGATATCATTAACAAACAACTTAAAAGCCATATTTCTACAAAAAGGCAGGCATTCTTTTCGTAAGTTTCTAGTTTCTCTTTTATTAAGAAACATTTTAGTCTATCAAATGGTTGAACTTGGAGCCGGGCTTCCAGAACACACAGCCCTTCTTTCACAGCCCTTGGGAGGATGGAGAGGGGGCAAAGGGAACTAATATTTTTTTGAGCTTCTCCTTAGAGCCAAGTACAGGACTGGGGAATTTCCCAACTTCTTTTACATACAGAAGAGGAAACTTTGGGGGAAGTTATGATGTCTGAGGATGGGCAGATGGTTGGGTAAACCGTAAGAAGTGACCACAGTCTGGTTCATGCCACCATCCCCAGTACCTTGCTGAAGAAGTGATCCCTGGTAGGAAGGGAGAAAGGCAGGGTTCACTGTCATTCAACTAGAGCAAGTAGAATGGAAACGCAATGAAGTTGTGGGTGTCCTCTTTGTTTGGGCAGCGCTAACAGAGTGTCCCTCTGTGCCATAACTATGTCTTGTACAGCCTATACTAATTTTTATTTATTTATTTATTTATGGCTTTGGTTCTTTGAGGTGCGCGGGCTTCTCATTGCAGTGGCTTCTCTTGTTGCAGAGCACGGGCTCTAGGCGCGCGGGCTTCAGTAGTTGTGGCACACGGGCTCAGCAGTTGTGGCACGCGGGCTCTAGAGCGCAGGCTCAGCAGCTGCGGCGCACGGGCTTAGTTGCTCTGCGGCATGTGGGATCTTCCCGGACCAGGGCTCGAACCCGTGTCCCCTGCATTGGCAGGCGGATTCTTAACCACTGTGCCACCAGGGAAGCCCAAAGGAGGTTTTTAGAATTAATTCCATTATCATCCTTTAAAACATATGTTTAGGACATCCCTGGTGGTCCAGTGGTTAAAACTCTGCGCTTCCACTGCAAGGTGCATGGGTTCGATCCCTGGTTGGGGAAGTTCCGCATGCCTCGCGGTGTAGCCAAAACAACAACAAAAAAAAAGCAAAAAAAAACCCCAAAACAAAAAACATACGTTTAATGTCAGTTGTCATCACTGCTGGGAACAGATTTTGGTCATCATTTGAGTCCATTTTCTAAAAAACACTAACCATCATCTGAACCTTCAGCAAGTTGCGTAGCAGTAACATCAAAGGTCACTGATCACAGATCACCATCACAGATATAATAATAATGAAAACATTTGAAATACTGCCAAGAACTACCAAAATGTGACACAGAAAAGCAAAGTGGGCAAATGCTGTTGGAAAAACGGTGCCAATAGACTTGCTCAACGTGGGGTTGCCCCAAACCTTCAATTCGTAAAAAACACAAATCTGCGAAGCGCAATAAAGCGAAGCTCAATAGAACAAGTTTGCCCATATTAGAAAACAACAAACATTTATGACATACTTATGCATTCAGTGAAGATTTACTATGTGCAAAGCACTCTGCTAAGTGGCAGGGATACAGTGATGATACACACGTAGTTGCTGGCCTCAGTGGTTACTAAGTGCTGTGATAGGGGAGAAGTTAAAGCTGTGAGGGACACGAAAGAGGAGAGTTTCATCCTGAGAGGGGTGACACAGTCCAGAAAGGCTTCTAGAAGAGTGAGGTCTAAGCTGACTCAAGGGTAAGTAGGCATTTCTTAGACAAGGGCAGAGTGTGCGTGAGTGAGTGTTTGCATCTCTACATTCCGTGAAGCATGTGCCAGCAGTCAGATTTGAGGGGACAGGGTAGCGAGAGGATTAAGTGCACAGACTCTCAAGCCCTCTGTCTTTTTCAAACAATTATGGTAAAATACACGTAAGATAAAATTTACCATTTTAACCATTTTAAAGCGTGCAATTCAGTGGCATTAAGTACATTCACAACTATCTTGTGTAAAAACGTCACCACTATCTAGTTACAAAACTTTTTCATCACCCCAAATGGAAATCCCAGGGACTTCACTGGTGGTCCAGTGGTTAAGTCTCTGTGCTCCCAATGCAGGGGACCTGGGTTCCATCCCTGGTCAGGGAGCCACATCCCACATACACACGGCAACTAAGAGTCTGCATGCCGCAACTAAAGATCCTGCATGCCACAAGTAAAGATCCTGCACGTTGCAAATGAATACCCCACACGTGGCAACGAAGATCCGGCGCAGCCAGATAAATAAATACATATTTTTTTTAAGAAAAGGAAAGAAAATAGATTGAGGGACTTTTCTGGCAGTCCAGTGGTTAGGACTCCATGCTTCCACTGAAGGGGGCACAGGTTTGATCCCTGGTCAGGGAACTAAAATCCCACAGGCCCTGCGGTGTGGCCAAAAAAAGAAGAAAATAGATTGAAAGTAAGAGGTAACTCTGCGTTTGGTTTAGAGGCTGGTGTAGTAATCCAGGTGGAAATCATAGTGGCACTGAGGGTGGAACTGAAACTGAGCAGGATCCTGTGAGGCTCCTGGGCACACAAGCCTTTCTGGCCCCTGTTTTCTTGCTTGTAGGAAACAGAATCCAACCTCCATGACCTTTCCTGAGTTCCAAAGGGCAGATTCAAACAGTTGCTAATCAAGGGAGGAGTAGCCAAGAAACCACCTGAGGCCAGGAACCAGAGAAGCTCATCAAGATTACCTGAGACCAGATCAGAGGATTGCAGGCCCTGCACACACCCTAATCTTATCAGCAACCCCACCCTTGAACCGCTGCTATAAAACTCCTCATCAAATCCTCCTGGGTTGGGACACATAGTTTTTTGGGGCAGGAACCCACTGTGTCCCCCTTTGCCTGGCAAAGAAATAAAACTATTCTTTTCTACTTCACCCCAAACTCTTGTCTCCGAGATTCAATTTGGCACTGGTACACAGAGCTTTCGGCATCAGATCTAAGTAGATATAATCAAGAGAGCCTTAGAAAATAAAATGGACAGAAAGGTATATGGATCAGATGTAAGCATATGCTGATCTTGTTGATTTTACCTCTTAAATATAAATGTTACTCAAATACAGCTAGATTCTCCATCTTGTTTTCGCTTCACCTGTCTAAGCTATCCTCATCTCTCAAGTAGACTGATAATGATCTCCTAGAGCTTTTCCATCTCAATTATTATTTTTATTCCATATCCATTCTCAATCTTTTCTAATCTCGTCTCCGTATTGCAAAGTCATGTTAATAAAGTATTTCAGACATACAGAAAGGAATAAGGAATAATGTATATTCATGTATCCAACTCACACGTTAAGAAAATAAAAATAGGGAATTCCCTGGCGGTCCAGTGGTTAGGACTCTGTGCTTTCACTGCTGAGGGCCTGGGTTCAATCCCTGGTCAGGGAACTAAGAACCCACAAGCCGTGTGGCGTGGCCTAAGTAAATAAATTAATAAAATAAAAATACATCTGGTTGTGTCCCTCTTGTAACCCTCTCCAATCATATTCTCCTCTCCTCAGTCTACCTGTATTTAAATATTGCAGATAAACACCCAAATCAGCGTGGTAGGTACCTCTATCATTTCCTCACATATCTGTATAGTTTTACAACATTAGTATGTGTCCCTTCGTGTATTTGTATATTTTCTTGAATATTTTAATGCCTCATAGAGATGAAGTCACATTGCATGTGTCGTTCTGCCCCTGCTCTCCACCCGCACCTCAATTAAAGCTCCTGTTAGTGTGAAGCGTTCATGCTGAAACATGTTGTGCTGGTCCATTTATTTTCAATGCAGTGGAATCTCTTCATTGTATGCATATACAAGAATGAAACACTTATCTATTCAAAAGGCAGATCCGATCATGTCAATCTCCTGCTCAAGATACCTCAAGCAGTAGAAAACTGCTGGTTTTCTGCTGAGGACTGCAATCACGTCTGGCTTGATTTCAGGCTCCTTCTATCACCAAAGCCTGTCCTAAGCCCCTGGCTTGTTCCCCTTCTACTAATTAACTCCTACTCACTCTTCAGATCTCAGCTCAAATTTACTTCCGTGAGAAAGCTTTCCCCACCATCTCTACCACACCTGCTAGATTGCTTCCTTTACATGCTTTCATAAGAATTTTCTAGAACAAATAACCACATGGTTGAATTCCTGTTAGTACCTCCTTACCCAAACTAAAAGTCTGCAGAGGCCATATCTATTTTTGCTCACATTGCATCTCCAAGAGCCATACCAAGTGCTTGGCACTTAGTAGGCATTCAATAAAACGTGGCTGAATGAACGAGAACAGAAATAAGTATTAGAAATATTTTCCTGCCTAGTAGATACATACTTCTAATTAATTCTGCTTAATTTAAACTTGTTAAATACTATTAAACCCACAGACAATGTACTGATCCAGTAAGCTTTTATTCAGCAATTCATGAATCAGGTAGCATCCAATCTAGCAGATTGAAAGGCACTCCAAAGAGCTGTGCAAGGCTAGAGATTTTATAGACAAAAGTCAGAAGGAACAAGGAATTATACTAGGCATTCCCTGATTGGTTACAGCAGGACTACCTTCCTTATATGGGGCAAAGGGGAACTCTAGCTGGGTCAGGTAACTTGTGCTGAGCTGGCAAGTGCTGACTGGTTGACCTAGGTCTTCCTTTTCTGGGAGAGCTGAGGAGAGAAAGTTAGTTAAGTTTTGGTTTGCTGATGTGGGGCTTAGCGTGAGCAACTCCATCCTGGGCCTATTTTAGATATTTTAATACCACTTATTCTAGAATTTAATTTCAAACCCTGATTGGGTGGCTGGGACTGCATACACCCTCCCTCTGTAAACAACTAGAAAACTGGACAAAATATATGAAACTACTCTTTTCAGACAGTGGACAACAAGAGTGCGGGACTGTGAACAAAGCTGAGAGAAGGGAAGCCATGAGATGAGCCCTACTTTGCTCCAGAGGCATTTTGAGGACAATGGTGCAGGGAGGGAGATCCCAAGCAGAGATAGCACTCAATTCAAAAGAAGAAAAAAAGAAAAAAAGACTAAAGAACAGATGAGCTAATAGCAAACAAATAGCAAGATGGTCGATTTAAACTCAACCATCCTGAGGGAATTCCCTGGTGGTCCAGTGTTTAGGACTTGGAGCTTTCACTGCCATGGCCCGGCTTCAATCCCTGGTTGGGGAACTAGCATCCTGCAAGCCTCACGGCTCAGCGACAAAACAAAACAAATAAACAAACAAAAAACTCAACCACATTGGGCTTCCCTGGTGGCGCAGTGATTAAGAATCCGCCTGATAATGCAGGGGACACGGGTTCAAGCCCTGGTCGGGGAAGATCGCACATGCCACAGACCAGCTAAGCCTGTGCGCCACAACTACTGAGCCTGCGCTCTAGAGCCCACGAGCCACAACTACTGAGCCCGCGTGCCACAGCTACTGAAGTCTGCGAGCCTAGAGCCCATGCTCTGCAACAAGAGAAGCCACCGCAATGAGAAACCCACGCACTGCAACGAAGAGTAGCCCCACTTGCCGCAACTAGAGAAAGTCCGCGTGCAGCAACGAAGACCCAATGCAGCCAAAAATAAATAAATAAATAAATAAATTTTTTAAAAAAAGAAATGCACTTTAAATATAAAGACACATATAGGGTGAAAGTAAAAAGTAGAAAAAGATATATGATGCAAACACTAATCATAAAAAAGGTGATTTTCCTATATTAATACCAGACAAAGTAGACATGCAAGCAGAGAAGGCAAGGGGTCGCTGGAGATAGAGAACCAGGCAGGGTTTTCTTGACATAAGAGAAGCCATTTTTGTCCTAAGGCATTTTGTGATCCAAGCCTGGCCACAATGCTTGCCCTTGAACAGGTAATTAATGACCTTAAGGGAACTAAAAATGCAGAAACAAAGGACTGTTATCAGGCAAGTGAAGTAACAAATGCAAAGATAACAAATCATTTGTAAAGACACCCAGTTCTACTTCAATGGTAAAGACTAGCCTAAAGCATTGTCTTGTGCTGTCTTGCAGAATTTAAATTCCCCTCCGTTGCTCAACCACCAGATCAACTGGAATCTAAGGGATGATGATGTTGACTTTTTCTGATCCTCAGTGACTTCAGTCAACTAAAGCTTGGACTGGACCACCCAAGCCCCTTCATGAACATGCATGAACGCTTAGCTTAAAACTTACCCAATTTTGCTGTCCAGGAAGACACTGCTTTGGGAAGGATCCCTGGTGTTCTCCCTACTTGCTGCAAGTAATAATTATTCCTTCCTTATGCAGATCTTTGGCTTGGTTGTGTCTTTTGGCTTGATACCCACCAAGAGGTTAACCCAGTTTTTGGGTAACAGACATAAGGACAAGGAATTTCACCAGAGTTAAAGAGCAATACATTTCATAATGACAAAAAAAGTCAATTCATTCAGAAGACATAGCAATCCTAAATATGCATGTACCTAATATCAAAATTTCAAGACATGCTAGGTGAAACCTGACAGAACCAAAAGGAGAGATAGACAAATCCACAATCACAATTTTAGTTGAAGCTTCCAATACTGCTCTCAGCAACTGATAGAAGAAAATAGAATATCTCGAAGGACACAAAAGATGTGAACAACTTTACCTTTTCAAGTACACATGAAACATTTACTGAGATAGAGAACATTTGGAGACATAAATTAAATCCCAATAAATGTAAAATGATTGAAAAACTACAGAATGTTCCTTTTTAGTACAATAGAATTAAATTGGAAATTAATTACAGAAGCTATCTGGAAAGCTGCCCAGATATCTGGAAATTAAACAACAAATTTCCTTGTAACTCATTGGTCAGAGAAGTTGCAAAGGAAATTAGAAAATATTTGAAAGGAAACACAATCAATAAAATGGATAAACTCTAGCTAGAGTGATTAAGAAAAAAGAAAGGGAATATACAAATTATCAATATCAGGAATAAAAGAGGGGACATCTCTGAAGATATTTAAGCGTTAATAAGGGAGTAGCATGAACAACTTTATGCCAATCAATGAAATGGGCCAATTCACTGGAGACATAAATTACTTAAAACTATTTTAAGAAAAAATAAAAAAATTGGTACAGTCCTATATCTAATAATTAAATAAAATTTACAGTTAAATACCTTTCTACAAAGAAAACTCCATGCTCATATGGCTTCACTGGTGAATTCCATTAAACATTTAAGGAAGAAATAACACACAAACTCTTTCAGAAAATAGAGGAAACCCTTCTATGTATGAGGTCATTATCTGACAACACCAAAACCAGACAATGTCATTATAAGAAACGAAAGCTGCAGAGTAATATTGCTTGTGAAGGATAAACACAAAAAATCCTCAACAAAGCATTAGCAAATTGAGTCCTGAAATAGAAATGCAAAGGACCTAGACTCGCCAAAACAATCTTAAAAATGAAGAACAAAGATGGAGAACTTACACTATCCGATTTCAAGACATATTACAGTAATCCAGACAATGTCACATTGGGGAAAGACCAGACATATAGACCAACGGAACAGAATGGAGAGTCCAGAAACACACACATATATATATAATTATATTACATATATATAATTATATATAAAATGTGTACATAATTTTTATTATATACTACATATTTATTATATATAATTTATAACATAATATGTAACATATATTATATAAAATATATGTTTTATATATATAAAATTCTTTTTTCAATTGATTTTTGACTCTGTGAAGGCAATTCACTGGGGAAAGGAAAGTCTTTTCAACAAATGGTGAACCACCGGATATCTACATGAAAAAAAGTGAACATTGATCTCTATCTCACAATATAAACAAATATTAAACTCAAAATGGACCATATACATAAAAGTAAAAGCTAATAATATGTAAGTTCTAGGGAAAAAGTATTGGAGAAAATCACTGCAACCTTGGTATAGGCAAAAATTTCTCAGATGAGATAATCTAATCACCAATTATAGAAGAAAAACTTGGTAAATTGTACTTTATCAACATTGAAACCTTGTTCTTTGTTGACATTGTTAAGAAAACTAAAAGACAAGCCACAAAATCAAAGAAAATATTTGTAACACACATATTTAATCTTATATCCAGAATATATGTATCTTAAAACAAAAATAAGAAAACAACCCAGTAATAACTTGGCAAAAAATTAGAATAGATGCCTCATGAAAAAAGACATAGGACTCGCCCATAGCACATGAAAACACGCTCAACATTTATCAGGAAAAGCAATTTAAAAGTAGTGAGATACCGCAATCCCCTAAATAGAATGGCTAAATTTAGAATGGATAAAATTAATGACTGATAACACCAGGTGTTGGCAAGGATATGGAGCAAATGCAACTCTCATAGGTTGCAGGTAGTAATGTAAAGTGGTCCAACCACAATGGAAAACTATTTGGCAGTTTCTTAAAAAGTTAGACTTACACCTAACCATAGGACCTATCAATTCCACTTCTATGTATTTAGTCCAACAAAATGAAAACGTATGTCCACACAAAGACTTCTTTTATATATCAATGTACATGCAGATTTATTCATAATAGCAAAAAACTAGAAATAACCCAAATGTCCATCAACAGATGAATGGATATACAAATTTTGGCATATCCATTCAATGGAATATTTATTCAATGGAATAAACTATTTACATATGCAACATGAATGAATTTCAAAAACATTATGCTGGGTGAAAGAAGCCAGGCTGAAAAGGGTACACTATATGAGTCTATTTATACAAAACTCTAGATAAAGCAAAACCAATCCACAGGGTCAGGAAGTACATCAGTGGTTGCCTGGGGTGGAGGTTGCCAGGGGTGGGTCGGGGATATGATTTGCCAAGGTACAAGGGAACATTTTGGGTGTTATGGTTTTCTCGTTATACTCGGTTTTGAATCATTCTAGAAAGTCTCATGGCTAAGATTTGGAGGTCACTTAGGGGAAGAAGGCCCCATCAGATGGAAATAATCTATACCTTGATTGTGGTAGAGGTTAAATGGGGCATACATATTTGCCAAAAAAAAAAAAAAAATCACCTAACTGTACACTTTAAATGGGTATATTTTATGTAAATTACAGCTTACTAACAGTTCATCTAAAAAATGAAATGGTTAAGAAAAAAAAATGCGGCTTCCTTGGATACACTCCAGACTTAGTGAATCAGAAAGCTGGGATGGTAGGGCTAAGATTTGGAGGTCAAGTGGGGGCAGAAGGCCTCATCAGGTTGATTTTAACTGACTGACTAGTTTACCTCCTGTTTCAGGTCCAGTGAGAACTTAAAAATGGAAATTTATTTTCTGTTCCTTATTCTAAAACTAAGACATGACTGCTTGCCAAAAAAATTCAGGGAATGTAGAAATCTTTAAAGATCCAGAATTAACATTATCATATATATCAGGTTTTTCTGCAAATGTAGAGTATACACATATATTTTTAACAACATGGAGTCCTATGAAACATACTATTTTATCAACTACTCTTTTCACTAAATATGCAGTGAACCGCTTTTCATAGATTAACCACACCACAAGAAGTGACTGTTTATGATGGGTATTCTCTCATTTATTTGAACAGTTCCCCAAAGATGGACATGTAGGTTGTGGGGTACTTTTTGCAGCTTGGCCTACTCAACACCCACTTCAACTCCCTTCTCACTGCCCTGTTCAATTCTAAAAGCTGGAAAGATAAACACTTGCTTTCTCAGATACCCCTGCAGGTCCGGTGGCCATGTCATCTGGGTCTGGCCAAAGAGACAGAAATGGAAGCAGCCAATACTGCCTCCTGGGCTTCCTGCTCCCCAGGGGGCCTGCACCTGGGGGCCCCAGGTGCAGCAGTCACTGCCTAGAGCAGAGCAGGAATAGGGCAGTCTGGTTCCCTCACTGCAGCCCTCAGTCTCCACAGCCCTGGATGCCCCTCTGTTGGACTTCTAATGGCATGAGATAGACACCTTACTTAAACCACTAACAAAACAAAACTACAAAATGCCCCTGGGTACTCACTAGGTTATTTCCAAGAAAAAGTCCCAGAAGTAGAATTGTTGGATCAGAGTATGCGTTTTTAAACACTTTTGAAACGTTTTATCAATTGACACTCCCACCAGCGCTGTATTATTACTGACCTGCGTCCTTGGCCTCTTTAATCAATAGAAATTGATAAGAGGACAGACGAGAACTTCACGCAAGGCTTTCTTGGTGCTCGTGCTGCAGCACCAGGGAACGAAAACAAGAAACAGGTGACCTTGCTCGCTTTCCGCGGATGGCTGGCTGGTTCCTCAAATGGCGTGCGGGTGAGGCGGATTGGTGGGTGGGACCAGAGGCGCGGCTTAGGTGGTCTGCCCACCCCCTCGGTGGTGCTGTGCGCAGGGGTCGCGCAGTATCCTGCTTTTGCTCCCGGCACCTCAGACGTGGCAGTAGGTTTGTGGCCTTTTTGTAGCTTGTCGTTCATAACTGCTGGGACTGTAGCATGCATGCAGTTATTTTTAGTCCTTTATAGTTTCTTTGTATTCCGTTGCTTGAGGAGGCGTTTACACCCTGCACTCCAGTAAAGGGTCCCAGGTCCCAAGCTATTGCATGGTGCAAGCGCTCTGGTAGTGGGTCCCAGGTCCCAGGCTATCTCTGTATAAATTTACAACTTTCTCTACACGCTGCCAACTCAGGATATTATCACTCATTATTATTTTTATATTATAGAAAACAAAACAGCTTTATAGCGGTATAATTGATATACAAAGAACTGCACAATTTGATGAACGCAGACGTATTCAAAGACCTGTAATACTATCACAACAATCCAGGGAATATACACATCTAACCCTTCCCAGGGTGTCCCTGTGTCCCATCGTGTTTTTGTGTGCGTGCACGCAGTAAGAACTGCCTAAGTAAGAATCTCAGTTAACGTGAGATCTGCCATCTTAAAATTGTTTTCCAGCTTTATTGAGCTATAATTGACATATAACATCGTATAAGTTTACTAATTAACAAATTTTGAAGTGCACAACATGGACTGTGGACTGCATTATCACTTTTTTTGCACCATTTCCAAACTGATGGGTAAAAAAGATCTCTCATTGTAATTTGTCTCATTTTAATTTGTCTCTTGATTACCACTGATAATTCATACATTTAGTGAATGCTTCTATTCCTTCTTTTGTAAATTGTGAGTTAGACCAGGGAACTTACTGGAAGCAGCTGCTTCCCTCGTCTTTGGCTGTGGGCAATGTTGGGGGATATGGCTAGCGGCCAATTTGTTTCAAATTCCAGCAACTCCATTACATCCCTGTCACTTTCCAGTAGGATATTACAGACATGAGCTCTGTTTCAGGCCTGCTCTTTGGCAGTTTCCAGATGTCTCCACAAGCCCAACACACTTGGGAAGGATCTTGGTGAGATATGTTATGTCTCAAAGGAAAAAAAAAGCTAGGGATCTTTGAGCATCTGCTATTTTAAGGTATATGCTGAACAAGTTGCTACTTCAAATACAAAGGGTTCAATCATTCATTTTCTTACGTTGGGTGGAACCAGACAGCCCGGAAGTCAGAGAATAGCAGTTTCTTACAGGTGACACGAATGTCTCCGTATAAATCACGTACCGTATAACAAATAACATCATTTGGGTGAATAACGTAATGGATTTTTTCAGGGGTGCTCCTTCATGTTGACGTGGAATGACACGTCTTCATTTACCCATTTTGAACTGATGTTTTTGTAATCACCCAAGGCTATGAATAAGGAAGTATGAATTGGGTACGAGGGCTAGAGTAAAAATTCAAATACAGCTGGGGACCGAGGCAAGGCCAAAAGTGTGTGTTGAAGCGCACAGAGAAAAAGAGAACAGATATTCCAGGGAGCCTCAGCCTTTCTACATTTCTGCATGTCTGGACGCCGCCTTTCTGAGTCATTTTTCATGAACGATTTGCAGCCTGCAGGACCCAAGAGGGACCCACAGGCTCTGGATGTCACTCACAGACACTGGGGCTTTCAGTTCAAGGAGCAGACTGGTGGTGAGCTGCAAGTAGTGACTGCAAGTAGCATTGTCCTTAGGAAGGTGGGCCGGTATCTCCTTCGCCCCTCAAAGTTTTCAACTGTGCCCTGCAACGGGAGGCTAACCTCTAAGGACTATATGAGAGATTCTCAAACTTTTGAGTCTCAGGATTCTCACAACTTAACAACTATTGAGGACTCTAAATAGCTTGTTTTGTGGGTTATATCTATTGGCATTTACGGCAATAGAAATTAAAGCTGAGAAACATTTAAAATATTCTCATTCATCGAAAATAACAGTAATAAACCCACTATGTGTTAACATAAATAACATGCTTTTTAATAAAAAAAAAAATTGATTTCCATTGTTGTAACGCTCTTTTCTATCGGGATTAACAGAAGACAGCTGGATTTTCACATCTGCTTCTGCACTCAGTCTGTTGATGTATCACAGGTCAGATAGCCTTTGGGAAACGCCACTATTCACTACTGAAGGAATGAAAGTGAAACAGGCAAATACCAGATTAGTGTTATAATGAAAATAGTTTTGACTTCAAGGATCTTCTGAGAAGGTCTGGGAAACCCCCGTCAGTTCCCAGCCACACTCAACACAACTCCTGTGACCTCTGCATCCCACTGGGTTCAGCCATTGGGAGCCCTGGCAATAAGACAGTGCCATGGGAATACTTCTTGCCCTGGCCCCGTCCCTGCAGGGTTCCATACACTGAGGCTGGCTTGGTCTCTTGAAAAAAGATTAAGGCTTCTTTCAAGTGACTCTCTTCTATGGGTTCCACTTACTTCTCCCCTTACCCCTTTGGGCCTAGGGGTAGAACATCTCTTGAGTTGTTGCATTATTTTTTTAGTTTTTCTACACTCTGTGCACACCTTTGTAAATAAAAACTGAATTTATCCTAATTTTTTACTACCACATGTAAATAAAACAAACATTCAGAAAATAACACAGAGCCTTATTATGTGCCAGTGGTTCTCAAGGTGTGGTACCTGGAGCATTGGCATTAGAATCACCTGGAAACCTGTTAGAATTAGAATTCAAATTTCTGGGCCACACTCTGGACTGACAGAATCAGAAATTTTAAGAATGGGGCCCAGCAGGGCTTCCCTGGTGGTGCAGTGGTTAAGAATCCGCCTGCCAATGCAGGGGACACGGGTTCGAGCCCTGGTCCGGGAAGATCCCATACGTCGTGGAGCAACTAAGCCCGTGTGCCACAACTACTGAGCCTGCGCTCTAGAGCCCGCGTGCCACAATTACTGAAGCCCACGTGCCTAGAGCCCGTGCTCCACAACAAAAAAAGCCACCGCCGTAAGTCCGCACACTGCAATGAAGAGTAGCCCCCGCTCGCTGCATCTAGAGAAAGCCGCGTGCAGCCACGAAGACCCAAAGCAGCCAAAAATAAAAATAAATAAATAAATTTATAAAAAGGTGTGCTTCAAGTAAAACCAGAGTAACGCACCACACACACACACACGCCCCAAACATAAAGACAAAAGCCCCACATAAAACCCCAAACAAATCCCAAAGAATAACATCAACTCTTCCCTCAACATCAACTCTTCCCTCTTCCCTCAATGATTGGTAACAATCATTGTGCCATGACTTAAAGGGAAATCATAATCTGTCGACTATTTCCCCTGAGAAGACTTCTGTGTGTCATCTTTAGAAAAAGGTAATATGTGTAAACATGTTCGTATGGATGTAAGGAGCTAAACGTTCTTCTCCCATTTTCACCTCTCTTTTCATTCACCTCCTACATTAAAGACTGTATCTATTTGCACTTCATTTTGTGTGTTTCTGTTTGGTGCAGATGAATTCTTATACATCTGCATTTTAAATTATATCTAAATCCTCTTTAACATAGCATGGAAAAAAAAAAAAAAAAGACTGACCAGCACCAATTTAGTTTCAGCAATTTTATATAGGAATCCCAAAGCCTCGCATTTCCTTGTACTCTGGGAACAATGTATAGCCTGAACAAAAGGTTATAGTGGAAAGGAAATGTAATTGATTCTGAAGAGCGTGAACATCTGCAGAGAATGTGGTGTAAGAGACAATGATCTCTGCTTATGTGGATGAAACGGTATCTAGTTACCCATGTCAGAGAAATAACTCTGCCCCCGCCCCCGACCCCAAGCTCAGTCCACTAAGCAGAGCCAGGCTGCAGATGCCTTCTGTGACACGGAAACCAACAGAAATAGGTATAGAAGACTTGACAAAACGACATTTGCCCAGTGGTGTTGAAAAGTCAGAAAAGCTTTATGCTGGTGCAAATTTTGTCATTAAATGTAATGTGACTGTGGCCAAGTCAATGTCTCTCTCTGGGCCTCAAGCTGCTCGACTTCAACATGGGAGAGCTGAGCTGGATGACAGACACGGTTCTTTTACAATGCTCTTTCCAGTAAGATTAACAGACTACTTTTTCATCTAGAAGTCTCTTAAAGTCTCAGACTTTCCATTTTAGATGGGAAGAGCAAAAATTCTAACACAGGTGATTTAAGAACATCAACATTTATTTAACATGATAAAAAAGAAATGAGATATGAACATTTGCATTTAAACAACAGTAAGTAGCCTTTAATACTTACATTACATGTGCTCATTGTATAATATATACACAATGAACATAATTACATTTGTACACAAACTAAGTACTGGATTTGAAAACCTGCTTATTGCTGTACACATCTAGTCCAATGAAGTATAAGCCCAGTACTTCAAAATACCTACATTTTAAATTGCTTTTTAAGAAAAAGTAAGCGATAACATTTGTATCTAAGCTGACAAGAGTGTGGCATAACTGCTGACAATGCAATCTGACTGAGAAATAATTATAGCAGGAAACGGACATACGTCACTTAGCAGTAATAAAATGGCACATTTTAAATATATATATAAAATTTTTACAAATCAAGGGTGAAAAACAAAGCATTGCAGTAGCCAAAATGGGAGGAAGAAGAAAAAAAAAAAAGGAAAACAAGCTTCACTGGAAATAATAACTAAATTTATGTACTGAAAAGTGAAAAGAAATATAAATCCACCTAGACTTTAGAAACATCAAAATCTGGAAATCAGCAACTAAGTAAGCTCTGGCTGTAGACCACACACTAAAAAGCACCTTTACTTATGTGCTCTGAAATCATAGCAGCAAGCTGGTGTCAGAATAAAAACCTTGAGATTACATTACATAACCTTGAGTGTACATATGGGCCATTAAAGCTGTTTTGGAATAAACATTTTCCAGAAGTGATAAAATGATGCTCTGTGGCCAAAAGCATCAGAACTATGAATTTCATAGATTTAAAATATACTGTACAATATCTTCTCACATTGCCAAAGGTCCACGTCCTCAGCTTTGAATGGTTTCAACAGGAGTCAGTATAGCTGAAAAATACAAAGAAGTAAAATTACTTTGACACCTGCAAAGTTAATGAATGACCACATCCTGAAGTAACTATAAGGGCCACATTCTCTAGCAATAGAACTGACAAGCATGGCCATGAAAATCCCCAAACATAATACAATTGAAGGACATCTTCTCTTCATTTCCATAAGCTTAATTCACAAAGCAAAGAAACATAAGGCAACATGTGCATGGCAATTCAGATGAAAAAAAGGACCCAAACTTGTGGCTGAATCCAAAAGATTGACAAAATGAGCAGAGATTTGCACAACTTCACTAAAATACGTAATACTATATTAAGCTGCCCACATAGCGGTGTCATTTGTAAAACTTTCCTAAGTCTTGCCAAAACTGCTAGTTCCGAAAGATGACACGTGCACAATGAGAAGATGGATGGATTATAAAATAAAGCAAGTTTGAATGCCACTGGTTGGTTCTGGTGACTGCACACCACGAAGCTAGAAAATATCCAGCAATCCCTGTACCTCACTCTAGTACGTAATACTACTGGCTCTTGGAATGGAAGTAAAACAAAACAAAATCGAGTAATAACAACTTAAGGAACCTGGAAATGTACTCCAGTTTTAACTGTGAACGTTCTTGTTATCAGAATGGTCGAAGTACAATGAATTGTAACCTGTTTATTGAACCAAGAGATAATGGGAGTGGCTCTCAAAGTACATTGCACCCCTAAGACAGACAGAGGCCATCAATCAATTCTTTGCACGGGAGGAATAAAATGAGCACCATGTTTATTATCCCCGTGTTTGGTGTTATTCTGTCACTAGTGGCAACTGCCACTTCTGAATGTGTTAAGTTAAAAGTTTAAATATATGAGTGACAGAGGCAAGACACAGGTTAAGACTACAACAAATACAACAAATCCTAAAGAGATACCAAGTGACAACAAACAAAGCCTCTTTTAGGCTCCAGATAGACATGATCTCAAATAAAAGTTACAGATATGACAAGACAGTGAAACATAAATCCTCTGGCTGAAAACAAGGGACACAGATTATAGCTGCTACAAAAAGGTGTGAATGGACGTAGATGCTAGAAAATGAGCACTACCGGATGAAAAACTTAGTCAAGTTGGTATTTGTACTCATTTATTTTGAGTAAAAATCAAAGAACATGTCTGTAGTCATGCTCATAATGTCTGTAGGTGTTTTCTCAGCTTATAACTGTTCAACAGAAATTGGTGATAATCCGAAGGCACCAAACATGAGAAGATCTGGTAGATACTGAGAAAAAAAGTGCAGAAAAAGGCATAAAATGTTCACTCCATACCTCACAGCTTTTCTGAAAAATAAAAAAAGTATGTAAGTACAAAACTGAGGTAAAATTTAGCCACTGTTGATAAAGTTTAAAAGTAAGACACCTTAGGAAATTATTCGTGGTTCTAAAAGTGTGGTCTAAGCAACACTGGTTGAGAAAGGCCCCGTCTCCCTGTCCCCCCACCTGTGGCTTTTTTAAAAGCTACCTCCCTGACTTAAAAAAAAATAATTATTTAGAAATAATTTCTGATGGATCTTAAAGATTTTACATTCCATATCTAGTCGGCTGTACCATAAACTTTTCTTTATCCTTAAAAATAATTAGCAAACTCCCAGTGTGGTAGATAGGTCACCGCTGAATGTAAAAAACATTTCTGTATCAAAATGTAACGACTTGAACAGAATTCTCAGACCCGACTGTGGAAAGAAACGTTAGGTGGGAGCACGGCTGCAAAACACTGCAAAACCTTCCCTCCAAGTTTAGCTGTTTTTATGCATGGTGAAAGAAGAGACAGAGAAAATGTTGTCATGTTGCAAATCATTGAAGGGCTGATGTTGGAAATTTTGAGTTACTGCCTGTGGTTCAAACACTTGGTCTGCTAACTATCCCTAACACACAGGCCGGAATTCATCACAGTGTTTATTCACCAAATCAACAAAAGTCAGGCTGAAAGCTCTAACAGTAAAGCACAAAAATGAAAGGAAACGACGTACTTGTTCTGAGACTACACACACATGAAGTGTGAGCCTTCTGTGAGCTGCGGCTGAGTGGACGGAACGGGTGATGCCGAGGACTCGGGAGACGGGGACAGGCTTTGCACTAAAACACACCGAGAAAATGTGACGAGATCAAAATCCTGGAGACACCTTCGGAGAAGGAAATCCTGACGCTGCGATTCCCAACACAGAACGTGTGTCGGGAAGGAATTCTTAGTTGCATTTTGGCCCTGTTTTTTGCTATTCTGGCAACTGATTATTCAGTATGAAATGTCTCTTGAAGACTGGTTAAAAATTCTTCTTCCATGTACATCTTACACTTATATAATGTTATATGTCAATTATATCTCAATGAAACTGGAAAAAAATTTAAAAAAAATTTTTTTTTTTTTTTTTTTTTTGGCTTCAAGGTTAATTTTCAGGTGTCTATCAGTGACTCACCCCTGTTGGGTCTCATTTTTAAAAGCTTTTCTAGTTGCATGAAGCTAAATACCGCAGGTGATATAAATGTTGTGGTTTTAATACACCCACCCAACCTTTAACACAGACTTGGCATAATAATAACCGAATGTGATCAGTGACAATTTTTAAAGAAAGTGAGAATTCCTGTACACATTGCCTCGTGAGTGATAAGAGGCAAAGGAAAAAGTACTTCATACTGGTTACAAAGGAACATGGCTGATGATATAAATTTCCATGTTATATGTATATAAGATACAGAAAATGCTCTTAAGAACAGTCCTGCATAATTGAATTTCATTGTACTTACCCTTCTGCAAAATGACTGGAGGTGGGGTTGGGGGGGAGGAGAAAGAATTACTAGGGATAGCTTTTTGTTTATGGACAATGAGAAGCGAAACTGATACATTACACTAGTGGGATGATTCCCCTACCCCCATCCCTTGGCAAAAGTCATAAAGAAAAAAAAAAAAAAAAAAAAAAGAAAAAAGATGGGTGAAGAATCCAGAAAGTATAAAAGAACAGCACAGAAAATTTTATTTTTTTAAAACATGCTATGGATCATGGTCTTCCACTATCAAAGAAAAACCCAGATGTGGATTATAGTAGGAGCTAAGTAAGTAAATCCACTCTACTAGTGTAGCTATTCAATCTTCCACAGTTCCCAAAGGGGTAGGCTTATGAATACTCTGAGAATCCAGCGTCAGAGAAAAGTACTAAAATATCTTCTTCTTAGAAAAAAGTTTAAGGTATGTGTAAAGGTTCAGATTAAAAAAACAAATAAAACAAAACAAAGAGAAGGAACTGACGTCCAAGACAGGAGAGAGGGCGGATCTAGCTGCTCAGGCAGGGCTGGCCCTGTGCTCTGGTCCAACTGCAGCCCTCCTGACCGTGCAAGTGTGGGAAGGCAAAGGCTGCTTGGTCTGCAGTTGATGTCCCTGCATGGCTCCCTTGCTAGAGTCTCCACATGGCAAATAAATTCAGAGGTTCAGAGGAAGCACCAGTGAGAAAATTAGGAAACATGTAATATCTACCTGCCATTGTCTGACTTCCTCTAGAAGCCTCAGGAGTTAGTTCATAAGAAATAACAGTTTCTTCCTGCTCATGAATATTGTCCTTTGTATTTTCTTCAGGGTGGCCTTCTGGTTTATGATTTGGGATCTGTGACTCATCTTGAGGGCTAATGAAAATAGATGGAAGTTTTAAAGTTCGTTATTTTAGAATGCAATTAATTTTTTTTCTTCTAACTTAGTGTTATGAAAAATCTTAACTATACAGAAAAGATGTCACCATCTGTACTTAACAATTGCTAACATTTTGTTGGCATTTTTGTCCACATTTTGCCAATCTTGTTTCATTCTAAACCCTCAGCCCCCTACTCCCCCAAATTATTATTATTATTATTAATTAATTAATTTTTGGTTGCATTGGTTCTTCGTTGCTGCACGCGGATTTTTCTCTAGTTGCTGCGAGCGGGGGCTACTCTTCGGTGCAGTGTGCGGGCTTCTCGTGGCGGTGGCTTCTCTTGTTGCAGAGCACGGGCTCTAGGCGCGCGGGTTCAGTAGTTGTGGCGCACAGGCTTAGTTGCTCCGCAGCATGTGGGATCTTCCCGGACCAGGGCTCGAACCCGTGTCCCCTGCATTGGCAGGCGGATTCTTAACCACTGGGCCACCAGGGAAATCCTCCCCAAATTATTTTAAAGAAGATTCCAGACAGACATATCATTCAGTCTGTAAATACCATCAAATACCCAGTCAATGCTCAAATGATCCTGATTGCCTCCTAATATCATCTTAGAGTTATCTGTTTGAATCAGGATCCAAACAACAAAGTCCATACACTGTATTGGCCTGACAAGTCCCTTAAAGTCTACTTTAAAATATACCACCCCACACACCCGTTTTATTCTTTGTCATTTATTTAGGAAAGAACCTGGTTTATCTGTCCAATAATTTACTACATTCTGGATTTTGATGACTGTATCCCTTGTATTTTTTATAAACTGATATGATTCTTAGGCTTGATCAGACTTAGGTTTGGGGGGAAAGGAGGCAAGTAATACTCTATTAGGTGGGTGTCTTGCACTACTGCATTAATAGGCTGTCTCCTTTCCTGATGTTAAAAATGATCAGGGGACTTCCCTGGCAGTCCAGTGGTTAAGACTTCACCTTCCAATGCAACGGGTGTGGGTCTTTGATCCCTGGTCGGGGAGCTGAGAACCCACATGCCTCGTGGCCAAAAAACCAAAACATAAAACAGAATATTGTAGTAAATTCAATAAAGACTTTAAAAATGGTTCACATAAAAAAAATCTTTAAAAAAACAAAACAAAACAAACAAAAAAAGATCAGTGGCTTCGGGGGTTATCAGTTTGACCCTTTCATTTTAAAGCTCCCGGTCATATTTTTTTAGCTAACAGCTTTAGCAGCACTGAGGAATATTGTTCATCCATTATTTTAACAGGGTTTTAGCAAAGCAGTGATATTCTAAGTCTCTCATTCTTTTTTTTTTTAAATTGATTAATTAAATTTTGGCTGTGTTGGGTCTTAATTGCAGAGTGCGGGCTCTCTAGTTGTGGCACACAGGGGCTCCAGAGCATACAGGCTCATCAGTTGTGGTGCGTGGGCTTTCTAGTTGTGGTGTGCGGGCTCCAGAGCACATGGGCTCTGTAGCTGCAGCACGTGGGCTTAGTTGCCCCAGGGCATGTGGGATCTTAGTTCCTCCACCAGGGATCGAACCCATGTCCCCTGCATTGGAAGGCAGATTCTTACCCACTGGACCACCAGGGAAGTCCCAAAGTCTCTCATTCTTTTTTAATAAATTAAAAAAATATATTTATTTATTTATTTATCTTTGGCTGCATTGGGTCTTCGTTGCCGTGCACAGGCTTTCTCTAGTTGCGGCGAGCGGGGGCTACTCTTCGTTGTGGTGCGCAGGCTTCTCTTGTTGTGGAGCACGAGCTCTAGGCGCTCCGGCTTCAGTAGTTGTGGCACGCGGGCTCAGCAGTAGCGGCTCGCGGGCTCTAGAGTGCAGGCTCAGTAGTTGTGGCGCACGGGCTTAGCTGCTCTGCAGCATGTGGGATCTTCCCGGACCAGGGCTCGAACCCGTGTCCCCTGCATTGGCAGGCAGATTCTCAACCACTGTGCCACCAGCGAAGCCCTCTCATTCTTTATTGAGTGAAATTCTTCTAATAAAGAAGAAGAGTCTCCTCATAAACTCTCTGGTTGCAGTTTGTTTGGGAAAGGTGAGATAAATATTTACTTCTTTCTCTTTATGTACCAGGTTTTGGAACAATAAGTCGATTCCCTAGCATCCTCTGAAGGGGCCAACAAATTATTTTTTTTGTTGTTGTTGTATCATTATGAACTCATAGATCTTAATATACTGGATGTGTTTTATTTTTTTTTTTTGGATGTGTTTTAATCTATGTCTATTAACAAAAGTTCAGCAGAGATTTTTTTTCTTATCAGCTATCACCAAATATTTTTCAAATTCCCTCTTGCTATTCATTGAAGAGATAAAGGCATTCCTAATAACATGAAATACAGCATTTCTCTTTTCCAGCACTAGGAATTTTTTTATGGATGGTGAGACTGAGGATATGCATTTAAAAACGCTAGTTAGCTTTTTTCCGGTCAGCGGCCTGAGGTGACCTCTCAAAATAGTTCGCTATTCACTTGACCCAGAAAACCCCACAAGATCATGCAAGTCGAGAGGTTCAAATCTTCGTGTTCACTTTAGAACACTCCTGAAACAGCCCAGGCCATTAAGGGTATGCATATCTGAAAAGCCACCAAGTATCTGAAGGATGTCACTTTAAAGAAGCAGTGTGTGCCATTCCGTCGTTACAGTGGTGGAGTTGGTAGGTGTGCCCAGGCCAAACAGTGGGGCTGGACGCAGGGTCGGTGGCCCAAAAAGAGTGCTGAATTTTTACTGCACATGCTCAAAAATGCAGAGAGTAATGCTGAACTTAAGGGCTTAGATGTAGATTCTCTGGTCATTGAGCATATCCAGGTGAACAAAGCCCCCAAGATGCGGCGCAGGACATACAGAGCTCATGGTCGGATCAACCCATACATGAGCTCTCCCTGCCACATTGAGATGATCCTTACTGAAAAAGAACAGATTGTTCCTAAACCAGAAGAGGAGGTTGCCCAGAAGAAAAAGATATCCCAGAAGAAATTGAAGAAACAAAAACTTATGGCCCGGGAATAAATGCTGCAAAAAATAAATGCAAATAAAAGTAAAAAAAATAAAATAAAAAAAAATAAAAACGCTAGTTAAGAAATATAGTTAAAAAAAAATGGCAAATCACTATAATTTTTGGAACGCTTATCAGACATCTTAGACATCTGATCAATGTCTGTCATTATACAGGCAACGCTGAGGTGCTTACTTTGCTGTAGCTTGTGTGCCTATGGCATTTTTTTAAAAAAGGCATTTATTGATCACTTGCTAGGTGTTTAGCACAGTGCTAAGTGCTATACACGTATTTTCTTATTTAATCCCTATAGCACACTTGTGACATGGATACTATTATTATCCTCATTTTTACAAGTGAGGAACCTGCATTTAGGACAGTTATGTAACTTGCTCAAGATCCTACAGCTGGTAAGAGATATTCTGGGACTGGAATCCAAGACCTCTGACTCTGAAGTTTACCATTTTTAAGCAGGTATACAATTTTGTGAATGACTCCTTTGTTTGTTTTTCCTAATTATTACCTGTATGGAACATCCTTGGGCATCTTTTCTTTGTTTTCTTCTTTATCCACCACTTCCTCAGAATTTACTCCATTTGGCTCAGGTGTGAAAAGTGTTTCGGAAAAAACATTTTCAGTTTTTTTAAACTATAGAAGAAGAAAAATTTTCTTTTTCAAATCATTTTTACCACATTTAATATATTAGTGAATTATCTAAAATGATTCCTAAATAAAGTTTATTAAAAAACCCATACCCTATCAAATATTTACTGACATATAAATTTATATTCAAGTACATTAAAAATATTAATGTCCCATAAAAAATAAATAAAATAAAATTCAAAAATTAAAAAAAGAATAATTAATGTCCTTTGCTACTAGGATAAAAGGTACATTGCCATTAGCTAGCTGCTTTGGGATATAACATTCTTTAATTGGGTTAATGATAATTTATTCCAGCCTTGATTGATCATGTTTTAGGTTTTCAATTAACCCAGTTTTTGTTGTGGCTGAATACATCAATCAAATTATACGAAGCCTATCATCTCACTAAGATCTATATAGCCCCTGTGACAGAATGACACGTAACTATTTTCAACCTTCTCACTTGACCTTATCTTCAAAAATCCACCCCTTTGTAACATCTGTCCTAAAATAATCTCTCTACCTCTTCACTGAAATCTGTATTTTGAGGTTCAGCTTCTTTTAGTCGAACAGTTTCTGCGGCAGGAGTTTCATGGTTTGGCTTCACATCATTTTCTCTAATGACGGCGTCCGGTTCCTTAAGGTTATCATCTCTCCTTCGAGTCTGTTCAACAGATAAACAGCATTTTTAGATTCATACTATACGGTCATGCATAGTTTTTAGATAGTACCTATTAATTTTTTTTTTTTTTTAAAGTTGGCTCTTCACTTGCAAGGAGGTTTCCTTATGAAAAACAACAGAGGAATCTTATATATATTAATCATCTATTTTATAATGTGTAGAATGTGCACTTATTCTGTTAATTGGTTGAATCACCATTAGCAATGCCTGCTCTCCATTAGACAAGACAGAAAGGGGATTTCTATGACGACAGGGAATCACTTTCAGCTGGTCCATGTCTACTAACAGGGATAGACCAGACTGAAGCCACTGGAAAGGTTCCTTAGTCTGCTCTGATTTATGAATCAGGGTAACAAACAAACAAATAAGTAATAAGAAATGGAATGGTGTCTCTTTATAAGACTGAAGTTAAAATGTAATGAATAGTAGAATTTTTCTTTAGAAACCCTCTCTCGCTACAATTTAGGTCATGCTAAATTAGTATACAGAGTAATACACATTTCATTGGGAGGGGAACTGGGGACTACCCTGCTAACCTGCATGGCATTTTACATTTGTTGAAAGCACTTTTATCTTCTTACTATCTCCATGAAGTAGATAGGACAGGTTGTATCTTTATTTGATTTACAGTAGAGGAGATTAAGTCCACAACGGATAGGAGGGTATCCAACAAGTAATTTAGCTCTGGTTTTCTGAACCCAGGGCTATTTCCATTTTACTAAGCTGTCCTGGCATATTATAAGAGTTGAATAATATAACTATCCATGTTGCTGACATTTAAAAGCCCATCAACCATGTAACTCTATGATTCTAAGATTCAAGTGATATTAGATTTACCCATAAGAATGAGTAAAAGCAGTTGATATACCTGGGTAACCCGGAATGGATTATCCTTTAAATTTGAAGGACTTGGTAAGGGTGACTGGTCTAAAGCACCAATAATGTTTAATCCTTTTTTCTTTTCCCTTAAGCATGCTTGTTGATGCCTCCTGATTCTTTCCATTTGCTCTTCCACAGTCATCCTAGGTCGAGTGCTTTCAGCCAAACAGAGCTGTTCCACTGCACTTCTTGGTCTTTCCTTTAAATTGAAAGTAAACAAACAGATGAATACCTGAATACAGGATAACTTCTGAAAAGTATGTTAGAATAAAAAATGTCCTACGATGCATTTATTTTGTTTGCAAAATCTAAAGTGGAGGTTTTGGATGTCATTTAGATAACACCAGAAAGGCAGATTACTTTATGCATGCACTGATGCAGGATCAGCGATGGAAAGAGAGAGAGAGAGGAGGTAGGAGGGAGGGGAGAGAAGAGGAACTTAAGGAGGGGATTTGCTTGTTTTTTTAAAAAAAATACAAAACAGTACGGCAGCTCTGGAGTGACCCTACCCCACAGCCCTGAGACAGGAAATTGTATAAAACTCAAACTAGGAGAAAACAGGGGGCATAGCTTCTAAAAATCAGCAATTTCTTTTATTATACTAAAAATGTAATGTTTTAAGTCACACATTTTTTACTGTGAAAAGACTGGTAGAGAAAACATCCTTAGTTTATGAAAAACTATGGAAGAATCTATTTTCTATACATCAGAAGGTTATATTTTTTATATATATATATATATACATTTACATGGCTCATTTTTATGGTTTACTGAAGGGTTTAAAAATATTAGTCACATTAAACAACCAGTTCTTACTTCTCACTTTCTTACTAAAGATATAAAACAATATTGGTATGAGATCCAAAATAAGTATATCAATAACTGTCATAAGGAAATTTTAGCTTATTTTATATAACAGAAATTTTAGAGATTAAACATACTCTAAGATCTATAAAATAGAATGCATAGGTTTCTTTGTGTCCTCTGGACTGAACTGCTGGGAGCTGACTGAGACATTGGTGGAGTTGCTGGTGTTTTGGAAAGAAGCCAGGGCAGAGGTTAAGTATTTCCGTGACTAAGCAGTATGTCAGGATAACAGCCAAGATCCTCTTCTCTCCACTGCAATCTAAAATGTGTCTGCAGGGCAGTAGCTACAGATCTAGAACTGTTTTCTATTGTATAGAATATCTTGAGAGCTCAAGTAGAAACTGAAAGGAAAATGAAAAATGAAAAGCCTTAGAGTGCAGAAATGATGCTTCTCATTTATGAAACAAAGCATTTGCTTTTGTGAAAAAAATTTTTTAAATAAAGGTAAATTCTAGATACTGATTGGGAAGTTGGCTACTTTAGCACTCTTTCATTTTTAGTAACAACAAACATGTATTCTTCCTGGTTTTCCTGTGTTTGTGCAAAAGTGTTGTCTCACTGAAACTTCCTTTTCCAAGTTATCATATTGTACAAATCTATTTATTCTTTTAAAATGCCAGATATTATTAATTTTTAGATCTTTTTGCCAGTATAACTGGAGAAGAGTATCTCACTGGGGTTTTAGTTAGCACTTTAAAAATGATTATCAGGGTTGAGCAATTTTCATATTTTTGTGAATTACTGTTACATAGTTTCCATTTTAAAAAGCCCTAAAAATAACTGATTTGTATTAATTCCTCAAATATTATGAAACTTGTCTGTTATATTGTAAGTATTTTCTTCTGGTATCTGTATTGCTTATAAAGGACTTTCCGGTACAGTATTAGGTAACTAGTCTTCTATACTTTTACCCCAGTATTTGGTTATGTAGAAGTCTTTCTTCTAGTATTTAAGATAGTTATTTTTAAAAAAAGGTAGTTACAGAATATAAATCCACTAATATCTTTCTGTTTGATCTCAACATGCATTTTTAAATTTTTTTTTCTGTTGCCTTATTTCACATTATAATTTCCAAAGAAAACACCCTTTTAATCTAAAAAATGCCTAACTCTATGAACAACAGTATTACAGGACCATTATATTTCTTATATACATAAATTTGTCAGAATTTCTGGCATATACTTTGTACCATACTTTAATATCTTTCAAGAATAATCATAAATCTTATCATTTGTTGTACCTTTCAGTCTTTTCTTATAGTTTTAAGTTATCTCATACCAAATAAATAGAATTTATAAAGATGAAAAGTAAAATTTCTTTTGCAGCCCAAATTTCTAGAGAGTACTTGGGGAAAGGGAGTTAAGTCCTTTGAGAATCTTCCCAAGAAGACCAAGATTAGACTGGTTAAAAGCCAGTCTGAATTAAATGGATCTCAGATGAAAGTGTGAAGTACAGGATTTGCTTCTCATTCTCAATTCACATTGCTCATTGTAACCAGAGGATTGGCAAACTCCAAGTCTACTGCAGAGGAAAGGCCCTGCAAACTCAGGCTGGCTTGGAAGTCCACTAGCTTGGGTGACCACAGCACATGTCTATCACTCTCCTAAGGAAATTTTTAGAGGTGTCAAGAGAGGTAACACAGGGCAGCTATCTGAGAACAGATTCCACAAATTGTGCCCCAAAGACCTCATGTGGAGTCTGAGCAAAGAAGACCTAGATTAGGCCTGTCCTCTGAGGTGCTAATTCCCTGAATGTAATTAAAAAAATTAAGATTACTAAATTTTTCTTAAGAGTATGTAAAAAAAATTTTTGATGGGAATTCCCTGGAGGTCTAGTGGTTAGGACCCCGCACTTCCACTGCAGGGGGCACAGGTTTGATCCCTGGTCGGGCAAGGATCCCGCAAGCCGTGTGGTGTGGCCCAAAAAAAAAAAGTTTTGGAAAAAACCTCTAAAAATTAAAGCATATACAAGGTGGCAATAAATAGGTTGAGAATCCTTCTGGAAATTAATGTATAATTAAATACCATTCTTGAATCCATCATCTTCTTAGTTTTCCTTAAAGTTACATATGAGGCTATTGTCGAAGATTCGGGTGTTGGTGATTTTGTTCTTGGAGGGACTACTCCAACAGGAAAGTGGGAACCTAAAAATAAAAACAGCATTAAGTTCTACAAAACATCTTCACATGACATTGCTTTCTTTGGACATATTCAATTTCTGAGGCTTTTGAAATCAGAAGGCAAATTTATCGTTTGAAAAGAGACAGGGAAATGTAATAGCCTTTCGTTACTTATTTTACCTAATAAGCCCGCAATGATACTAACCAGACAAATTTAGGGTTAGCTTTAGAAATAAAGTTCTACTGATGATAACAGATGACATAAAAAAAATTATAAAATTTAGTGATACGCAGTGTATCATATATCTTCACAACAACCCTGTAAAAAAAGAAGGTAAATGAAGTGCAGAATCTGGGTTAACTGACTTCCTCAAGTCCATATAGCTTAGCAGCAGCATGGCTAGAGCTTCTGCTTTGGCCCGTTTTCCCTTGTTGCTCTGCTTCTTCATGAAGTATTTACAATATTTTCGGAGGTTAAAAGTACCTTAATCTAATCCTCTCACAGAGATGAGGAAAGTTATGGCCAGAAGGGTTATGTGATTTACCTAAATGTCCTTAATTCCCATTTGGTCTCTTTCAATCACACTGCACCACCTCAATAAAGAATCCACTAACAATGTTAACAATAGTTGACTACAGGTAATTGAAGTTACTTTCACTTTTGCATTTTTGAAAATTTCTAAAATGAACACACACTACTTTTATAATTAGAAAACAAACAATACACACACACAAAATCATTAACACAACAATAAAAGCTAATGATCAGTTCACATAAAATGTATTCATCCGTACCATAGTCATCTTGTGTAAGCAGAATATATACAGTATTGTCCACTGAGGACACAAGTAAAATAAGAAATTAATCAAATCTCAATAGTTTGCTGAAAAAAAAAAAAAATCATTCTCTTTGGGCTCATTAAGTAGAAAAATGAAATCTTATTTTCCCCCCAAAGACAAATGGTGGTCAATCATTCAGGGCCCCTTTAGGTTATGAACCAAACAATCTGCAGCTTAATGAAGTTTTAATATTGTTTATGAACTCTGTGTTTATTAGAGTTGTATATTTGAGAATGTGAAGAGCTGGACTGATGTATTAGAAGTAATGTTTACAGTTCAAATAAAGAAAAGGCTTCTACTATGCCAGTCAGTGGTCCATTTTTAAAAGCCCGACTTTAAGTCATGTGGTACAAAATAAATTACACTGTAATCGATCTGTACACTTCAGACAATTTATTTAGATGAGAGCTTATGATTAAATACTAAAAAAAAAAAAAAAACCCAAAATTTAAAAGAGGAAAAACTTCCAAGAAGAATTCAAGCCATATTAGAGAACATATTTCAGATGATATAGTTGTTATGAGTAAATACATCTATCAGTTTTTTGCTGAGAAGTATTACAACCTGTTTAGCCATACTCTTGTTGACAGACATATGACTGCTTCCAGTTTTTGTCTATTATGAATTAAAGCTGCTATAACAACCCTTGTATAAGTCTTTTGAGGGATTATGTTTTCATTTTTCTTAGGTAAATATATAGGATTCCTGGCTATGATGACTGCATGTTTAACTTTATGAGAAACTGCCAAACTATTGTTCCATCCTATACCACCTCAGAAATGTGTGTGAATTCCAATTGTTCCACATCCTAACCAACACTAGGTAGTCAGTCTTTCAAGTTGAGCCATTCTAGAAGGTGTGAAATGTGATTTTTATTTGCATTAAAACTGCATTTCTTTTATGATTAATAAGTTGTAAGCTTTTCCATGTGCTTATTGGCCATTTGTATATACCTGATTTGTTAACTCTCCAAGGCTGTTGCTTACTTTTTTATTGGGTTGTTTATCTTTATTACTGATTTGCAAGAGTTATTTATATATTCCGGATACAAGGATTTTGTAAGGTATATGTACTGATAATATTTTCTTCCATTCTGATAGGCAAAAGTTTTAAATTTTGATGAAATTGAATTAATCAGTTTTCACTGAGAGTATAGCCCTCAGAGGGCCCCAGCTTTATTTGAGGGGGTCTCCTAGCAGACTCTTAATTTGTTCATGCTCTGAGCTTTGTCCTGTCACAAGGTGAAAGCTGGCTTTCATGCTCCACTTAACTTCCTGGATGCCTCTTGCTATGGACTGAATTGGTCCTCCTAAAATTCCTGTTGAAGCCCTAACCCTTGATGTGACTATATTTGGAGATGGGGATTAAAAGGAGGTCATTAAGGTTAAATGAGGTCATAAGGGTGGGGCCCTGGCCCCCAAAGATTAGTGTCCTTATAAAATGAGATACCAGAGAATTTACAGGCACTCAGAGGAAAGGCCATGTGAGGGAGGCAGCATCTACAAGCCAGGAAAAGAGTCCTCACCCGAAACCAAACCCTCTCAGAACTTGGTCTGGGACTTCTAGCCTCCAGAACTGTGAGAATAAACTTCTGTTGTTTAAACCACTCAGTCTATGGTATTTTGTTATGGCGGCCTGAGCAGACTAATGCACTACCCTTCATATAATTTTTGGCCTGCACATCCCTCTCTTTACTTTTCCACAACTTGTTGAAGTGTCTCAAAAATATTTAAAATGATATGAACCAGTGTTTATAGTCTGTGGAGGATTGGCCAGGTATCTAGTAACCTATTTGCCAAAAACATTTACTTTTGTTTGCAGTCTGATGTTTCCTGCATATTTATAATTATATGCACGAATATGGTAAGGACGAAGACTATGACTGTTTCACTTACATCTGTGTATGAAAAGATAAAGTTAACAAAGACTTTCAATGAGAAAAAGATATGATTTGGATGAGAATGAGAAAGGTGTATAAATATTAAGTTTTCAAGATGGCAGTATTTTTCTAATTAAAAAAAACCCCAAAACAACAACAACACAAAACCCAGCGTTAGAAAACCTAGAAGAATATTCCAGTTATGGAAAAAGCTATGTGAATATTACCACTTACTATTTTTCAAGCTTTACTTTATGACCCTTTAGCAGATTATAAAAAAAAAATTGACTAGCAGGTTATGATCAGAAATTACTTTTCTGAAAAATCCCACATTTTGCCACATTTGTCTAAGCAGAGAGAGATGACATGTTGATATGTGGTTTATGGTCATGTTATCTTCCCAATATCTGAAACTTCTAAATTCAGAAACGCATCAGATTCCAAAGGTTTCAGATAAGGGACTGTGGACTTGTATATGTACTGTGTCAACATATTAACTAAATTTATTTCTAAGGTGTCTGAAAAACGCAGCAGATAAAACATATCTCAAACGCTGACCTTTAACAGAAGTTTCCATTTCTGAAACAGATTCTGATTTTTCTTCTCCATTAGACTCATCAACTTCTGCCACTGTTGTTAACTCTGGTTCACTCTTGTAGAGTCTATAATCTGGACCCTTGAAAGAAAGATATGTAATCACACACAAACACACACAAAAAGGCAAAAGTCTCTTTTAAAATGTTTATCTCTAAAAACTCACACTCTAACAATTAAAAGCCTCAGTCAGCTATCTTGGGTATAACACAATTAATATATATGTTACAATTAGGGTAGAAAAAAAGACTTTAAAAAAGATGTTTAACCAGCATATCTTTTGATTTTAAAATTAAGAATATTCCTCTTAGGGACAAAGTCATCAGAACATTTTTATCATACTAAAACTAAAGTCTAAAAATAATTATATCATATTAACTCAATTAGCCCTATTCCTTTTCTCCTTGTTCTCTTCTCCTTGCTTATTACATTTTACATTTATTTGTTTAATCCCCAGACTCCTTTTTTCCAGTTTCCATGGGTAATGTCTCTCCTTGGCAATGTCCACATTCTCTTAGCAGTTTTCCTAGACTGAACTGCCCACATCCCAACCTTTTGATCATTCCTGGTAAGAATCTTCTTTTCCTTGCATCTTTCTAATCTAAAGATATCATTTTGCTTCTAATATCCTGAAATGGTATATTTAAAATATGGCTCCTTAAACACAGGCACATAAAGTAACCACTTTATGAAAATATTCATGGAAAGCAGAAACTATGAAATTTTATTAAAATTGTGAAAATATTACAAAATAAGAATGGTAAAACTAAAACAGGAAAAACAAATGATAATGTTATATATGAACAAAAAAGTGCTGGCTAAAAGTGGTGTTATAATAAAAAAAAGTTTTGAGTCTAAAATAAATTAAGTTTGAAAAATGAGGGCATGTACGATTGATTATTCTGTGGCTATTGCAGCCACTTACACAGTGAGATCCATTTCTTGGATATCCTTGAACTTGGTGAATCTTCTTTTCTTCGGGCAGATGGACTGGGCCCCTGCTATAACAGAGCAAGGAGCTGCTATCACTGGGCAGAGGGGGGATTATGGGAGGCTGGTCTGTAAAGTCATAGGACCGAGGAAGTGGAGGACGAGGTGGGACTACTTCCTCTTCCTAAAGATTGTAGAATAGTCACCTTATTTAGATAAGCATATTGAATTAAGTATATCGAAATTCTTTGCAATGGTAAGTTAACTTACATTCACTTTAAGATAATTAAAGGGACACTGCCAAGCCAAGAGGTCTCATATTAAAAAGTAAAACCAAAAAATGTTTATGATAGCCAATAACTGGGCTTTAAATTTGACTGCATTTAATTTTTTCTGTAACACACAGGTTAGCTTTACTCTAAAGCTCAACATCAAAACAAATGTATGAAACTACTCTATTTCATTTTAAAAATAAAAGGAAAGAATTAATTTAAAAAAATCTCACTCCATATGGTTTTGCTAATTTTTAAGAGAAAAAAAAAACCCATTTCTTTTTGATTGGCTTTTATACAAAATTCAAGACCACAGATGCTTTCAACTAGGTTGACAGTATCTCTTTGTAGTTGTCATTTCTTTATGGTATGCATGATACACAGCCAACTTATCATACCAAACAATGATAAATAAATACTCAAATTACTTAGATTAGAAAAAGTATGACAATGTTAAAGTTCTAACATAGATGAGAAGTAGTGATTCAATTTTTTTTTCCATTAAGAAAAGGGAAGAAGATCACATTTGTTAGAAGAACCAAATTACTGAACCAGCAAAATTTCAAGATCAAAACAGTAACTCAAACATATTTAGAAAACATTTTTGTTATGAGTAGAGAAAACTCTAATTCATGTTTTAATTATAAAATAATTTATAGTTAGAGAAACAATCCAAACTTACCTCATTTTTGTACTTAACTGTTGAGAAAGGCTTTGATCCTATCATACCTATTAAAAAAATTGTAAAATATAACTACGTACACTAAACATATCTTCCTAAATCTACAGAAAAAAGGAACAATCTCATTTACTTTAAACAAAGCCTTCAGTTTCTAACCCCTCATTTATTAATGTTTTCTGAATTTAAAACCCATTACATTGTTATACAGTAGAAATTAACACATTGTAAATCAACCACACTTCAATAAAATACATTTAAAAAACCCCAATACATTAAAAAATACAAACTGAAATATCTAATATAAACAAGAGTATGGGGAAATGGGTTTTCTCAAATACTACTGGTTTAAGTATGATTTGATGTAATCTTTTAGGAGAGCAATTTGGCTGTGCGTATCAAAATGAAAAATGTGCACTTATTTCTCATTTCCTAGAACCCATAAGTACTAGCAGGTGTGTTTATTATGTACACAGTAATGTTCGTTACATCATGGCTTATGAAAGAAAAACAAAAAAACCCACCCACCCAACAACCTGGAAGCAACCTACATTGTTCATCAACACTGAAATGGATAAATTATAGTTCATCTACACAATGATTCTTACACAGCTGTTATTGTATTGTATTGTTAAGGAGAAAAAAACATATTGATGAAAAACAACATTTTCTGTTGTGGGGAAAAAACTCCCAAACCCAAAACACTGTGTGCGTTTATAATTTTAGACACAAAACAATGATTCATTTTTGTGTGAGTGTGGTTGGTAAAACTTTTGCTTTCTATATTACATATAAACTTGGGTACTGATTCAATATTACAAAGTGCCTGTTTTCTAATGTCAAAAATCCATTAAAATAACAAGAGAAACCCAATTCTATGTGTTATTCCATTTAGATATATTATTATGGTCAATTAGTGCAGAATAAAAGATGAAGCTAATGTACCTGTTTCTGCAGTGCCTCTCTGCTGTTTGTGTTTACTCAGTCCTTCCATGACATCCTGAATTCTCCAGAGTTCTTTCTGAAGTTGTGCACGCTGAATTCCTGCTGATTCAGTCTATCAGTAAAAATGGACAGACCACATACAGGGGGGAAAAAATCATTAAATACAGTTATAAACTCCACTAATTATATACTTAAAAAATGAGAATTACAGTGGATTAAGTTTTGAGAATATTTACTATGATCTGTGTGACCTTCTCAATTTTGCAAAGTCAATGGCAAAGATAAAAGAAAAAAAGCAGAGAAACAGAAAAATTTAATATTTCAGACCTACACACACTATTTCACATCTTTTCAATACGCACTGTGTTGCATTATTTACAATCCCAGGAAGGAATACTGATTAGATGGGGCTAAAAATGTGGAACCCTCCCCCAAACCAAAACCAACAAAACAAAACAAAAACACAACAGATCAGAAACTCACAAATCCCAAATTAAACAAAACATTTTTAGGGGGAAAAAAGGAAAGTATTTTAGCCTCTTAAGTTCTAGAACATAGAGACATGC
This sequence comes from Eschrichtius robustus, assembly GCF_028021215.1. NCBI lineage: Eukaryota > Metazoa > Chordata > Mammalia > Artiodactyla > Eschrichtiidae > Eschrichtius > Eschrichtius robustus. Next base: position 16,306,095 of record NC_090836.1, on the reverse strand, counting down.
CAAAAAAGAAAAAAAGAAAGGGCAATTTGAAGAGTTCTTACTGATAGAGTTAAATGTATTTGCAGGACAAATTTTCAGTTTTCAAAATTGATTATTGCCATTTTTACTCTACCCTAAAGTTATTTCTTTACTACCCCATTTCATGTCCCTTAGGCTAAATACTCTAACTGAAGCCAAAATAAGATCATCTTGGTAAGATTCTAGTAAAACTCTAATGACCCTTATTGATAAATAGAAAAATGATAAATACCATTTTTAGGAATATAACTATAAAAGAAATAGGTAAATAAGTATGATAACTGTAACAATTATGTCAGCCCTGAGATGTGAATACTGATAAAGACTTATAGAGAGGGAATATAAACTATAAAAATCAGATAATTGCACATATAGAATATGTATTACTATTGCACTAATTTAAAAAATATACATATTTTTGTCTATCTGAAAGGTGTACAATGAAAATCTCATTTTTGTTTTATTTTGCACTTCCTCTGGTTACTAGTTACACTGACCAACTTTTCAAACACTTGTTAGCAATGTGAGTTAAATTTTCCATTAATTAAAACTACTCATGTTCTTTGTCTATTTTCCTAATGCATTGTTTCTCCAAATTAAAAAGTTCTTTGCAAATCTAGACAGTGACTTGTTGAATTTTTAGAGGTCAAAGATACTTCACTTCTTCCTAGTATGTCATTTTTCAAGTTTTCTATATTGTCTTCATTGTTTACTTATGTATTTAACAAACACTTATATATATAGTCTGTTTTATTTGTCTGGTTCTATTCTAAGTGCTTCAAAAAAAATCAACACATTTAACCATGATGATAACCCAACAGGGGTAGGTATTATTATTATTTTCATTTTACAGCTGTGGAAACTGAGGTACAAAGCTGTTATGTAACTGGCCTAAGGTTACATGTGCAATGCTACTTCTCATAAGGTGTGTTTCCTAGTTCTGTATTTTTTCAAAAAATGTCTAACTACTGTGGTCTTTATTATATCCTAAAAATATAGAATCATTTTGTTAATTTTTTCTGGAAATTTGGTTGGAATGGAATTGTGCTTATGGGAAGAATTTCCATCGTTATAACGTTAAATCAGGCCATCCATGAACATGGTATAGCAATTATACCACTCCATTTATTCAGGTCTTCTCTTATGTCCTATAATATAGTAATTAAATTTTCATGATGAACTTTTTTTGTTAGGTTAAGTCAGGATTGGCAAACTGCTTTGGCCCATGGCTTCTTTTTTATGGCCTGTGAGCTAAAAATAAATTTTATAATCTTAAGGGGTTATTAAAAACCCCCAAACACCAAAGATTTTGTGACAGAGCGTATACACCTGCAACATCTAAAGTATTTAATATCTGGCCTTTCACAGAAAAAGTTTGTTGATCCCTTGGTTGTATTTTAGATGTTTACCATTTTTTTCTATTGTATTTAGTAACTTCAGTGTTAAGTACAGAAGTCACAACCACACATGGCTACTTAAATTTAGATAATTAAAAATTCAGTTCCTCAGTCACACTAGCAACATTGTAAGTGCCCAACAGCTACAAGTGGTTGTGGTTACTATTTTGGACAGCACGCATAGAAGACAGTTGACATTCTATGAGTCAACCTTACTCTTTATTTGTTGTATTGATTTGTTGCGTCTACTGGGCTTCCAATGCAGATGACCAAATTTACATAGGGTCACAAGCATAAAGTGACTTTTATTATTTTCTTAAATATGTATTATTTCCATTCCTCAGGGCAATGCTTTAAGACAGGTATTGTTATTTCAACTTTATAGATAAGAAAACAAACACCTGGAACTTGATTCCATATCTGCCTATTCACAAAACTGGATTCTTTATGCCAAATGATGCTGCATCTTCCTCTATTCTAATAAAATAGCAGTCAAGACAATAGGCTAAATAACGGTTTGATAAATGAGAGGGATTTAATATAGAATGGATAAGATAATTTGACACTTCAGTGCTAAGTGACATAGTTAGCTAGGAGCACAGAACACTCTAGGGCTCACCATGTGTCCAATAGGATAAAGAACTTTTAAACAGTGAGGGATGGGCTACTTTGTGAGATCGTAAGATTCCTATCATTGAAAGTATTGAAACCCAGATGTTAGGTAGCCAATAATGCAAAAACTGTTTAGGGTGTGCATGAAGCTAACAAGATGGGCTGTACAGTACCAGTCAAAGCCAGTTAAAACAATGTAAACATATTATAATTCTGTACCTGAATTTCACCAAGGCGATCTAGCTGCTCTTGCATCTGGTTCCTGGTGAGAGTTACATCGTATTCTAACTTATCATATTCTCTCCATCCTCGTTCCAGTTCCTGAAATCAGAGCTTTAATTACTTTAATGGAGAAAATGTGCTGGTGTGTTATCAATCCTGTAGTTTACAACGGAAAACATAAAAAATTTTATAACTCATTTTCCTTTATTTTTTTCCTCTCTTTTTTGCTCAATTTAAGAAAAGTTTACTGAGGAACTGATTTATTATTGTGCTGCTGCTATACTCAAAATTACTAAAAAAAAAAAACCCCAAAAAACCCTAAACAACCAAAAAAACCCAAACAAACCCACCTGAACTATTTATTATTTATTCATTCACGACATCAAAATATTCAGTTGATTCTAATATCTAAAGAGTTTTATTTTGAGAAAAGGTGTTATTTTATTCATAGTAATATGTTAAATTTTTCTTGAAAGTGATTTTTTAAAATGCAGAAGAGGCATAAATAAAGCACTTTCTTATCTGACGTGATTAAAATTTGTCCAGGAATAAAAATACTAAATAGGTTGTATTTTAGCATGTTGGATTTTCAATAACACCAGAAGCCTGACATGACTTCACTTAGAATAAATTTACAGTAATGTAATGAAGCTAATTCAGCTAACTAATCTAGGGAATTTTGCTCCTAGAGACTCAATAGAGGTACTACCCACCTATACTTTTCTCCTTCGGGGAAAAAAAACTACCCCCAAACCCTCAAATCATAGAGAAAACTTTCGTACTTGATAGTGTAGGTACTCTTCAGACATTTCAGAGAGTGGTATGAGGCCAAATTGATAAACTAAGGACAGGAACTATATTTGATCACTATTTTGTCACCAGTATCTAGCGTGGTATTGGCACACATGACACAACCAACAAATGTTTACTGAATGCTGTTGTAAAATGAATTAGTAACTCTTGTCTAAGAACTTCCCTTGACCATGAATTTCTTGACTTGAACTGCTCTAAGCAAAGCTCCCCCGGGAAATGTTAGTTTAACAACAGCAGTAGTTTTGGGATAAGAAAAGAGGGTACTGAATGTAGAAGAGAGGTTACTGAAAATCATCTTAACAGTTAAAAAAAAAAAAAAGCAGCAATACTCAAGTTCCTAGAGGTTCTCTATTTTCTATATTCTGCAACTAGCTTACAATTGCTTAAAAACTTAGGCAATGAAAATTACCTTTAAAAATTAAAATGAGTGTTAAAATTTGGGCCATTTGGAATAACTGCTTTTTGAATTTAAGATATCTCCTTATAAGGTTTTTAAAATAATTAATTAATTTATGGCTGCATTGGGCCTTCGTTGCTGCGCATGAGCTTTCTCTAATTGCGTTGAGTGGGAGGCTACTCTTTGCTGCGGTGCGCGGGCTTCTTATTGCGGTGTCTTCTCTTGTTGAGGAGCACGGGCTTTAAGCGCATGGGCTTCAGTAGTCGTGGCTCGCAGGCTCAGTAGTTGTGGCGCACGGGCTTAGTTGCTCCGCAGCATGTGGGATCTTCCCGGACCAGGGCTCAAACCCGTGTCTCCTGCATTGGCAGGCGGATTCTTAACCACTGCGCCACCAGGGAAGTCCATAAGCAGGTTTTACAATGGACTACGTTTTTTAAAAAAGCAGAGATAAACCACTGGAGATTTTTTTATCATCTCTATATTATATAATTTAGGGAGTCTATTATGCAGATTTCACAGTGAATTAATTTTAAAAAGGCAAAGTGGTAAAGGACTAAAGATTTTAATCTCATTTATATTGTGTAAATATTACCCTCCTGACTTGGTTTCAGCAAACTGTTTTTACCTGAATCAATAAGGATATTGATCTCCTTTAAGAAAAATTGCCTGGAAAACGAAAGAAAAGAAAAAAAAAAAAAAGGGAATTCCCTGGCAGTCCAGTGGTTAGGACTCCACGCTATCACTGCTGAGGACGCAGGTTCAATCCCAGGACGGGGAACTAAGATCCTGCAAGCCATGCGGCGTGGCCAAAAAATAAAAGAAAAATTGCTTCTAGCCATCTTTTAATTTGTAAGCACCACAAAAACTGCAAATTTAAATAGTGGGCCTTTGAAGGCTTCAGGGAGGGTAAAATGAGGATAACAGACCCAGTGGCAGCCCAGCAATGAAATGAGATGGCATTGCCAGGCTGACACTGAGCCTCTTTTGTAGAAAAGTTCAAGGGGACACTAAAGGTGCTGCAGAGGCAACTAAATACAAGAACATTTTAGGATGGTGGAAATTCTTGTCTTTCTTACAGAAACACATGACAAATAGAGATTGAGAGGTAGAGGTTACTCTACTAATATTCTAGGGGTGAAGAAACACAATATACTTTCAATTTTCCTAACTGTACCAGTTGGCCTGAGTCCCATTATCCTGCTGGGCCTGTTTCTGCCTTTACCTCTGGGCTCCTCCAGCATGATTATGGGTGGGTAGTAACACAAGTCAACAGGGACAGAAAGAAAAGAGGCAGCACTGGCATAACATCAGTCCTCCTAACACCTGGCTGAGTATTTCATTAAAGAATTTAGTGGCTTATACAAGTACAACGTTAAAATCTTTAAATATGAGATTACTATTTTTTTTGTCAAGAATATATAGGTACACTAAGGCAAATAAAGGGGGTAATGACTTGCAAATATACAATTATCTTTAAAATCGCAAGCACAAGTCAGGAAACACAGCAGTGCTTTCAATAAAAACATGGACCTTCATGCCATACAGTTAAGAGAATGAGTTAAATCCTGCAATTTACAACCACATGGATGAACCTCATAATGTCAAAAAAAAGCCAAATAGTATATACTACATGATTATACTTTTACTAAGTTCAAAAACAGGCAAAGCTAATGTAGAGTTTAAAAGTCAGGCAGCGGTGTTTGGGGAGGAGCCATCACTGGGAAGGGAGTTTCTGGCACGTTAGTAGAATTCAGGGCCTTGCTACGGTGTTAGCCATATTTGCGCAGTTAAACCTGTGTACTTTTCCGAGAATATGACCTACTCTAACAAAGGTTAAAAAAAAAAATGTGTGTGTGCATGTGTGGAGTTGCTAGAGGGATGGCAGAAAACTTTTAAAAAAGTTGACTTAGTCCAAGTTTAAGGCTTGGAACAAGTACATTTTAATAGTGGTTACTTCTTTACAGTCTGTATTGAGGCAAGACTCAGCCACCGTGGGGAAAAAAATAAACAAACTACAAGTAGGTTCGCAGTCCTCAGAGGCAATGAAACCCCAGACTACCGAAAAGATGAGAGAGGATTTTTTAAAAATTTAATTAATTAATTAATTAATTTGTCTGCGTTGGGTCTTCCTTGCTGCGCATGGGCTTTCTCTAGTTGTGGCGAGTGGGGGCTACTCTTCGCTGCGGTGTGCGGGCTTCTCACTGCGGTGGCTTCTCTTGTTGTGGAGCACGGGCTCTAGGTGGGCAGGCTTCAGTAGTTGCGGCACGCGGGCTCGATAGTTGCGGCACGTGGGCCCTAGGGCACGTGGGCTCAGCAGTTGTGGCTTGCGGGCTCTAGAGCGCAGGCTCAGTAGTTGTGGCACACGGGCTTAGTTGCTCCGCGGCATGTGGGATCTTCCCGGACCAGGGCTCGAACCCGTGTCCCCTGTACTGGCAGGCGGATTCTTAACCACTGTGCCACCAGGGAAGTCCCTGTTCTATTTTCTATTTAAAAAATGAAGGGTGGCGTGAAGGAGGAAGTCTGGGGAGGCGCGGGAGCTGGGGGTCCGTGGGGCTGAGCGGATGCCATGGGCCGCCGGCACTGCACGCAGGACCCAACCCGTGCCCGGGGCCGTGGGCGCGCAGAAGTTCTCAGCCCTGAAGGAAGTGCTCTTCCACTGCCTCACTGAGCCAGAGAGGTGGAAAGGCTTCTGGCTCAGCTCTCTGAATTTGCCACCACCAAGCAAATCAGGCCCGGCCCCCTCAGAAGCATCGTGAAGAGCCTCCTCCTAGTTTCAAATGGTGCCTTGAAGAAGAGTCTCACAGCTGAGCAGGTCCAGGCTGATTTCATAACTCTTGGGTCTCAGTGAAGAGAAAGCCACCTACTTTTCTGAAAAGTGGAAACAGAATGCTCCCACCCTTGCTCGACGGGCCACAGGTCAGACTCTGATGATTAACCAGCGTATAGATATGGAGTGGACATTTGGAGTGACGTCTGGGGGCAGCGAACTGGAAAAAGTGGAAGTATGTTTTTACAATTAAAGTTGGTGGTTAAGAAAGGAAATCAAACGGAAAATTTATACATAGAATTAACCTTGCCTCAGTTCTACAGCTTCCTGCATGAGACAGAGCAAGTCAGAACCAGCATGGAGCGTTTCAGCTAATTTCTGTCCCCTGCATCTCCACCTCGCCACTCCCTGCCCCCTCCTCCTCCCCGGTGACTGCTCAGAGAGGCCGCTGGCTCCCAGGCCTGTGGCCGCTCCTTTGGGCCTGCTCGCCCCTTGGGAGCCCAGGTGCAAAGGTTTCTGAAAAACAAAGGATTAAGTACTTAAGGAGCCTGACAGGCTGGTCCTGAAGGGACTTTGTTGAGGGACCCTCTACCACCTATCTCCCAGGTCACGGTTCAGATATTCAGAGAAGTGATTGCATCTCAGATGCAGGGGAGGAAATAAGTTGAGTCACCTCCCTTTCCAAGTTCCAGAGTAAACAAATGGTCTATCGCTCTACCACTGAGGACCTTCCCCTGCAAAAGAACAAGGAAGGGCTTGCTTGTGGCTGAGGGAAGAGGTGGACTCCGTGAATGACACACGGGGGAGCCCCCAACAGAGTTTGTATGTTTGTGGTGGTGGTGCTTTGTTGATCAGCCTTCAGTGGACACATGTGTAAGAATACATGCTGGGTCTGCTCTGAAAAAAAATGAGGCCTCACTTCAGGTTTTGCCCTGTTGTGTGTAATGAGGTGGGCCTTTTGAGGCTATTTCAGCTTGTTTTGGTTCACGCTGACCTTCTCTGGTGATTAGAAGAAGAATAAAAAAGGTTCTGAAGAAAAAAAAAAATGAAGCATAAGGCTTTGGTAAGGAATTGGCAGTAGATTTTCTGTTTCAAAATAGAGACGAGTCAGTAATATAGATATGTGACTATTAGCTTCTTAAGTGCCAACAACTCTTCAATTTTAAATATTACAGATTAATGTCCACTACTAAACCTTAGATAATTAAAATACTGCGCTATCTAAATTTACTGTTAGGTTTTGGGGATTAGGCACAAAAAATATTAATTTTGGCCACTACCACTCAACAATAACAATTCTGTCAACTGGGTATAAGAAGCAGTTGATTTTTGAGATCAGTCAAGATAAAGTTAATCTGATCTCGTTTCTACCTTCAGAATATAGAAATTTCTTGCCATACATTTTTAAGAATGTGTTTAGTAATTTGAATAATTTTTTTTAAAAAAGAATACCTTTTTTGATTTTATACTTGCCTTAGTACATAAGTGCATCTCAAATAAAAATCACTATTTACTAAGCACATATCTTACTATACTATCTAATAATGACTACTATATTGGCTTTTAAATATTTATTTATTTATTTATTTGGCCACGCTGCACGGCTTGCAGGATTTTGGTTCCCCTGACCAGGGATAAAACCTGGGCTCCCTGCAGTGGAAGTGTGGAGTCCTAACCACTGGACCCCAAGGGAATTCCCCAATATTGGCTTTTTTAAACCAAAAAAGATGTTGCAAGGGACCACATTCAAACGGTATAAAGTGAGGCTCAACTAAATCAGGCATGGTTACAGAGCTACCTTTATTTTAAATTTCTAGTTTACGATAACAATTATAGTCATCTGTTTTGGCTACTTATAATCTTTAACTCATTGCCTAATTATAATCTTTAACTCATATATTTAGTTTCTCTTCTAATCTTCTCTTTGAAACAAAACAATATTCCATCTCAAAGAAAGTCGTTACTTTTTACTGTACAAATTGAAGATATAATAAATTTTTATAATTATAAAAGTAGAAAGGGCTTCCCTGGTGGCGCAGTGGTTAAGAATCCTCCTGCCAATGCAGCGGACACGGGTTTGAGCCCTGGTCTGGGAAGATCCCACATGCCGCAGAGCAACTAAGCCCGTGCGCCACAACTACTGAGCCAGCGCTCTAGAGCCCGCAAGCCACAACTACTGAGCCCATGCGCCACAACTACTGAAGCCCGTGCACCTAGAACCCATGCTCCTCAACAAGAGAAACCACTGCAATGAGAAACCCATACACCCCAACAAAGAGTAGCCGCCACTCGCCACAACTAGAGAAAGCCCGTGCGCAGCAACAAAGACCCAACGCAGCCAAAAATAAAATAAATAAATTTATTTTAAAAAAAGTAGAAAAATTAGAATACAGGATAAGATGAAAAAAAAAGACCGATTATTATGCTACCCTTTTGTTAGCATTTTTGTGAATTTTCTTTTAACCTTTCTCAGACATACACAATGGCAATTTCCAAATATAAACAAAAGTAGCCCACTAGCACCCAAATTCAATAGTTATCAACACATGGCCAATTTGGTTTCATCTACGGCATCCATTTTCTATCCCTGTGAGATTATGTTAAAGCAAACACCAGCCATCATATCATTTCATTTATAAATACTTCAGTATGCATTGCTAAAGAAAAGAAATGAAAATGAAAAAAAAAATAACAGGCAAATTCTTACTTATTTAAATCATTAATATGTATTCTTTTAAAAAATATTAAAATATATATACATATATGTTTTTGTGGTGGCACCGCGAGGTTTGTGGGATCTTAGTTCCCCGACCTGGGTTAGAACCTGGGGCCCCAGCAGTGAGAGTGCCAAGTCCTAACCACTGGATTGCCAGGGAATTTCTTTTTTTTTGCCAGGGAATTTCTTAAAAAATATTTTTAACTATAACGATTTCCCTACACCCCCCCTTCTTTATTCCCTTGCTACTTATTTGTTGAAGAGAATGGGTCACTTGTTCTGTAGAATTTCTCCGACGCTAGATTTTGTTAATTGAATTCCTGTGGTATTGCTTAGTTTGCTCTTCTGTTTCCTGTATTTCCTATAAACTCCTAGTTGGATATTGAGGCTTGCTGAGATTCACATTTGATTTTCCAAACCTCACAAGTATTGCTGGGTACTTTCCACTGCAGCACATCAGGAGGTGTATCACACCTGACTGTCTCTATTTCTGGGAATGCAGTATTGTGATCATGAAATGACCAGGGTATTTAAAAACTATCTTGAAATCTTTCAAAGCATACTCATGACAATTCATAGATGTCAACAGATCTTCTGTTAAAAAAAAATCACACTTTGCTGTCACCATAATTCTCAGTAGCTCTTTGTTACGCTGAGAATGAGAATATGAAAACATTTAATGTGCAAGCTTCTCCTCAGGGAGGTTCATTTGCCCTCCTCCCTTGCCCCTTTAAGTTTATCCATTCTAGTCTAAAATCTCCATTTACTCATGGCCCTCCCATGCAGAAGCCGGTTTAAAACATAAATAAGTTTAATGGCAGTCTATACATAATGCTTATTCACTATGTAACCCTGGGCAATCTCTCTGTGCTTCAGTTTTCCATTTTTAACATAGTAATAATAGTACCCTTGTCAAAGGGTTATTATGTGGCTTAAGTACATGTAAAAGCACTTATAATGGAATCTGGCACTCAATAAACTGCTCCAGAAATATTCACAGTATTTACTATTATTTCATATATTGGTCCTATTCTGCAGTAGATAAATGCATACGCCATCTACCAGCCATTCGGGATGACTGGGGGCCTTTATACTTGTTTTCTGATATCTGAAAGTCCAATTTTAATTAATTAATTAACTAATTAATTATTTTGGTGCCAAAACCCAGGACTGAACTATGAAATCCCAATTTTAGATTTTTGAGTAAGAGAATCTAGATTTGATTCCAAGTTTCAGAAAGTACAAATTAATGACCACACAGACAGTGAAGTGGAATAGAAAGTATACAAGCCCTAGAATTAAAAAAGTCCTTGATTTAGGTGTTGACTTTTTCATATTGGCTATGTCACTTGGGCAAGTCATTTAACCTCTATGAACCTGAGTTTCTTCTTCATCTGTGCAGTGGAGGTAATAAAAATGAAAATAAAATGGAGATAATAATTACATCTATTTTGCACAGCATTTGCTTAAGGACCAAACCGGACAATACATGTACAAAATATAGAAATACAAATATATTTTATTGGATGAGCCCCACATTCTCATCTAAGATATGTGCATAGCGTCTGCTTTACCTGGCTCCTTGAATTGTTGGAAAGAATAAAAGCAGCACCTGTTAAGTGGATAAAGCATGAGGATATTTCTCTTACAGTTAGAGATAAGGCCTAATGTAAACTCCCCAAGAGAGGTGACTGTAGCAGATGTTTATGCCCTCTGCCCACCTGATTTCAAGAAACTGTGGTTCAGCTCCACGTGTGCCAGTGTTCGTGGTCAATTAGCTAAGGCGGTTTGGAAATGTGGGTGAATTAAGGACCCTGGGGCAACTCCGACCAAGGAGTGATAGATACCCTGGCCTCTCCGCCTCTCCGCGGAAAATTCGGAAACATTCAGCTCATTTCCTCAGACGGTCCCCTGAGGGTCGCCCACAGTGGCGACCAACTCAGAAGTGAAACCTCTACTGGCTTTTCTCCCTCCCTGTCTCATTTTCCACACTCCCTCCCTCACTTCTGCTTCCTGTAATCGCTCCCAAACAAACTTTCTGAGCCCAGGTCCTCATCCCAGGCTCTGCTTTCAGAAGAAAACCTAAGCAAAGACAGCGACACATTGAAAACTTTCAAGGTATAACTGACTGCTATAAAAATTTTTCTCACTTATCAGGCTTAGGTTAAAAAGAAGTAGAATAAAATTTAAAAAATTAAAACGAAAGAAAGAAAAAAAGAAGTAAAGGCCAGGAGAGCACACAAAGTCATTATATGCTTAAAGCATGTGTGCGTGCGTGCATGTGTGTGTCTGGTGGGTGGGGCTTAGGGAGAGGAGATGCTGCATCAAGAATTAAATCAAGGACTTCCCTGGTGTCGCAGTGGTTAAGAATCCGCCTGCCAGTGCAGGGGACACGGGTTCAATCTCTGGTCCGGGAAGATCCCACATGCCGTGGAGCAACTAAGCCCGTGCTCCACAACTACTGAGGCTGCGCTCTAGAGCCCGTGAGCCACAGCTACTGAGCCCGCGCGCCTAGAGCCCGTGCTCTGCAACAAGAGAAGCCACCACAATGAGAAGCCTGCACACCACAACGAAGAGTAGCCCCCACTCGCCACAACTAGAGAAAGCCTGGTGCAGCAACAAAGACCCAACACAGCCAAAAATAAAATAAATTACTTAATTAAAAAAAAAGAATTAAATCAAACACAAAGGGAACACTGCTTTACATGTTTACCTTGTGTTAGTCCTAGTTTTAATACCTTAGTGGCCGACCAGGTGAGGAGAAGATGTTCTCAGAATCAAAGCTTTGATCTACGGAGGCCTTAATGTTATACCTCATATGTTGTATCTTTTATAACTCAAGGCTTGGAATTGAACCAATGCCCCAAATCAACTGTGAAAGAATCAGAGGAATCCTTTGGGATTCTGCTGGCATAAATGTAGTTCAAATTTACGTCTAATCAACGTCCATTGAGTGCCAACCATATGTCCAGTATGTTGTTATAAACGCATCAATTATAGCCTTAAGCTACAAAAATGAGTATGTTTACATAAAGGCACAAATAACATACTTTGTATTCTATGCATTAAAACATGTCTTAGAAGAACATATTGAGGGTTTGTAATGACCACTGAATAATGCTGAAGGCAAAGAAAAATACCCCAGGAAAGTGATCATATGGGATAAGAACCAGAGAATGAGATACTCAAACATGATTAATTTCTTTGAACATATTCTGATAAAACTTCCATCAGGACTGGAGTTACCTTGGGATGGAGCAAATTCTAAGCCTATGGATCAGATTTAAGTTATGAAACCTATTTGGTAAGGGAAGAAGTAACAGTTTAATGGAACATTGTACATCCCTAGAACTTTCCATAACAGACATGACATCATGAAATAGTTTCTAACTTAATTTTGATTTGACTCAGGTTGTCACAGGGATACTGAGCTTTTCATTAGCTTGGAACTGACAGCTTAACCCCTCTTCCCCTTTCTTATCTCATAATCAGCATCCTCTATTTCAGTCAGCCAGTCAGTTCTATTTTTTGCTTCTCCAAACATATCCTGCACATTCCCATCTCTGGGCTATGGTTCAGAGTGTTTTGTCCTGTGTGGACTTCCTCTTTCTTCCAAATCTTACCCATCACTGATGAACTAAATGACTTCTCGCTTGCAGACAACATTTTAGGTTCATATAGTTTCTTTATGATGATATTATAAAAAGCCACGTAGATCTAAGTCTTCAGGACTATGGTTAGAAGACCTGCATTTGACCTCTGGGCATTGCATTTATTTGCTTTGTAATGTTGGGTAAGTCATTCAGTTCAATCATTCATCACATTTTTTTTTGAGGGGGGGGGCTGCGTTGGGTCTTTGTTGCTGTGTGTGGGCTTTAGTTGTGGTGAGCGGGGGCTACTCTTCATTGCGGAGCGCGGGCTTCTCATTGCGGTGGCTTCTCTTGTTGCAGAGCACGGGCTCTAGGCGCACAGGCTTTAGTACAGTAGCTGCAGCGTGCAGGCTCAGTAGTTGTGGTACACGGGATTAGTTGCTCCCTGGCATGTGGGATCTTCCCGGACCAGGGATAGAATCCGTGTCCCCTGCATTGGCAGGCGAATTCTTAACCACTGTGCCAACAGGGAAGTCCCAATAATAGTATTTTTTAAAAAAAGAATAAGTATATTTAATATAAGGTACTTAAGAGGCACAAAAACCAAGTTCTGATTTATATAAAACCATGGTATATTCCTTTAAAAACAGTTCATGTTTGGAATGTGAATTTAGTGTTTAGAATTGAAGCCATGTTGAGATTCTGGTAGCTTCACAGCTTGGAAAGACCTCTCTTAGTTAAGCTATACTGTCTGTGGACTTTCTTAAAAGGTAGCTGCCCCCTAAACAGCCCACTGAAGGTATAGACAAGGGTGTGTTAGCAGTTTTCTATAACAGGTGGTTTTTCCCCTTTCAAAGGGCTGCTTGGGCAGGTGCTCTTACTGTCTTTAGAAATGATGACATCATAGGATCTAAAGTAGACTGTTTAAACTCATAAAACACTCAATTTATATACTCTAAGTAAGACTTTTAGATTTGGTAATCCCAAGAGACTCTTTATTAAGTAACTCGACTATGGGTTAAAAGATTCTGCTAATTATATTTCTCACTCAAAACTATCATCTAAACTTAGATCACACTGCAGCAATAAAATGGTAATGCTGACAGCGTCTTAAAAGCATTTCACAGGAGCCTGTAATTGAAATGGGTGGTTAAATGAATCCAATTACTACCTTCCAAAAACTATTATAATAAAACATTTATTTTCTTAACACAATAAATTTTAACATTTTTAAGAACTTTTCATTTTCATAATATATAACCAGGTGTATTTATCTTCTCTGTAAAACTTCTTCACAAAGAACAAAAGCCCCACTAATTAAAAAAACAAAAAGACCACCCTTTGTTTTTGTTATTATTAACTAATAATAACAAATTAAATTTTTGTTATAATAAAGAAAAATCCTAGAGAAAGCCCAATTAAATAGAGATATAAATAAATAGGAAAAAAGAAAAAAAAAAAAAAAAGAACTACATAACATTCCAGTGACTCTTACTAGGACAGAAAATCTGCTACTTACAGCAGTGGCTCGAGAGAGTTCTCGACACGTGCTAAGCAGTCCATTTTGTAAATCGTCCCTCTGTAACACCACGGTCTGAATGGCTGCTGGGTTATCTGCATTCATTTCTATCTCTTGGCTGGCTGACAGCAAAGCTTGCTCAAGCGTGTACTATTATAATAAAAATGATTACACTTAATATTCTGCATCATCAAATTAATTCTTTTTTACTTTAGTTATCAGTGTCCTGATAATAATGATATAAAGTAACATCAATTGTATATAATAAACATAATTGTCCTACTTTCTCCTTGTGGAGTTGCTGAAGTTTCTCTTCCAGAGCATGTACCACTTTATCTTGCTCACATAATCGGCTTAACTTGACCTAGGTTACAAGAGAAGACGTCTTTTGTTAGCAATTTTTAATTTTCCCTGTAATTGGATTTAGGCATAATAAAAAAACACATTTAAAACAGCCATGGAATAGCTAATTAGGTCAGTCTTTATTTCAATCAGTAAAATAAAAACTAAAATATAGCTTATAAAGATAGAATGCTTAAAAATGCATATAGAGTAAAAAAGCATTTTCAACGATATTATTTAACCTACATAATTCAAAAGATTCTTAGTAATCAGGCAGTCTCATATGACTTTAATGAACCATTTTAATGTGGTTGAGATATCTTCTCTACAAACTGCTGGATAGGTTAAGTAACTTATGCAGTCCTTAATTAAAACGCAGACTGGATTCTGTTTTTATATTTTTAAAATTATGTTCTTACGTTCTTCAGAAAAATCGCTTCTAACTACAATACAAATAAAAACACTACTAATGGAGAAAAATCACTTTCAATAGTTTTAATGTTTTGAATTCTTGGTAATACCCCAATTTTTTAAATTATAAAAATATGAGCGGGTACTTTAATAAAATTTCAATCCCGCAATAAACCAGTTCACTGCATGTCTGAAAATAAAAACCCTGGACAAACTGTAACTATGTCCCAAACGTTACTGCATAATGATAAGACAGCAAGAAATTTGAAATTCCACTTTCTCTGCCATTTATCTACTAAAGTAACCACCTTATCTTTGTTAGACAACACAACTCAAGCTACATCAGATGGAATACAATTGAAATGAGAAGGAGGTACAATTCAGTGGAATAAAACCAGGGGAAAGGAGGGAAGAATGAGATATAAATAGGGACGTCAGTGATGTAAAATATGATTAAGAACAATAACAAAGGATGCAGTGACAGAATTTCTAG
Source organism: Eschrichtius robustus (assembly GCF_028021215.1). Classification (NCBI taxonomy): domain Eukaryota; kingdom Metazoa; phylum Chordata; class Mammalia; order Artiodactyla; family Eschrichtiidae; genus Eschrichtius; species Eschrichtius robustus. Next base: position 16,290,798 of record NC_090836.1, on the reverse strand, counting down.
AGGCCAATACTTTCTCTAGATGACAATTTTACTTTGTCTCCAATCCTGCATAATTTTATATCAGAAATAGTCTTTGCTTTCATTTAAGTGATTCTAAATTATGGTCAACTGCTAACTATGGGCATGGGGTGGGCAGGGAATAAATCAGGAAGTGAGGATTTAATTGGCGCAAAAGAAGAAAATGTTACTTATTTGATGTCATTTTGGACGGCAGGAGAGGAAGAGGAAATTTTTTGTCATGCTTAGTTCCAGTGTTTTGCCAGAGAATATGACAGAGCATTGATAATATATCGCATGCTAATACGTACATCAATATCTACTTCTTCAGGTCTGTATTTGTACAATGTGCCTCTACATTCATCCTGTGACAGCTATAAGGGAAAATGTAATAGAGCAACTTTAAAAATAATTTTAAAAATACACATTTAATTAGCTTATAGTTAATATTTTAGATTTATACAACAGTAACAAAAATGGGTTTTTAATGATTCTTATCCTTTTAGAAGTTTAATTCAAACACAGATCATTACAAAAATAGAAAATTATTTAACAGCGATACAATATGCAAGATACATAAGAATGATGTTAACTTAGGCTTGTCAAACAAAATAATAAGCTGGCCAAACAAAATTATACAGCACCTTACATTTTCCATTTGCGAGACACACATTATTTTAATGAAAAATTGACAAATACAATCGTAGCAACTGAGTTGAATCAAATTTTGAATCAGGCATATTTCAACAGTCAAAACCATACCTTCACGGTATACACATAATCACACAACTGTGTATGTGTACACTCAGATGCCAACACATCTTAGTACAGTTTTATTAACAAAACCTATAACACGTTGTATACATATACATAATATATAAACACACATACACAATATAGACTTATCTTGTTCCTCTGTCTTAAGAACTAAAAGATAATGGAGGAAAAGGATGGGTTTAATCGAAAAGAGGTAAAGCACTCAAAAATCTCTTAAAACTGAAAGCCTACATTATAAACTATGGACAGTCAAATTGCATAAAAAGTTGGTAAGTGTTTGCTGACACCATGTGCTTCATTATATTGTAGTGAATTATTATTCAGTGTATTTAAACATCCTTTTTTCAGCTTCTTCCAAATATCTTTTGGTCAGGCAAATCCTCATTTCTGATGGTGCTTACCAAGATTTCAAAAGCCATCCCAGTCAGTTATACCCCAGGTCACATCATAGCGCCTCTGCAGGCAAAACTGCACTATCTCTCTTGTCTTTTAACTTTATATTGACTGCTAGACAGTAACAAAAACATAGTAGGAAAATGTAATTGGGGCTCACTGCATGTTTACTAAATGGTACACTTTTTCTCAAAGTGGGGATAGGAGTAATGTATCCCAACTACATTCTAGATTGGAAAATTAAATTTTGTATATACATATACAAATGCACAAGAATGTAAAAGTTACAACTATATACGACCTGTCTGTAAAAAACTGCTTGACATTTACATCTCAAGAGGCATAATTTAAACAGTAGATAACTTTAAGTGGATCTAGGAATGTGGGAATCAGGAGATTAAAAATGTAAGCATTCCAAACATACAATAATAAATCCTGGATTTCCATATTTCACTTCAAGACACTGCTTTCACGTAACTCATGCAAATGATTCTGTGACTACTTAGGGGTATACACAGTGATTATTAAGCCACAAAACTTTCATAGAAGTGAACATCACATGAAAAATGAATTTAATGACAAAAGTCAGAATATTTGTGCACTATTTTAAAATAAAGACCACTGAATATGTCTTGAGAAGTGTCAATTGTCATTCTAAATTAAAGCACCCAGATCCAAGAAAATAATTTATACTTCCACTTGAAAAAAGGAAGTAATGAAAAATAAGTTTTAAAATGCTTAGATCCAGAATAAAAAATGTGAGATAATGCTAAAGTTAGTATTTCTCATTTTTAAGAAATAAAAGATATAAAGCCTTAGCTACTAAATGTCTACATATACTTTGCTTATTTAATATTTAAAGTTAAACGCCAAACAGCTTTACTAAACCATGGAATGCATAATTTGAACATAACTAGTGGCTAGTGCTATATCTAGATTAAAATATGCTTTGTACCCTATATCCCAGGGTCAAAAGACAAGCATTTTAAAATGGAAACTTAGTAATTTGTAAGAAATATTTAGGGTAATGGTATAATATTTTTATTTAGGGAATCTTACTGCATATTCATTTTCATATCAGTTGGCATATTATAAAAAAGAAAGATGTGTACTGTGTACTTATAATTTTAGAGTGGTATCTCCTTAAAGCCACAGAAAAAATATTACACATATAAATTAGATTTATTTTGTTGTACCTGTATTTTTGGTACCAATGAAAATTTATTTAAACCTTTTATCAACTTAGTCAATAAAGATAATTAAATATCAACTAATAAAAATCTTAAAATAATCAACCTTCCACTATATTGAATACATTTCTTTTGCCTGTCAGAAGGAAAGCATAAGAAAACAAGATTATTCTTTAAATAATTAACTTTTAAGCATGGCCTATTTCCCATTACTGATAATAATTACTGAGGTTTTTCTTAAGAAAAGATGAATATAATTTATTTATTTTTAAAAAAATTTTATTTTTTGGCCATGCCGCATGGCTTGCGGGATCTTAGTTCCCCGACCAGCGACTGAACCCGGGCCATGGCACTGAAAGCGCAGAGTCCTAACCACTGGACTGCCAGGGAATTCCTGAATATAATTTATTAAAAAAATTTCCATCTAGAATTGAAGTTTACTATTTTGTCCTCAATATGAAAATTCTACTAATAATAAAAATGTAATTTCATGAATATTCTGATTAGCTCAAGTTCTGCATGAAATAATGTTTCATGGCAATACTTTTTAGCATTTTTCAAACTCATCTTTAGCAAAAAAGCTCCGAGTTTGAATACCTTTGTTTGAGGTACCTCAGCAACACTAGAAAAGTAAGTGAAAGGGGGCTACGTGGTAATTATATAAGCTTGAGCAGTGCTCAAGCTTCAATCTGAGAAGCGTATTATACAGACTTTACTGACTATATAAGGATATGTATTATATAATATTTAGAAAGTCAGAACTTTTTCATAGTAAGGTATCTTATAATCTTTTTAAAACTGGTTTGGCATTAAGTTAAAACAAAATCACTTTTGCCAATTAAAATTCAACTTTCTACAGTATCCCTTTTTAAGTATGTGAAATATATATATGTGTATATATATTTTAAAAGCATATGAATATATATACAAAACACAAAAAAAAGACTTTTGGGGAAATATTTGATAAAATTAGACTTTAATTTCTATGAAAACTCAAAAATGCTTGTTGGACTGTATGTATTTGCCAATTAGTCTGTAACCTTTAAAGCAATTATTTATCATGTGATTAATTTCACTGATATTAAGTATGTTACAAAAATTCTGGTACAAAATTGTACTCGTGAAAGGTGGTAGAATGATTAATAAACGCAGAGGAGCTTTTCAACTTGAAGCTCACTTAGCATTTGTTTTGATTCAGTTTTAGATCCTTTTTTTTGACTAATTTTAAGAAAATTACTGGGACTTCCCTGGTGGTCCAGCGGTTAAGACTCCATGCTTCCACTGTACGGTGTGGGTTCGATCCCTAGTCGGGGAACTAGATCCTGTATGCTGTGTGGTACAGCCAAAAAATTTTTTAAGAAAAGAAAAAAAAATTACTGCCTAGGTAATTCCTCAGGTGTCCTCCTTCTTCTAGGAAGATGCAAACACAGAGGTTCTCCTGAGAGAAAACCTGAATGGCTATGATTCAGAAAAACTGGTCATAAAACACTATATTGCCACTTTATTTTCAGCTAAATTTCAGGAACCTATTAACACAGCATTGCAATGCAATGTCAGAAAAGCAAACCATCAGGTGTACAATATAAACTTTCACAAAGATTTTCTTTGAATAGTAACATGATAATGGAAATCTGGAGAAAAAAAAAGATGTAATTTCAATTTATAGAATTTTATATTAACAGAGTTTAAGAAATACATCTGTCACTTTTATCTACCAATGATACTCTGCCATAATTAAGTACTTTACTACTGGCTGATTAAAGAAAAGTATCATCTAAAAACTCCCTAGATTTGATAGCACTGACAGTCAATATCGATTACCTGGCTGCCCATGTCAAACCCAGGCATGGCTGCTGCTGTTACACATTCAGATCTTCCTGTTCTATACAATATCAGGTTTTTTTCTTTCAAGTATCAATATGAGGAAATATATTTATATGAATCTATTACTCTTTCGGTATTCAAGGTTACTGATGCTATATAAGACCAGTCTCAGATACCTCCATATTTTTGACAGACTCCAGTAAGAACTTTTAGTGCAACTGAGTGATTTCAATCAGCAATGACTTCTGCACCATCAACCTTGATTACCGATCAATACAAAAAAAGAAAAACCAAACCAAATGGAACAGAAAATCCCAGCTCTCATTCTTACTGGAAATATACAAAATGTGAAAAATGAAACCATAACCTATTAAAACAGAAGGCCTTTGATCTCACATCAATCGGCATCATATAAAATTATAAGCTGACAGCTGCAGACACTGAAAAAGGTATCAATTCCAGAACAAGTGCTAAGGTTGTCAGTGTGGCTTTTTAGAATGAAGTGTCAAAGTTCTAAAATCTAGTGACTTTAATAAGAGTGGTAAGATTCCATTCTCTTTTGAAAAGAAAGGCTGTTTAACTTTAAATATTTAGTACTTTATCTCCTTATTGCTAATTAAAAACTATGCTCAGAAATAAGCCACCCATCCACCAACTGTTTCAGTCTCCCAGTTTACAAGGCCCATGATGCAGACCCTCAAGGAGCCCAATGCAAACCAGAGGCCTTTAAAGACAGTGCGAGCTCAAGGTGCTTCTTTTTACCAGGTGCTTTTATACATATTTTAATCAAAATATATATTCATTTTTCATGTTAGTTAATTTTCTCCCTCTGTATGATTTTTAAAATATTGTAACAGGTCGTAGGCCACAGTAATTTGAGGGGGTTGAAGTGGAAGAAGCTGATGTTGTGAAACACACAGCTAAGAACATTTAGACCATGAAATACAAAAAAACTGGATAGGAATGTATAACATGACTTCTTTTGCAGATCTGCAGATTACCAAGGTCCTAAATTAAAGCCAGCCAACTCCATGGCACATATTTTGAGTTAGGGAAAAGAATGCGGTAAGATATGATGATCATGATGACTACTACATAAGAGGGAAAAGAATACAGGGAGAAGATACTCCCAGTATGGTAAGAAATGGCTATCTTTAGTTTTTACCATACCACAGTACAGAAACAACCTTTAAATAACTCCCATACAAATATAATCTATTCCTAAAACATTGGGGTGGGGTGGGGTAGGGAGGCGGCCCCTGAAAGGAAAAAAAATTTTTTTTAAAGTTTTCCCTAAAAATCAGTTATGCTTTTAGAGTGAATCAAAATTAATGGCAAGTTAGTAAAAATTTTGCCAGTGTACTGCAGACCTCCAAGTACATATCAATCAAATACTCTGCACAAAAACTTCAGGAAAACGGCACACTTAATATTCAACAGCAAAATGTTCAGCAAAGCCATGCTAAGAACAGCAGCATCTTGAAAAGCATGGATGAATTGCGTTTTTTCCAAAAAGACAGAAACAAAAAAATGGAATAAGAAAAAGACTAATGTTATGAGTAACTCTGAGGATAAACCAAAACTGTCACTGAGGGATTTTGCAGATGATAAAGCAGTATCATTCACTGTCCAAGACCTTACTTGCTGGTACAGTTGGGGTCTTAGCGCCGAGTTCTCAATCATTGTGTGAACCATGGTGATAATAGGTTCATTTTCTTTCATCTATTTCAAATCAGGAGGAGCATACAGCAAACATCAGTTTACAGCATAGCTAGATTTGAAAGACGACACTGTAAATATAGCCTCTACTTTAATATCTTCGTAATAGCGCAGTTGTTTACATATTATCCCAAGGTTGCATAGAATCAACTTAATATAAACCATTTCAAACAAGTATTAAATGCTGTAAAATACTTCCAAGGTTATAAAAAAGCTTACTAATTGCAATAAAGGTTTTACTTTATAAACATAACCAATATTGTCAATTAATGAATATTCCTATATATACTAGAATAGATAATAAGAGCATCAAGATTCAAGGAATAAACTAAAGGGCGACAACCTATAAACTTAAAAGGAAAAAAATGGCATGACTTAATCAATTACTTATATAGTTAAAAAAAAAAAGCTTAAAATGATATTCAGTTCTTTATAAGGTTATTGAGAAAAATTTTAGTTCTCTACAAATAATATATCCTGTCACTTAGACAATCACACATTTTATTAATCTTGATAGACATTTATATATACTCTATTTTGGATTTTCTCAAAGTATAGCACTGTATGTAGAATGATTTCAAAGACATGCAAACTAAAATTTATTCAGCAAAGACTCAGTGAATCTCCCTAGCTCCTTAAAACGCTGAAACCATGTTTCACATTTCCAGCTATATTGTACTTAATTACTGCCTCTAGAAAAATATTTATTTTAGCAGGCTCTGGACTCAAGAATTAAAGCATTCAAAAGACAATTTTATATATATACATGGTAAAAGGCCAACAAAGTTTGTACCATTTATAAGCAGACGAGTCTGTTTATAATTGCAATTTATAACACTTAGTTTATATAATTTTCATCCCCCATATTATAGAATATAAGCATTTCCATCATGGTTAACAAATGCTACTTTACTGATTTAGCTAAATCTGCAACAAAAATTTACTAATATTAAGATTAAATGCATAAATAAAAATTAAATCTTGAAAACTGTATACCTAGACAATTTTATTTTCAGTCTAGTTACCAATGTTTCATGTCAATAATACCTGTTTTGGTTGTTAAATAAGAAACCTCCTGTGACTGGTTTAATCTACTTTTAAAAAGTTTTATTCAAGGTAAGTAATTTGTTTTTAAATCTACACATTTACTTATTAGTTAAACTCAAACTTCTATACATCAGTTAAATCTACTCATCGGTTCAACTCAAACTTCTTTTTTTCCCCAATGTTATCCAATAAGGGACCAAGGCATTTATAGGTGACATCTCATTCATGCACACAGGTAAGAACTATGTTGATATGCAGTACAGGAAAAAATTTTACAGTGTTGGAAAGTAACATAAAGAGACAACTATAGATATAAATTTTTCTTTAGCAGAAAAAAAACGTTTATTACAGAAATTTAAGACCTCTTTATATTTTACAGTTTATGTTTTAAAGGAACGCTGGTTGTTTTATCTTAGCCAAATGTTGATCTTGGAACAGTGTAACTGCCTTTGGTTTTGGCTCAATCATTTGACTGCATTGATACATACTTTGTATAATATAGGTAGCTTAAGTCTCTCTTCATTTTTAGTATTATTTAATTTTGATTTTCAAAGCAATCTCATCTATACTTGCTACTTTTCAATAGCATGCCATGAAAATTAGACAGAAGAGTACTTGACTCAGAGGTTGGGGGGTTGGGGGGAGGCAGTAGAGGGGCTGGGGTTTGAAAGAAGGTCAGGAGCATATGAATATTTAAGAAATAATGCAGGTCAGAGAGTATCCAAATGTAAAAGTCACTCAAGGTCAAACTGAAACTGCCTTGGAGTCTCGGAAATCTGGCATTACAAAGAGGCCACTGTCAAAGGGCTATTAGGTCTGCTAATATGGCGGCTCCCACCTTTAAGTGGAGCAGATCAATGATTGATCTGGTGGTACAGGTCAATGACTAGTGTTCAGCCTCTAGGCCTGAGGAATTTACTTGAAATGTATTTATAAAGGGAGAAGAGACAGTATGATTTCTGCAGAAGGGTAATCAAGCCTGATTTATTTAGTGGAATACTTTGAGAGGGTAAATATGTATGTTATAGAGGGAAGCCACGTTTGTGATTTAAAAATGACTGTTTAATTTACCTGTCAAAGATCATTAAATATTAAGTCACTGAGAAGGATCTTGCAAGAAGACACTGACTTAGGAACAGAAAAACTAAAAGAATACTAAGAGTAAAAATAACATTAAAAAAAAGATTAAATTTTAAAAATTGAAGTATAGTTAGTTTACAGTATTATATTATTTTCAGGTGTGCAATGGTGATTCAGTATTTTTATAGATTTTACCCGATTTAAAGTTATTATAAAATATTAGCTATATTCCTTATGCTGTACAATATATCCATGTAGGTTATTTACTTTATACATAGTAGTTTGTACCTCTTAACCCCCTACCTCTATCTTGCCCCTCCCCACTCCTGTCTTCCCACTGGTGGCCACTAGTTTGTTCTCTACATCCATGAGACTGTTTCTGTTTTGTTATATTCATTCGTTTGTTTTATTTTTTAGATTCCACATATAAGTGATAACATGGAGTATCTGTCTTTCTCTGTCTAACAAAAAATAACATTTAAAGTGTACAGAGTGTCTCAGAGATCACTTCTGGAATTGACTGTTTTTCATTATGAAAAATTTCAAAGGTATATATCAAATCCTAGAATATTAAAATCAGAAGGCATCTTTGGAAAGTGACAACTTAGTACAGCAAAGAAATGAAAAATGTCAGCAGTAATTATTTTAAATTGTGGGACCGGATCAATATTTTTTTCTTTCTCTATACTTCTCTACATTTCTCAAATTTTCTCCACTGAATAGATACTGCTTTTCTAATTAAAAAAAAAATGTTATTAGAGAGTCAAGGATAAAAATATATAAATACCAAATAAACTAGATTAATGAAACAACTATATTCTCTGGCAAACACCCCTTGGTGACACAAAGAGGCTAAGAAAAAATTTTAGCACATGTGTTTGTGTCATGTTCAAAGCTGTTGGAGTCCTTTAGTGCAGCGAGGCCCTGACCTAGAGAACTGTTCTCACAACCTTTATTCTGCCGTATGAGTCTTTATCCACATCAGAAATTGACTGAAGAAATGTTAACTAACTAAAAAAAGTAAGCTGCCCCAATGCATTTGTAAATACCTATGACTATCTTATTAATATCTTTTTTCCTTTTTATTACTGGCTACTTCAGAAATCAAAGTTCAAGCTTATTTCAACCAGTGGTCCTTAACCCAGAATCACTTGAGGAACTTGAAAAGAACAGAGACCCTGATTCCCAGATAATTATAATGCGCAACTTGAAAATCTCTGATGTAGACAATACCATTAAAACATGAAGATGACAGGCTGGTCTAAAGATTCCTTTTGGCAGAAGTAACTACAATGTTCTTTCTCAAGGTGTTGAAGTAAGTCAAATGTAATTTGATAACAGTGAATGTTCTTCAGCTTACATACTCCTTGGGAATCTCATTTTACTCAAGTTGGAGAGATGGGATAAGTCTATCTGCAGACAGAAGCAGCAGAACTATTTCAGAATTCCTCTGGGCACCACACTCACCTGACCAAGGGCTGTTAGGATGACTGGGCTTGTAAGAAAAATCTGCACAGGGGAGTGGTCCTGTATGTGGTGGCACTCTCCTTGCACGTGGCATGCAACAGCTGAGGCCAGCTAAATACAGTACTCAGGATCCCACACAATGGGAGTTCGGTCCGCATTAAACAATTTCAATGATCTGCCTGAAATTTGACTCTTTCCAGATTTACTGAATTGGAAATACTAGACCTGCTTTCTCTCCAAATAGATCCTAGAAATAGGCTAGTGATTTCTTTCACTAAATCACCTCTGAAATATCTCTAGCTAGCTAGCTAGCTATCTTATTGAAGTATAGTTGATTTGCAATGTTGTGTTAGTTTCTGCTGTTTAGCAAAGTGATTCAGTTATACATATACATTCTTTTTATGTTCTATTCCATTATGGTTTATCACAGGATATTGAATATAGTTGCCTGTGCTGTACAGTAGGACCTTGTTGCTTATCCATCCTATATATAAGAGTTTGCATCTGCTAACCCTAAACTCCCAATCCATCCCTCTCCCACCCTCCTCCCCCTTGGCAATCACAAGTCTGTTCTCTATGTCTGTGAGTCTGTTTGTTTCGTAGACAGGTTCATTTGTTTCATGAAATATCTGTATTTTAAAACTTAGAAACTGATCATCTCTGTAATTTACACTGAAACAGCACATTCTATCTGGCTTTTGCTACGTAAACTTTATACAACAGCTTTTGAATTAAAGCAGTAAAATATGACTCCCCCCTCCCCCCCGCCAAATACGTAATGCTCTATGAGCACCTTAGAATTTCATGCTCAAGTTCTTAAAAAAAAAAGGACTATCCAGCAATTCTCTTCTGGTTTGAATACTATAAGAATCCTAGGCAGCATTAAGGCACCGCTGCTAATAGCTAACGTATTTTTGTTTTAAGGAATCAGAGCAAGAGAAAGACTAATTAGTACTTGGGGGATGTTTAATAATTTACTTGAAAATGAGTTAAATGCTTTGCTTCCTGCTTTTATTCCTTCTTTGAACTAAACGGTAATACAGGTTTAGTTTCCAATTAATTGCTAAATTATAAAGCTATTATAAAAGGTCCACTATTTTATAATAATAAAAGTGAGAATGTATGAATTGGGGATGACACTATTTTCATAATTAACTTCAGCAATAAATAAGAAAACCTAAGTGGAAATATCTTGGAAATACACTTAGGCAATGCCAATATATTTCTGTTTACAACAAAAACACATATTTTTACTTGAAATTTGTAAGTCCAAATGTTTACAAAAACCACCTAGAAAATGAGATACTTAACTCTAGCCTCTTTCTGAGGTTTGAGGTACGTTGGGCTAGTATGAATACAGAGCATCCTTTGATGTTACTGTTAGAAATATCTTGATTTAAAAACCCATCACCAAAAAACTTATTCAACACAATTCTATGCAACTGCACCACAGTTGGTAGGATCTTGGTAGGAACTTCCCAACTGACACCTGCGGGCTGGGAAAGGGTTCCAGGTGTCTGGAGTTGGGGACCACCTCAGTCCTCGGAGGGCCTAACATGCTCCCAACAGCACGGCCTCAAGTTTCTGTCAAGGTGAGCACATCTACTGTCACTTTTCTATGTGGGCCATATAGGAAAAAGGTTAGAAAGCACTAAGATAGTGTTTTATGTTTCAAAAACACCCCAGACATCTCTTCTTTCTTTGGCGTTCCTTGTCATTATTTATCTCAGTAGTTCTCAAACCTGACTGAGGAGAAAAAATAAATCACCTGTGGAGTTTTCAAAACAGGCAGGGTTGAGTGGGCTCTGGCAATTCTCACTGGGGGCTGGGGGGCAGACAGCCTTGAGAATTGTACTTTGTTTTTGTCTTTCTATATTGCATGTAGACTAAAATAGTCTTGTCTTTGTATGAAATACAGCATTAAGAGACTTAACCCCTTTAAAAAAGCAACTGAATCTCCTTATTAATAATATTAGTGGACTCAGCAGAATCACAGGGTGGGGGGCCGGGGTATCATTACGAATCCAATTTCCAGTTGCCAGTTGTTCTATTATCCTAGCAACTTCTAATATCCGTTTCAAGGTCTCTATCTCTACAGAAATTGGACCAGCTAGGAATGCAGAAGGAACAGGATATTGTAAGTCATGAGATAAATGCTCCAGAATAATTTTTAGGGGGAGGGGCGGGAAGGAGAAAGACTAGCAGTGAGCAAAGCCAGGACAATCATTCATATAATTTATCCTTGGGAAGATTAATTTCCCAACCGTCCTTTAGGTATAAGAAGTGGTTAAGTAGTGGCTTAATTGCCATTTATTTGTTTGGCCGCGCGGCATGCGGGATCCTAGTTCCCCGACCAGGGATCAAACCCGAGCCTCCTGCAGTGGAAGCGCAGAGTCCTAACCACTGGACCGCCAGGGAAGTCCCTTAACTGCTCTTTGAAAAGTTTACATAATGATTCATCTAGAATAGCACTGTCCAATAGAACTTCCTATGATGATGGAAATGTTCTCCATTAGTGTCGTCCAACATGCCACACCAATGACTCCTCAGCCCCTGAAATGTGGCCAGTGTGACGGAGAAAATGAATCTTATTTTTATAAAAGTGTAACTAACTTAAGTAGCCACATATGGCTAGTGGCTATTATACTGGATTGTAAGTCTAGAAATTCTAGGCCAGTAAAGTTAAGTATAATTTCCCCCTAGATTTGGATCTCATTCCCGTAAGGGAAAACATCTGCTCAAGCTCTGTCTAGTAAACGAGATTCCTCGAGTCTGAATTCTGCGAGTCTGAGCTTCCTCCCTCTTTTGGGGGCGGGGGCAAGAAGTCTGGATGATTTCTATCCACCCTACAGAGCTTTTGTCCTTCACTGATAACCCATTTCTGTGCTGTCATTTTCCATTTAAATGGAAAATGGATTTTTCCTGAGTTCTTAAAGACATCTTAGAAAAAGAATTTTTAAGTTGGGAATCTGTCTTAACAATAGCCAAAAACCCTGATAGCCTCATCACTGAAGAATCCATCTCTCAAGAATGTCCTCCTGTGTCTAGATCAATAAACTTTTAAGATGTGTGGCAAAAATAAAAGGCTGAAGAATTTGACATGCCCAGGGTGAAGCTGAGGAATGCAGGGGCCTTTGTAAACAGGCCATTTGGATAATGACAATGTAAATGCCTTCCACTCTCACTCCAGGCACTTCTGAAAGTCCGAGAACCTGAGATTGAAGGGTATGACTACCTATAGAAACCAGGCATTGTTTAACAGGAAGCAGGAAAATCTGAAGTGACTTTTTAAATAGAAGAATGTAAATAAGTCTCTTTATAGCCGATGGGGCAAAGTATGGAGGTCTATTTCTTTGGCAATTTTAAAGCAATCAGAACAAGCTCTTCTATGCTATATATGGTTTCTAAAGGTAAAACTTTGGGAAAGTATTACTATTATATGTATTCAGAAAAATCAATGGTACTTTAAATGATGTAGCTGGACCATACAACATATCCTCTTTTTCTTCAAGGGAGAAAGACGGATTAAAAACAAAGAAAGAAAAAGAAAAAACAAATTGCGACACTAACACAGAAGTCAAATGTATCTGACATTTCCTTAAAAGAAAAGAAGGAAAAAAAAAAAGAGCATTTCTAGACTGACTGATGCTGTAAGTACTGGCTTCAGGAATAAGGTCCATTTATTGAGAAATATGAAAATACCCCTAAATCCAGCAGAACAAAAGGAGGGTAATCTCTACACACAAACTTATTTAAATTGCTGAATTTTTTAAGCCACCATTTTGAGGTATATACCTGTGGTATATTTTGAAGTAAACTTTTAAGGTCTAGGCTAATGTCTTTCCAAATAATTTACATATATAATTTATTTACCGTGAGTTTCATCCTTTTTCACCTACGAGTCTCAAGAATTTTTTAAAAAATTAAAATCCTTTTGGCTACGGGATACATTTTATAGATCTGGTGTTTACTTCAGTGGCTTAAATCTGTTTTCCTTGATTAATGACTGTTTTTTTTTTTTAAACAATTGCTCCTTTAACTTTAAGTAATGTATTATCTGATGCTACCATCTTTATTCCTGGCATCCACAGGCAACTGAAAATATTAAAAAAGCTCAAAATCCATTTTGTACAAATGCTTTGTTGTGGAAATAAATAAATATTGTGTTTGAAACGGTCATATATTTCTCTTCTTTGCAAGCATTTTGTAAAACGATACCATAAAACAATACTATTTTAAAGGGACAAGACATTCCCAAAGTGAAAACCTTACATCTCTGTTAGCTAAAAAAAAGTATTTGTTCTGGCCAATGGGTAAATCTACTAGAAAAATATATTTGAGCTTTAAATCAAAAGTAAAATATCTTCTAGGTACAGGATCTGGGTTTTATTAATAGCAATTGTATTCTTACTGAGTTAAAATTGGCACTGAGTAGCAGAATTCGTACCATTAATTCAAAGATTTATCAGCTTATGTTTTAACTACATAATCACATCCTTAGGTTGATCCCAGAAATGACTTTGGCATTTATGCTCAACTTTATTTCCTTCCTGAGCTTTGAAAATCATTTACAATTCTACTTTGCAAGCTCTAACATCCTGCCTGACACTGAGCTCCATAAATCTCAGCTGAATGAACTTTCTGAAAAAATACATTAAAATAAGACAGAAGCAAACAAAAGCCGCAATAATTGGCTTATAAAAATATCTGCTTTTGTAAATAAACTGTGGAACTGTGTAAGTATTATGCATTTTAGGAGGGGTGGGGAAATTTTGTTTTCATTTTCCTATCTTGTTAGATAGAAGAATAGCCAGTTACATAACCAAGAGCTGATATTCTTCAGGTAACAAAGATCAGCAACCTGAAATAGAACTATTCTATAAGTACAAGAACAACTCCTGATTTTGAAGGAAGAATAGATTTTTAAAAAAAAAAAAGAAAGAAAATTCATTAATACAAGGTATTCATCCTAGCTTTGTGATTTTGGACAAGTCGTTCAACGTGACTGGGGATAAAAGTAACTGGCCACATGCTGCAGAGGCAAGTATTAGAAGCAGATGGGACACGGTATATAATAGCACTTTGAAAACTGTGAAGTGATACTTAAGCTATTAGGATGGACAGACGTTGGGCAGGTGCACATTGTAGAGAATGGGGGTGCTTCTGTAGTATCTGAGAAACGATGAGGTGCTGGCTGGAGAAAAGGGTTTATGGGGGAGGAAGTGTTTCACAGGTTGGTAGGGGGTGGTGGTGATGAAATGAGGGCTTGAGTGACAAACGAAAAAGAGACTTTATTTTGTAGGCAACCAGGAGTTTTAAGTTTCCTGAGTTAGTTGAAAGACAATGTGGCAGGCGCTTTGAGTACTGCCAGGATTTGTTGACTAAATGGTAACAAGGAGCTAGTACGTGGAAGGTGTTTTGGTGGCTTCTATGATCCTGACTAAACACCATGCAGATATTATGTATCAGCTAAAGTAAAATCTGTTCGGATGGTTCTATAGAATTCCATGATTTTCCTGTTTTCAGTAAAAGTGTTTTTTGAAAGTACTTTTAACTCCAGTTTCAAGGTATTGTTAGCTTTAACATGAGTTGGTGTTGGGCACATGAAATATTAGGAGAACGTAATACAACTCCAGGAGGCTGGATGACTTGATTCTGCCATTTTCATAAATTTGTAGACTCTCCACACTCAGAGTGGTGGAACAGCAGGCAGGGTACCAAGGACCATCACATTGGGGGTCCTTCCAGGTAGCCTGCCGGTTGTTTTTCTTTTCATCCACCAGGCTGTGAGAGGCTGTCCGAGCCACAGCTGGAGGAGACTTTCCTCTTTTCCCACTTTATGTTCTAGGTCTAAGCAAACAGCTAAAGAAAGGTCCTAATCCTTCTCAAAGTCCATCAATCTCTCCCCCAAGGATGATGTGTTCAATAAATATCTGTTACATCAATGGGGTTAAAGGTGACCAATATTTTGAACCACTTCTGCTTTCAGTTTTTTGGTCAGGGAATTGAGGGATCAGATAACAACCTTAATTTTGGACACGCTGGAGATGTACTGAAGGCAGAACTTCCAAATGGAGATCTCCGTGAGCAACTATAACTACGTAACAGAAACTGCAGAGAGAGGTGTTTTAGATGTCTTTTGTGCCCCTCTCCACATCTTCGGTTTCAGGTCTTCCTGGGTGTATGGGAACCCACTGGGTGCTCATGTATGCATAACCTCAGTGTGCTAGAGAGTTAGTCTCAAGGGACAACCCTTGGTCAGTGGAAGACGGGAGTGAGTACTCTTCTCTAGTTCAGCTGGGTTTCTATTTGTTTGTCCACAAGTATCAGATGAGGCCCCAGTTGCCTATGGCAGTTGATAGTATATAGTCTCACTCTCTGTACTCCTGTACCTTGGAATCACTTCCTAAAGTAAACTTCCTGCAAACAAGCCCACATCAAGGAAGCCCACATCACAGGCTCTGCTTTCTGGGAGAAACCCAGGGGCTAGAGATGAAAAGTAACGAAGAGACAACTAGTAAAATAATGAGTAGATGAATGTTCAGATGAGAGAACACCAAGAAACAGGGCACTTCCCCAGTTAGGGTTGAGAGGGGTGAAAACAGTTATCAAGAAGGGCCAGGTGAATCACTGGTAAGAAACAGGAGAACCATGATAATAATGGGCAAGCATCCGATACGGCGAGAGATCAGAGTATTGACACATGTGTATTAAATCTTTCCACTTTTTAAATTCTAATCTACCCACTGCCCATTTATTTATATTCTGCCATTATGATGTCATGTCCTGATTAAGAATTTTCTCAGTGTCATCTCCCTCTCCCACTTCTATGATCAAATATGCAGAGGCAGGGAGAGACAGAAAGAGAAAAAAGGAGGAATGGTGTGTGTGTGTGAGAGAGAGAGAGAGAGAGAGAGAGAGAGGAATGCTCTGAATAGCACGGCAAAAGAAAATACAGATATTCTACACTAGGTAACTAGTTTGGGTTAGTAAGTGTTAAATAATATTCTTTCAGTTTTCCAGTTTCCTTAGTTTGCTTTTTTTCAAATGCCTTTTCTATATCCCCTAGAAACATTACCTCCTGTAGCTCTCAGTCATCCCTAAAAATAGAAGCTCTAGGACCCCTTCAAATATTAGAGAAAATGGGATCTTGCTTAATAGCTCAATAGAATGAGGTTGCTGAATGGACAACAATGAAAGCCATCAAGAATCTTTTCAATCATCTTGTTAGCATTTCTTCCCTTATAGGGAAGCTGTCTTTCATGAACACAAAGAACAAAAGGCAAGAAAGTACTGAGATTTTTACCTTGAATGGTTTCAGTACCAATTACATACACCCAGTTAACTGTTCCTTTTTGCATTTCCCTTGGCATAAGTATGTTTAAAAGTGGTCAGAGTTCCTGTTTTTACATTGTGGTTTCTTGAAAGGATACAGAAAGCATGCTGATGAGCAATGTCCACAGCAACCAGTAATATTAATAGAATATCAGACTTCTTCCAAAAGTCACTAGTAGTTTTAGCGCACAGCTCATAAAATATTAATCTTTATAAAAGAATTACATTATAAAACCTGAATGCTACTACAAAACTTTTGCAAATCAGAAACTTCAGCTTACTCTTGAAGATGTTTTAGAGGTTAGTATGATCAAAAATGACTCTCATCCTCCTCACAAGCGTTTGCTCATACTATAAAAAAATGTGCTGATAAAAGAAGGATTGAGTTATTGACTTGCTAACCTTCAACATTTTCATGCAAGAAGAACACCACAGGTATGCTTGAGCTGTATTTTTCCTTTCTTGTACTATGGCAAACTGGTTTGTTATGAGAAACTTCCAGCTTTTCCATGAAAATTTGAGGATAAGGTCTTTTAGCCATCTGGTGTTAAAGAATATAACCATTTGATGCTAAATTCAGAAATGACTTAGGTATGTTCCATGCTGAGGGGGGCGGGGAAGACAGCTCCAGCTGGGTAGGGGCAAATGAATTTCATAAAATTACCGTAGCAGAGTCATATTCTTTTCACAAAGAACTTTTGGCAATCCCCAACACAGGTGTGACTGACTGAGGGATGTCCCTTCCTTTCCCGTTCTCATGCAGCTGTTTCTGATGCAGTTAACTACAGTGACGCTTGAAGGGACAGGGGTAAAGGCAGAATGTCATAATTTTAAGGGCCATTTGTGAAAGCACATTCGATGTTACCATTTTATGTTTAAAAAATGAAAAAATGTCTGCTGCAGTACCAGCACAAGCAAAGCTCACAAGTGTAGGAGTCAAACTCCATTTATTGTATCAGGTTTTCTGTAACGGGGAGGCTGGCTACTGGACTGTTTAATCATACTGGTGGCTGGGGGGAGGAGGGGGGGGAGGAGGGAGGAGGAGGGGGGGAGGAGGGGGGAGGAGGAGGAGGAGGAGGGGGGAGGAGGAGGAGGAGGAGGAGGAGGGGGGAGGAGGAGGAGGAGGAGGAGGAGGAGGAGGGAGGGAGGAGGAGGGAAGAGGGAGAGGAGGGCTGGCATATGCTCAAGATTACCCACCAGGGGGCAGCGTGCTTGCAAAAGGCCTGTGAAGGGCTGCTGCAAGTCTCTAGATCCTTCTGTCCATCCCTACCTACATATTTCTTCATCTCAGTTCTTAAGCATCTCATTTTCTCTTACCATGGCCTACATGGAAAGCTGGCAGAAATTCCCTCATAACTGCTCTTCAATCACTAACAGAAAGAGAAAGAAAAAGCAAGTGAGGAAGAAAGAAACAAATGGAGGGAAGAAGATGGATGAAGGGATGGGAACATGGCCTAATCTCCCCAATCCTATTAATCCTCCCTTTACGACTGATCGAAGAAGCTCCAGCCCCTGCTCCACCTCTTCATCCACAGAGGCCTTGCCTAGTTCCCTCTCCTCAGCTCCTGCTCTAGTTTCTAGGATCCCAGCTTCTTTCCTTTGCTCAATACAACCAGTCCTGGTCCAGATTACAGGAGCCGAGAACTAGACACCGGAGGAAATCCTCGTAAGGGACAAGAGTAAGAAAATGAAGTCCCTGCTCGCCATGTTAGACCTGCTGAAGTGGATATATATGCCCCAGCTGAACAGCAGGCGGTTGATAACAGTCAGCTTCTATGGGGACCTGTTATGCCGGCTTCAAACAGATGATTTGCACGTGGCTCCACGAAATATTAGGAACTCCTAGTCATCAAATACATGTTCAGCAGGGTCATATAGCTCTAAAACTCATACTCAATCTGCCCTGTTCTGAGAAAACAAGAAAATATATCAAGATAGTCTCTTTTCCCTCACCATCAAAGAACGGCAAGAGGACACTCCATTCTTCAGGAGGAGATGCCCTTACAACTGCTGATAATCTCGAATTTACTCCAACTTCCTGGCAAGTACAGGGTCACTGCAAGATTGCACTTATGGCCTTTACCCCCTCTCCTATATTCTGGTAGTAGAGGAATGAACGAGGGAAGAGACAATGTCACATCCATTCCAGAGGTATACTGCAGGATGAAATTTCCAAGTTTCACTTAAACGTTACCCAAAAGCTTCTCTAACGTTCAGTGATGACTAAGCTAAATGAGAAGAAAATGAGTTACTGATATATTATGTATTTATTCATTTTCGAAATAGAACCTGGATGAGGTTCATAAAGTACCCAGTTAGGATTATTTTATTTTCACAGATTATACTTTGGGGTTTTATCTTAAAATTCATAAAAATGACAAACCTAGGCTCATCTTAAGAAATGTAGACGTTGAATAGTCTACTAACTGGGTAAAAACATAAACAAACTGTAATAGCGTACTTCAGAGTAAAACAAAAAGCAGAAGAAAATTCTACCATATAATTAGTATAGCTTTTGTTATTTTTAAAAACACTTCAGTACATGACTTGTCCTCATGATGGTGATATGGCACCAGAAGTCAAGAGTTTTCGATTGACTGTATAATATATAAATCTTCAGCATTTCAGACAAGGCATTTTTATTTTTTATTTGTTATAATATCAGAGATGAATTTACCTCTGAAGTAACTCAGAGACTACCCTTTGGTTCTATTGTTCATGAATAGTGATAGGGATTAAGAGAATTTAAATCCATTAAAAATTGGCCTTAGGTTATTCTGATGATTTATTTGAGCAAGCAGAATAAGTGTTGAAAGAGTATCAATTAGTACATGTTCTCTTGGTATGATATACAGTCTATAAAATGTGACCAGAGCCTCTGACTTTCAGGTTTTAAAATCTACTTTCAAATTTATAATTACATAAAACTCGCGAATCAGTTTATAAACCCAGGAAACCAATAATGCCCATAAAAATACACCTGGTCACCTAGAATCGGCTACTGGCAGTAACAAGATTAAAAGCTGGAAATGTTTGAGCTGAGTGAAAAATTTCATTAAAATTCAAAATTACCAAGAATTCTTTCTACATAACTTAATAACCTTACTACTGATGTAAAATACAGGACAGTTCAAAGGTAAATATTTCATTTATATTAAATGCAATTATTTGAAACCATAAAATTTTTCGATTTATTTAAAGAGAGATTTTTCTTTAGGAAACCTTAAGGATGTACACATTTAGGCATATCTGAGTTTCTGCGCAAAGCCCTCACCATGTTTTTTATGCACTGTCTATTATCTAAAAATGTCCAATTTTTGCCATCAGAAATAGTCTTATTTCAATGCAAATCATCATTTAAACAATCAAATTCTACAATTCTTCTCATTATCACAAAATTTTTAAAGTGGAATAATATAACTATTTTGGGATCTAATATAAGAAAAAGGTGAGTTACTGGAAAAGCTCTGCTGACATGTTGACAGAACAGAGAGGATCGATACAAAGTTGAGATTTTTATTTTAATTAATTAATTAATTAATTAAAAGACAACACACGTTTATTCTCTTATACTTCTGGAGACTAGAAGTCTGAAATCATCTCAATGGGCCAAAACCAAAGTGTGGGCAGGGCCATGTTCCCTTCAGAGGCTCTAGGGGAGATCCCATTTCCTTGCCTTTTCCACCTTCTAGAGAGGCACTCCTTAGCGCGTCGCCTAAAAGTTGAGATTGTAGAAGTCACCTTGCCAAGGGAGCAAAGGACGGGCACAGAAGCCTCAACTGGATCTGGGCCACTAAGGCCAAGGGAGGAAACAGCTCAATCCGGGAAAGGGAGGTGAGGAGAGGCATCACAGCAAATGGTGGTCTTTTCGACATATTTACCTGTCCTTTCCCAAGAGCTGCTCAAGTTCTATGTGTCTGCAATGCCAGTTTTGATTTGTTGAGGTGAGCAGTAAATTAACAATAAATGAATAAACCACTAAGTTTATTTCCAGAGATTCTAGATAACCTCAGAGTCACATTCATATCGTTGTTTTTAACCCTAATTTTTGTAATATCCCATTGTTTGTCAGAAGGATCTCTAGCTTTATAGACAGAGGTGCTTTTAAGAAAGTTATTCCCCATGTACCTTAGAAGCCTTCTGGCAGTGTGGAATTTTGAGGGAAGGCTTATCTTACTATTTTGTTGGCAAACATGTCTTTATTAGATTGTATAATGTACACTGTGGTTAAGTTTAATAGCACCAGTCTCTGAAGTGAAGACTAGACTTTGGATTCATGAAATGCAGATTTCTAAAGCATTCCAATAGGCAAAACTATGATGAAAACATTTTGTGGGAAAATAAATGACAAATTAACAAAAGCATATTTCTTTTAAAAATTAAAAGAAAAATGATTGAACATCTTTTCAAGGGTTATCCTAATGCAAAATCCCTCTTTAAATAGAACTAATTTAAAGCAGTACATTATTATTTTGTTTCAAACAGGGCAGATATAAATATGTAAATACTGTCTTATAGCATTTTCCGCAATGACCTCTTTCATTTGATAAAATATTCAAGTTTGAACGTTTTGAAAACAAGCTAAAGCAAATTCTACCTTAATTTATATGCACAAAGAAAGCATTCACTAGAAGAAATTTTATGTTTAAGAACACATAAAACATCCTCATCAAATTAAAATTAAATATTAACAGGGAAGTTCATAAACGCCAACATTTAGGAGCGTCAGTGAGTCAACTTCCACTCACTTTTCAACATTTACCCTAACCAACCATGCTCACTGCCACTGAGAGAACGCGAACAACTGCAGGCCACTGTAACACTGACCTCAGCAAACACCAAACACTGGGGGTAGGTGGCAAACAATTACAAAATACCTTCCTCGCACATTTCACCCATCGTTAACCTCCCCTTTGGGAATACAGACAGCACCACACCCACCTCCTCCTGGCCTTCAACAAGGCATTCACAGCTGGGTGCCTGTTTCTTTAATTAGGTCACCTCCAAGCTGGTACAAGCCAATAAGTACAAGTATTCTTGGGATAAGAAAAAAGAAATCTAGAGAATCCAGGCTCTCGATTTCCGGAGACCCGGCATTTGTTATCCCACCTCATCTCCACAACTGCCCTTTCTAACCTGCTTATTCTGGTATTCCTGAATTCCCCTGGTGAGGGGTCTCTTAGTCTGCCACTTGTAAAAGTCACACTATTAACGCAAAATGACTGAAATATCTGAGTAGTCCGAAAATTGTACTACATTGAAAACATTCAAACATAAGGTATGATAAGTAAGAAAAATTCTTCAAGGCCCACCTGATGATCCAAATACATGGTGTTCCTTTGAAGGTGATGTGAAAGGATTTCATTCTAGTAGGCATCAATCAAGGTACAAAGGGACAGAGAAAGAGGGTGCGGAATTTATGAAAAGGTCAATTTTGAAACAGGGAAAACAGGTACTTTGTCACAACCTATATTATACCACAGCACACAACGACTTCCACACACATGCTCCCCTGTAAACGGCACAGATGATGCATACAATGATTATAAATTACACTTAGTTTTGTAAGAAATTAAGTAGACATGCATATAAGCTGAAACATTAAGCAGAAAAATCCTTCAAATGGTTTTAGCAGGCTCAAGGTTAGAAGCTTTACATGTTAATTCTTTTCTGCAATATGGTACTACTTCTTTGGATGTTTCTCATATAACCAGAGGCTATTCAACCCTTTGAGAAATGTTTACGTGTGTTCATTTTAAAAATCAAGAACACACGAAATGAATCTTTGACATTTAAAAGGCAGTACTATTAAAACGCTAATCACTTCTCAACTTAATACTTTATGCGAAACGACGGGACTCTTCAATATCTGTTTTACCGGAGGTGGAAGTTAGTGTTTGAGGAATGACAATAGTATTCGGAAGTCTGCATGCATTTCCTCCCTCGCAACCAAAAGTTGGTGGGTGAGTGGGTGGGTGGAAGGCTACGAAGAAACGCAGCCGACCCACGTTTTCCTTTCATAACGTATAAGCAAGGGAATTCTCAAAGGGTCAAAAGGAGATCGCGATGTCGGCGCCGCAGTGGTGGGATGGGCTCATGCTCACGGGAATGACGCTGATCAAACCGATTAATAATGAATGGCTCAGCGTGAGTGACAAGAGCAGACACACAGACACATGTCTCCATAGCTGACCTTTGGGCTGTGCGCCTCGAGCTTTAGCTGCATGAGCTGTGCTAACGTGTGCTCCCGGATACTACTCAGCTCCGCTTGCTGCCGTCTCAGCTTTATAAGCAGCAGCGTAAGCTCCTCTGGCTGAAGGAGTACAATTTAAGAATCCAAACAGTGGAAAACAGATTAATTGTGGTCTTAAGTGACAGATATTAAACCAAGATTTCTTGGCAAGTTTCCTCTTATGGTTGACATCAAACATAGTGCCTAGGCACTATGATGATAGGTCATACATAAATGCATAGATATCTAGAGAAATAGAAGGAACAGTATTACTTGGTAAGATACAGCAAAACAACAGTCTATTAAGGCATTTTCTCAGAACTCATGAGAGAATATTTAAATCTTAAGTATAAAAAAGTGCAATGCCAAAAAAAAGAAAAACACCATTATAAAGGTTTGTACATGAGAGCTATTATTAAAATATATTTTAACGAGATGTTTAAAAATGACACCTAAGACTTTTATAGCAATAGAACAATACCTGCATGCCCAACACTCTATCTTAGAGAACAGAAGGTAAACAAAAAGAATTAAAATTCATGTAAAACTTGGATGACATCTTCACATCATTAAACTCAGTCAGTACCTGAGATCTATTAACTGCTTCCCAGTTATATTTTTAAATGCCACTGTTAGTGTTTTCACAGGATATTTTATATTGACCAAAAGACCAGTTTTTATTTTTAAGGAAGAAAAAAATGTATTTACTACACACAGAACGTTTCCATGTGCGCATAAACCCTCCTTCCGCCCTTGGCGGAGAACAGAGAACCTTTTGGTTCCTGATTGGTTACTCTGATCTCTGAGGGGAATAAACTTTCAAAGGTAGATACAATTCCTTAACAGGCCAATGCGATATATTTTTTTTCGTTAGAAATGCAGTAAAGTATGGTCATTGGCAGTCTTACAGGCCATAAAATATCATTCGCTGTTTGACTGAGCTTTGTTATGATTAAAAACTGCACAGAGACCACAGGGAGACTCTGCTCACTTAAGAGCTACAGCTGTGCTCTTAAAACTTCCGAGCCAAAAAGCATTCCCGAGATTGACTTGTTTTGCCTACAGCACAGCATTACACTTAGCTCTCTTCTGTTCTGTTCATTTGCTGTTGCCCTTTATTTTCCATAAAAAAAAAATTTTTTTTTAGGGTCACAAATCATTTTTTAGAAAATGGAAGAATACTTGATTTACAATATTATGTTAGTTGCAGGTATACGGCAAAGTGATTCAGTTACATATATATATATATATATATATATTTTAGATTATTTTCCATTATAGGTTATTACAAGATATGGAATACAGTCTCCTGTGCTATACAGTAAATCCTTGTTACTTATCTGTTTTATGTACAGTAGTCTGTATCTGTTACAAATCAATTTTGACTGTTACTTGAAGTTACATTAAAGGCTATTGCCTTCAAGAGGAAAAAATGTCAGAAGTAAACCACAGTTACTATTGGATTCTCTTGAGTATCCACACAGACGAGACAATAGCTTCTTAACAGTCAAAGAATGTGTGTGCACGTGTGACTTAAAGAAGAAATTTCTTAACAGGAAAAGAAGAGATGGTTTTGCTCTGAGGCCAACCACATCTTGTGACCTCATGACTGTGAGACAGTCCACATCTTATGTCGTCATATCAAGCTCTAGAGGTCTTGCCAGAGAGAAAGGAGAGTGGGGTAAGGGATTAGTCTAAGAACCAGAGGGATATTTGACAGAAATACTAAAAGAAGAAACCTTAAGACTCTGGTTTATTACTTACGGAGTTAAAGAGATTTTCAAAACCATGAAAGATTACAATAAGTTTGCTAGATGTTTAAATTTGAGGCAAAATAAAAAGAGGCACAATTGATTCCTCCAAAAGGAGGAGGTGGTAAATAAATTTTGTCCTAAATGGCCACTAGAGGGAGCAAGGTAGAAGAGAAAATTTCATAATATGATACTTAGCATTATCTTATGATTAAGGTCTGTTTGCCAGATCAACAATCTAATGTTTAACATTTCCAACAGTTAAACATTTTTAGTTATAGTCAAGCAATATCTATCGCCTTTAATAAGTAAACCACAAGTAGTTTAAAGCCAAGAAATCTGTCTTATATCTAAGCATGTAAGAGATGAAATAAAACAATGTTTGAAAAATACATAGAAGATAAACTTGTTTTGATTACTGCAGGAAGAGGATTTTAAATAATGAACAACTATATATATGGTCCTCAAATCATATCTTCAAAGAAATTAAGACTACCTACTAATATGAAAGCATAGTTCCCCTGATAAAAGAATGCCATTAAAATCAAATGAAGTGATGAAAAATCACCTTTTCTCTTCAATTTGAAGAGTAATAGTGTCCTGGTAACATAACTCCTTTCCAATGTGAACAGGAATAACACTATGAAATGGTAAAGGTAAGTACTTGCTTGAACTTAGTATTTCTAACAGTCTCTCTTTCTCTGCATAAATATGTAAATCAGTTTCTTTTCTGCTCTAAGGTAGTTAATCTATATAAAAATCCACAGGAGAAACTTGACAGGCCTGTGGTTTGACTATAGACACAGAGTTGCTTGCTGGATTTGTTTCCCTAAGGAACTACTCCAACTTCCGTTTTAAGGAAGAGGAAATTAACATTCAATGAAGTAAAGAAACCCTCCCAGGTTATAAAGATTCTGGAAAACAGAATCTTATATTTAGGCAGTCAGACATTCAGGGAAAGGTATCAGGAAGACACTGAAATGGCGACATGATTCCAAATTCTACTGATGAGCATCTCTTCCAAAAAACTAGTGATGGTTTTTCTCTGGGAGGCACCTCTCTGAAAACTCAAACTTAAAAGCTATGTCAGATATGTGCTATCATGTGTAGCACACAAATAAAACATGATATGGTAAATAAAGATATTGTACTCACCGTTTTGCCTTGGAGGCTCTGGGGGCTAACAGACTGTAAGGTTAGGCCAGCTGGCATTGACCTCCTGTCAGGCACATACATGTGCTAGGAAGATAAAAGGCACAGTATAAATTCTGTGGTCAATGTCAGTGATGAAAATCATATTATAAAATGCCATTTAAAATTGCTATTGGTGCTTATGAAAGAAGATAGATACTAAAACTTCAGGACTAAAATACAGACATTGATGAACAGAGTAATTCCATACAGTCTGGCTCAGTGGTTCTCAAACTTATTGGTCTCAGGAGCCCTTTACATCCTTAAAAAGGAGATTTTAGTGACAAGAGTGGCATTATTTTACAGTTTTGCAAATCTCTTTAATGTCTGGTTGGATTTTCATATCTGCCTCTGTATTCGATCTGTTGTGATAATCTCTTTTAGGGGAAGTACATGAAGAAAAGCCACCTTCGATATACGTAATTGGAAAAGGGAAGAGAACTTGAATAGCTTTTTTGGATATTTGCAGATGTTCTTCTTTGATACTGCACTAAAGGTCAAAAAGTGGTACTTTCTTAAAGGTTAGTTGCGAAGTGGTATCTGAAACTGTATCAATGACCTTTTTGTACTCTGTCACATTGACATCCATTCATTAGTCTATTTGCACTTTAAATGAGTCTTTTACCCATCTATGATTTTGAGACATCAAACACTGGCCATGCGGAAAATACTGGGTCAGTGAGTTATGCAGATGTTCCAAATGCTGGCACATGTTAGTCTACAAGATCAGTAGCGCCTATCTGTTAATACCATCGTTGATCTTTAAGCACCAGAGAGCTGTCAAGCTCACAGAGGCAGATATAAGATTTCCAAAATTCTAATTTTTGCTTGAAAGCTCAAATGTTGTGGTCGGTGACAGATACTGTGGGTTGCTTTCCTTGAAGTGACAGGCTAACATTTCACTCTGAGGAAGTGTCTGTCAAATACCAAGTCTGAACAACTATAGTTTGTCATTCATTCTTTCAAGTAAAAATGGTGTTTCAAAAAAAAAAAAAAAAAAAAAAAGAAGAAGAAAGAAAGGAAGAAAAAAAAAGGCCTGGGCTCTGCACTAGAGTGAGAAGGTTGTGGCGTCAGATGGTTCCGGTGACTCGAGTTCCAGCTAGGATGATCGAGGTTGTCTGCAACGACCGTCTAGGGACGAAATTCTGAGTTAAATGCAATACTGATGACACCATCAGGGACCTTAGAAGCTGACTGCAGCCCAAACTGGCACCCATTGGAACAAGATTGTTTTGAAGAAGTGGTACATGATTTTTAAGGAAGACGTGTCTCTGGGGGACTATGAGATCCATGACGGGATGAACCTGGAGCTTTATTACCACTAGAGCAGAATTTCTTCTCCCACCCTCACCCCACAACACTAGTATGGATGTTTGTTTGTTTTTTTAAAATACTTATTTATTTTATTTACTTGGTTGTGCCGGGTCTTAGTTGAGGCTCGCAGGCTCCCTGGTTGCGGCAGGCGGGCTCTTAGTTGCGGCATGCATGTGGGATCTAGTTCCCTGACCAGGGATCGAACACGGGCCCCCTGCACTAGGAGCACATAGTCTTATCCACTGCACCACCAGGGAAGTCCCTGGATGCTTATTTTTGAAAACTCATGTTAATAAAAACTTAAGAGGCTGAAAAAGAAAAACCAAAAACAAAAACGGAGCTAGTTCTGCTGGCAACTCAAATAACCACTCAAGTGTTTTTCCCTGAGACAACTATTAGCACTTTGGTATGCAAATAGAAATGCTTTAAGTACATTTCCCATTTCATCACACAGAATATTAAAATACTGTGGAATGAAAAGTCAAGATTGAATAAAATTATCTTTTACTGTTTCATCAAAGGGATTTATTTTTACGGCAAGTCTGTGGCAGTGAAGCATTACAATGACCACTAGTATAGTCTGAGCCATTCCCTTGACTTAGGCTAAGGTGCTAGTACTTTTACCCACTATTGCTTTCGCACTATTAGAAAATGGTAACACAATGAATAATGCCTTATTATTATTATTAAAATAGTTCTGAGCTTACTTACAGGCTCCCTGAAAGGGTCATGGGGACCCTCAGGTACCCCCCAGGTACTCCCTAAGGGTCCATGAACCCTACTTTGATAACCACTGATCACATCAAGGAAGATGATAGGACAGTTTGAAAGAAAAATTGGCAACGTTGGAGAAGTTTTTCGGGAGGAGGAGATGTTTAGTTGACTGGGAAAACTGGCTAGAGAGCACACACGCATCTCATATCTGCTGCTGCAAGAGAATATAAATTTTGGCCATGAGAACACTCGTCAACCACACACTAATAATTTGTATTAGATCAGATTTCTCTTGAATATGGTTACTATTTTTATTAGTCTTTGGATGTACGAAGTGACAAAATATTGAACTTTGCTACGGCAGAGTTCAAAGTGAGCTTTTTTTTGGTGAGACAAACTAAAGCTTCCTCCAGAAGAAAATTCCTGATTGACTTATTAATTTCTAACTAATGCTTATTTATGGAAAAATCAAGCAAATGCTTTATGCAATGATGTAACTGAAGGAGTCAGCCCATCGCAAGGATAAGAAAAGGTGCTTTTCAAGATGGAATAAAGCAAGAGGTTCTTTAGAATTAAAAAGAAAGTGACAGGGCTTCCCTGGTGGCGTAGTGGTTGAGAATCTGCCTGCTAATGCAGGGGACACGGGTTCGAGCCCTGGTCTGGGAAGATCCCACATGCCGCGGAGCAACTAGGCCCGTGAGCCACAGCTACTGAGCCTGCGCGTCTGGAGCCTGTGCTCCGCAACAAGAGAGGCCGCGATAGTGAGAGGCCTGCACAACCGCGATGAAGAGTGGCCCCCGCTTGCCGCAACTGGAGAAAGCCCTCACACAGAAACGAAGACCCAACACAGCCAAAAAAATAAAAAATAAATAAATACATAAATTTAAAAAAAAAAAAAAAAAAGAAAGAAAGTGACAGGAAAATTAGGGCAGACATTAGAGACCCAGCTGCACACAGGGTGACTGATCAAAACAACTGCTTCAGCATTATGAAAAGCTGATCAATGCAAAGCACTCTAATTCACTTCAAAAAATCTACTAAGCAAGGCTTACACCAACTTAAGGTGCAAATTAAAGCATGATCTCTATTTATAACTTAGTTTTTTAAAAAGTATATGTAGAGAATTCCCTGGCAGTCCAGTGGTTAGGATTCCTCGTTTTCACTGATGAGGGCACGGGTTTGATCCCTGGTCAGGGAACTAAAATCCCGCAAGCCACAAGGCACGGACAAAAAAAAAATAAAAGTATATATATCAGTAAGCATTGTTACTTTAATATGCAATTGGGCACCTGAGGAGTATTTCAATATGCCATATCTTCCGCTGGTTAGAAGATGAGGTTAGCACTTTTTTTTTTTTTAAAAGAATTTATTTATCTATTTCATTTTTGGCTGTGTTGGGTCTTCGTTCGCGCGGGCTTTTCTCTAGTTGCGGCGAGCGGGGGCTACTCTTCCGTTGTGATGCGCAGGCTTCTCCTTGTGGTGGCTTCTCTTGTTGCAGAGCACGGGCTCTAGGTGCACGGGCTTCAGTAGCTGCAGCACGCAGGCTCAGTAGCTGTGGCGCACGGGCTTAATTACTCCGCGGCATGTGGGATCTTCCCCCACCAGAGCTGGAACCTGGGTCGCCTGCATTGGCAGGCGGATTCTTAACCACTGCGCCACCAGGGAAGTCCTGAGGTTAGCACTTTTATCTTAGCAAAGAACATGAAGGGCCTGACACAAGACTGCAGGGATGCTAGAAGAGGGTGGGTGTAGCATTTGTGTGTATGAAGGGCCAATCAAAATGTGTGTGGTCTTAACCTACAGGGAAAGCTGATGAGACATGCTATCAAGCAGGGAAGAATACATAACGCATCTGTTCCAAAGAGCTGCTCCTGAGAGATGAAGCACTGCAAGCTTAGGTTTTCTACGTGAGATTCTGACACTGCAGAATACTCTTCCTTAATTTTTAAAACCAAAAAACGAGCTGGCCTTGCCTACCTCCTCCCCATTTTCTTGTCTCTCCCATTCAGAGAGAGAGAGAGAGAGAGAGACGTGTACTAGAAGTAAAACGCGGCATCCCTGGAGGAGCAGTGAACCCTGCATGAGCAGACGTCCTACCTTGGGGTGATGGGCCCGGTGCCTGCGGTCTATCGTCACATCTCCCCTCTGAATTGGTGAAGACACCTCTGACCTGTAGGTTCGCTGAGGGGAGTAGCCCTGATAAGCAGCTATGGAGCCGTGGGAAGGTGATGTGGGGATGGAGTGCATTGTCTGGTCAGAAATATTCACCATGGTTTTAGGACTGGTCAGGGTGCCATGGCGAGGGAGGGTGCCCTGCTTGTTATAAAACTGACGCTGCTGCCACTCATAAAGCTGCCACATGGTGTCATCTCTCATGGATCTCCGCTTCTCTTCGGCCCCAGGTCCAGTTGTCTTGTCGTGAACGGAAGGAGTTACGCTGCACATACTTTCCGGCCGGGTCTTGCTGTTTCTTGGGAGTGTTCTATAGCCTTCAGGGTAGCGGGCCACGATCTGGGCTCTGTGGCTTGGCATATTTCTTGGTAATGTTTGGTAAGCGATTACTCTGAAATAAAAGAACAATTGGAACGTAAAAATGAAGGAGAGTTGTTTCCCAGATTCTAAATTAGAGTAAAATTTTTTTTTTCCTCTTGGTAGGTAAAATATATACTTAGGACTTATTTTTTTAAAAGACCAAAATATTATATAAGGTACAAGTGATTAATGAACAGATTTTAATCTTTTTATGAAATTCAATTCAATGGATTTAATATATTAAGTGAACAGCATCTATGTCACTCACATAAAAGACTATTAATTCCACACAAGGTACAGTTTTATTTCAAGAAAGAAGAGTATTAAACTTTTCTCAGAAATAAGAATGTTCAAGATCTCATCTCAAGTCTGTCCTCATATCTTATTTGTTTTTATATAAATAAACTCCTAGAATCTCATCTTCACACATCTCACCAGAATAGTTAAATAGGGTTTCTGCGTGTGGATGGAACACTGGAGTTTTTGAGTTGTGCCTAAGAGTGCAAGGACAGGAAATGAAGGACTGCAGGTGGTGAGGCTCTACTGTACCACGTCCTTCTGAGAGCATGACTGTCTATGGGAAGAAGTACATCCATCAGTACATTTGTGGCTTGAAGGAATAATTTCCCTTGATAACTTTTCTTAATTTGAGAAATAAAAATGACTTGAAGCCAAAGCTCAAAATTGAAAGAC
Source organism: Eschrichtius robustus (assembly GCF_028021215.1). Classification (NCBI taxonomy): domain Eukaryota; kingdom Metazoa; phylum Chordata; class Mammalia; order Artiodactyla; family Eschrichtiidae; genus Eschrichtius; species Eschrichtius robustus. The sequence goes on along the minus strand of NC_090836.1, from coordinate 16,259,542 downwards.
AAAATACTTCCAATATAATATTTCAGATACAAAACTGCAAATCTCTGGAATTTTACAATGTTTTAATGTTAGTGAACTTCATTATTAGTCAAGTGGGAAAAAGCAGTTGGTCAAAAACCAGGGGGGGCCAAGCTTTCATTCTTGCTTTCCCACTAAGTGCGGAGACCTTAGAAAAGTTACACCTCTGGGACTGAGAGAATGTTCAAGTGTGTGTGTGGCGAAGACCAAGAGATCATACTCCTTTTAATACTTGGGGTTATCAACTTTCTACTTTAAAATTTGTGCCAAAAGTATGAAAATTATTTTTTAAAAACTTTACTATTCTATTGCAATGATATACTTAAAGATAAAAAGATACCCCTAAATAAGGAAGGGCATAATCTTAAAGTGCTAGAGTCCTTCACATGCTACTGATATCTGGCCAACTGAAACTTTTTGGGATTCAGCTTTCTCATCTAGAAGATGATTTGATCACAAAGTGGTCTTACAACTCTAAAATCCCATGTCTTATATTGTACTTGAAATATTTCCAATTTCTTCAACCATTCCCCTCAATTGAATTTCCTTCATCATGCTGATCATCCCTCAGCTTTTCAATGTCTTGATTTAAAACAGGCTTGCTCAAAATTTATCCCCACCACCCTCCCTCCCATACCCCCACCCCAAGAACCACTATACAGGGGCCAACCATCTGATGACTTCTGGGCTGAAGTGAGGGAGAAAAGTACCCAATAATACTCTGATATAAGCAGTAGAAAGAGTTTAATTTTTTGCTGCTTTCTCTTCATGTACATTTCCTAATTTTCCCCTGCTTGGTCTCCCTTCCTATTCCTACCTTCTCCGTTAAGTCAGAAACCGGAAAAAGTCCAGAGCTGGCAACCCCACGGCTATGTGCTTAGAAAGCGTGTCAGACAGGGGAAGATGATTCCATCCAAGAAATTCTGCCCTAGCACTCAAGCAACGTACTCCAATATACCTTGGTTTATTTGGCCATTCATAAACTCAAGAAATATTACAGAGACCTTGCTGTGCAAGAAGCTCTGGATTAAGCACAGAACTATATCAGAGAAGCATATACTGAAAACATAAATAATATTAGCTTTATACCCCGTTTGGAAATCTGTAAAAAGATCATATATAATCATATAAAGAGGGGACACACATTTTCGATCTAAAATACATGAAAAACTGCCTGTGGACTAATGTTTAAATTCCAGTTCAGAAAATCTGATTACACAAAACCCAAGCATTCATAACATGTGAGCTGGAACCTGTGGCAGAGATGGATATTGAAGTTGAACACTTATCATGTGATCATTAACAGCAGGCTATTTTCCTACCAAGTTTGGCTAATTAGGGACCACAAAGTATAAACGGCTCTTCTGCCATCTTTGGAGCTCCTTTTGGAGAATTTTAATGGAAAATCTGGTTGTCATCAAGTATATTTATTTTTATCCCATATACTTTCTACCATTTTGAGACCTCTTTTTAAAAAAACTACAGTCTCCTTCAGTGGTTTTCCCCAAAGAAATTTAAATTAAGCAAAGTGTGATTTACTTTTAAGTGAAAGCTTAAGAAACGAACTCTGTAAGTGCCTCCATCAGGTTTAGTGCTCCATTCAGCAGCAGTTGCCTGTCAAACACCATGAAAACCCTGACCTGTGATTCTGCCACGCAGAACAATGGCTTAGGCTCCCGGCATCTGAACGGTGCCCGCCGCTCACAAAGAAACTTTCAGGCTCTGCTCACAGATGCAGGCATCTACTATATGACTACATATTAAACCTCTATTCTTTCTATCAGAACTTTAGGAATAAAAGCCAGCCTTTCATAAAGTTTCACAAAACGAATTGTACCATGTATTACCATTATGCTTCTTCCCACCAATAAAAATTATTTCGTTATAAAACCTCGCAACTGTTTCTTAAGCATGAAGTTCGTATGATAACGTAGATGATCTATTTCAGTGATCCAAACTGGACTCCAGCTAGTGAAGCTGAAGTTGGAGGAGCAACGTGGAGAAAAACCTTAGCTCAAAATAACCTAAGACTAGCCTTCAGAAGCTGGAAGGTCTGCAGTCAAAATAAAGAGCCTTTATGTGTGTTAATTATACCCAACCAAGGACTTTAACTAGTGCTTGAAAACTAATACTTATGCTCAACAATTAAAAAAAATTAACTTCCAGATACTGAACCCCTTTAACTATACCCATTCAACCTTAAGAAAGTATGATTTTATTTGAGGAAAAGTGCTTCTATTAAGAAGTGAGATTTAATTTGCCGGGTAGAGATGCAGCAGGTCTTCTGGCTGGGATTTTTATTACTGTTTCCCTGAAAACAATTACCTTTATAAGTACTTTCAAACATCCTTTCTCCCCCCACCACCGCCCAGAACTACCTCTGGCTTTTCTTCTGTCTAATCAAATTTTATTTCTGAAACAGCAACTGTTTCTCACAATTGTCCCTTGAGAATATTAGAAAAGTGAGCACTGAGGGTGGAGGAGAAGAAAACGGAAGTGAGCAACACATCACGGGAGTCGGGTTTTGCAGCCCTGGCTGAGCTGCACTCCTGAGAGAAGAGGCTGGCAGACAACCACCCAGACTGGAAGGACATTCCACTATTACAAAAGTTCATCTGCTTTTAACCAATACATTAGTAACTCATTGCTTTCTGGTTTCCTACTATCGAGAGGTAAGAGTTACAGTAAGTCTTCAGTTAATTTTACTATGTTAGTTCATTAAAGTACGTTATAAATCTTGCATCACCAGCTTCCCACCTAACAACACAACACAACACTTTTTCTCATCCACCATCACCTGCTTTTCCTCCGTTTCCTCTAGCCCTTATTTTTGGTCTCTTTTGCAGGCCCACCATCCTTTTTTTTTCCTTTAAATATAAATGTTCTTTCTGATTTTCATCCTTACCTTTAAGCATATCTGATATAATGACGACACCCCAAATCTTATTCAAGTCCAGATCTCTCTTTGGAGATACAGACTGCAGGCACCTCAGATCTAACCTGTCCAATCACTCATTACCTTCTCTCTTCCCAAACCTTCTCTATGCAGCGAAAGGCACCGGACAACGCTTGATGACCAGACCAAAAAGCAGGGCGTCATTCTTGATTTCCCCCAGCCGCTCAAATTAGACTCGAGTGAGACCAGTTTGCAATCAAGCACATCCAAGCACCCAACTAGCCTTGTCAATTATATCGTGACTACATCCCCTTCCTCTCATTTCATTCATTCCAATAGTTTTTGAACTTTCTCCAACTCATTCTCCAGATTCTGCAGCAGGGATGATACTGCTGAAACACCGATCTGCATACATCTCCTCTGGCTTCTCTCTCCAGCCTTGCTTCCCATCCATCATCACAGCAGTTGTGCCTAAGCCAGACTCACGTCTTTGGAGTCATTTCCCAGCTCTACCAGTTTTGCATATGTAAACCAAGATAAGCATACTGTCCTTCATATCTTGGCCCATATTTCACTTCCTCCAAAGAGGTTTTCCTGAACCCTTAGATTGTGTTGGTTGTCCCCAAAACATCTTCTTACAGCATCCTGTTCTTCCATCACTGTATTTGTCACCATATACTGTACCTGTTTGTTTAACTTTCTCCTCTACCGGACTAAGAACCTTTGTGAGAAATCTGGACTATATCTTTTCAGTATTTCACTTTCTGGCCCCATGATTACCATAGTGTAGTTATACAATAAGTATATGAAAGAACAAATGTGTACATGAATGAATAAATGCTTAGATGAATAAATATAATACTTAGCCATATGCATTATGAGTTTAAGAAAGCCAAGGAATGAGACTGAGAACTAGAGAGCCTAAGCCTTTCCGGTCTCCACGTTACATGTCTCAGGAGACCTTTGCATTACATCAAGCTGCAGAAGCTACTAGTGGAAAACAGCAGGGCGGTGGGGAGAGTGAAGACAAGTTCTCACTCTGTGTGTGTGTGCGTGTACGCACGTGTGTGTTCGTGCACGCACGTGTGCATGTAGAGGGGTGAGGCTAGGTCTTGCTCCTTTCCTCATCCCAAACAAACATGATCTGTACCCACAGCCCATGCCTTCTCTTGTGCTGGGCCAGGGAGGATGGCTCCTTGCAATTAGTAAAGTTGGGCGACAGAACACTGAGAGGCAGAGAAAAAACACTGATACCTGATTACCATCAAAAAAAGATGAGTAATGAAGCTGTAATATCTCAAACGCAATTCGAACTTAATACTTTGAATTGGTATCTCAGAAACCAGTCTCCCACCAACATAACAGGAAAGAAACCTGGGTTCACAACACGTAACAAGACACTTACCCCCTGGTTTCTTCTTCATGACCTCTCCCCTTCTGGATTTTAATCCACTGTTCCAGCTGTTGCATTGAATTCGTTCTCTGTATGACTCGATCAGCCTCTGTGTGTAAGGGCCCTGTATTTGGGTGACCTCCACCTCTAAGATCTGCCAGGCTAACATTGACTGTTTTGTTCTCTGAACTATTCACATTGACTGGCCTGTAGTGTCCAGTCTGACCCGGGCACGTTGACCCGCTCTCATATTCAGACGACAGAGAATTCAATTTGACACTATTAATTTTTGTCAAAGGTCTATCTTGGCCATCCTTCTGAAATCCGTATTTTTCAGCTTCTAATGCCTTTTTTTCTTCATTTTTGCTCATTTCCTTGTTTTTCTGGTTATTTTGGACCTCTGGTTTAATTAGCACTCTATGGTTGGGAAAGTTATTGATTTCTTTAGTTGGTGCATTCTCAGATGTAACCTTATCCACTCTGAAATCAGAGAAGAAAGCCAGATGAAATAATGCACATGTTATTTCTGGGATTCAATCTAGGAAAAACATAAAATTACCTTCAACTTTACCAAAAAAAAAACCCCCGAAACGGTCACAGAGGAGAAGTCTGCACAAATCCCCAATATTGTAGTATGAAAATTCAAGTACGACAACAGAATGTATAAATAGAAAGGGGAAAAAAATTAAACCTAAAATACAGCGTAAAGAAGCACTAGAGGAAAAAAAGTGATGAGTGTCCCCACCATTAGAAAACTGGAAAGAAAGCAAATAAGACTGCCCTTTGACAGTGAAACCACAAAAATCCACACTTAAAAGACCACAGTAACTAGTCATTTGAAATAACATGGTTTCCAGCCAGGAGGGTTAACTCACCATGAGACAAACATGACTCTGGTTTGTGGCAATGGAAATAATATTCTGATGCTATCAAAGATCTGAACCATATGACTGATTAACTCTCTGTGTCTGTGTTCAAGAGGACCTGAGTTTCGGGTAAGAGCTCTTGGAGCCAGACTGCATGTGCTCAGCTGACAGCTCTACCTCTTACTAGCTGCGTTTCGGGCAAGGTGCAGAAACTGACCAAGCCTCAATCTTCTCTGTGGTGAATGGGGAAAATTGTAGCACCAAGGAGACAAGACTGTTGTGAGGACTAGATGAGTAAATCAGTGGCTGCCACAGACTTTACTACCACTACCATTCCATCTCATCAAGCAATTGTGGATTAGAATCTGGCATCTCATGTCCACGTCCCCGCAGGAAGAATGGGCTGCTCAGCAGTATGTGCCTGGGCCAGTGGACAGTTTTATTGCTCACCATGCCAGCTGCTATATCTGGGTCTTTCTGATGAGAATCAGCTTCCCTGAGACCAGTCACTTCCAGGATCTGACAAGACCAAGCTGAGTGTCTGAACCTGCACGAAATTGGCCAAGATCATACCACACCGGGGAGGCCCCTCTCGGGAACTGGCCAACCTTGCACATTTCAATACATAATAATGTTCCTATTGGATCCTAAGTGTGCTATTGCTGCCAGTTTCAGTGATGTGTAGAAAGTACATAATCTATACATATCCTATACAGCCATACAGAGATAGCTAGTTAGGAATACAATCAGTGAGAAAAAATAAAAGGAAATGTGACTATTTTCTTTGGAGTACAGTTATGGACTATCCATATATTTATGTTAGATAAAACTCATAGGGCTTCCCTGGTGGCGCAGTGGTTAAGAATCCACCTGCTAATGCAGGGGACACAGGTTCGAGCCCTGGTCCGGGAAGATCCCACATAAAAAAAAAAAAAAAAGAAAAAACAAAAAAAAACCTCATAGCTTCCAGATTGGAAGGCATATTAGACACTGTTAAAGTTTACTTAGATATGCTATGGAGCTTCTTTCCCTTGAAAGATAAAAGTCAGAGAAGATCTACACTAAAAGCACAATTATCCGTGCTAAATTCAGGGGTGGGGAGGATTTTTTCACATTGAATATCAAATATCTGAAAAGGTTTTTTAAAATTAGTTACCTCTAGTCTACCAAAAGCTATTATTTTAAATTAGATCTGCAATGACTTTTTCCTCAATTTTTTTCTCAAAGATTTAAGAGATGTAATCAAAAAAGACACATGCTGACTTTTCTCTAAATGGAACCAAAACTGATTCAGAAATGTATGCTAAGATAACATAAATAATGTAAAACTTGTGATCCAATTTTAAAAAGTGACATTTAAGTTACTGCAGAAAACACATGCAAATATAGAAAATGAAAATAATGGGCCCGGAGATGGAAATTATTCAGAGAATGTATATTATGCTTAGATTTTTTAATGCTATCAATGTTCTGTACACTTGGGGACAATGACATTGTAGTTCATAGGTTAAATACTTTATAAATTTAGAAGAAATGAACTATCTAGTTAAAAACTGGATGTTCTATCTCTTAGGTGATATGCCGTGATAAACATTTGTAAGTATTCTGGCCATATGGGAAAAAGAGCCCAATACCTTAAAACCAAGTAAACAAAATCTCCCCCTCTTATGAAATAAAATAGTATAGTAATTAGGTACCTTCATATTGAATGATTAAGACTACCAGGGCAGGATAAAAATGCTAAGAGCTAGAAGTAGAATAAAGGACATAATTTCTAGAGGATAATGGCGACTGACACAAGGTTGGGCACATAGGTGGTATTCAACAATTCCTGGCTAATAGGGCAAATTATATCAACACAACTGGCTAAAAATTGCTATGGGCACATAATCAACGAATAGTTGTCAGAAGTCAAAACAAAATATTGAATATCATCTTTATCACCATAAATTATGAGTAATCATTAGTTTTTAGAGTGGAAAATACAAGAAAAGAACATGGAAGTTGAAATTCTGGGATAAGTGAACATACAAAACTGAAATTATCTGGCAATCACATATGTTAATTATTATATTGATTTCTGTATTCTAAACAATTCCCTGAAAATTCTACTCGTAAGTTAATATTATCTTAAGATTTTCAATTAATTTTTTTCATCTACAAATTTTCTCTAGCTGTCAGTCATAATCACCTCATTTTTACGTCCATTCAGGTCATTTTTACACATGGAATTCCAAAAGCAGATTTTCCTTTTATTAGCTCTCAACCTAGAAAATGTATACGGTTGAGGTGGTTACTCTTAAAAATAGGTGTCCCAGAGTTCAACCCTGGACCTTCTTTCCTTTTTTTCTCCATACTTTTCCCTAGCTCTAATTACTAGTGATTAGCTAAGTTAATTTGGAATAGATACTTTAAAAAATAAACACAAATTTACTTATATAGCATCAACTTGAGTCTTTTAACCAACACATCAAAAGACTTTATTAATACACACACTTAAAAAAAAAAGATTTACAATGTAACAATCCTATAATTTCCTGAGAAGAGAGCAAAAAGATCAAATTTGCAAGTTAGCAATCTTCCTTATATGAGATATGCGCTCAATTGTTGCTGACTGGAAGAAAAATTTAACTGTATCATAGATCTTTCTTCAAATTATAGGAATATATAACAAAAATGTTGTAAGCCCATTATTCAGCTGCTATTTACATATTTTAGAAACAGATTTCCTCTCACTATTTCTTAATATAGTCGAATATTAAAATGATTCATATGTTAAAGCAGGGGAAGAAAATCACACTTAGATCAATTTTAACAGTACATATTTATATTACCAAAGAATCTAAGCCCTGGAGTTTTAAAAGAAAGAAGGCAGAATTCATCAAGAAGTAGATATATTTAGAAATAATCTAAATGCTTGATGAACTATTTTCTGGAGACATTCATCATAAAACAATCAGAATTAACCCAGAAATGCCAAAGGAATGAAACTCATCAAAAAATTTTATTTTAATTTATTAAACTTGAAAAACATACAACATAATATAAAAACACAATGAAATTAACTTCATGAGTATAAATTCTCTTCTAAGATTTAGAACCTTAAAAAACCACTGTCTTGTGTACTTTTAAGATAGCAATTGAAAAAAAAAAAAAAAAAAGATAGCAATTGAAAATGTACTTACCGGAAATTAAACATAATTCTGTAAGAAGAAAGAACATTCAGTTGGAATGTTAGGATTCTGGATTCACCTCAGTACACCGATAGGTGAAAATGAATAAAGAGGGAAGGTGGAATAAAAATGCAGGTGTTATTTCAAACTAACTAAAGGTGTATTAGTTTAATATAAAACATGAATTAATCCTTGCTTTCTGAGGAAGAAATAGTTTCATATCATGACTACTAAAATGATATGTACTATGATAATGACATACTTGCAAGGCAAATAAAATGTAAGTGGAAATCACCATTATTTTCCCTACAAGCCTTTACCTTTTCACAGGTTCTGTCTGTACCAGGGCAGCATCTAACATGGCTTTCATCCACAACTCCATTTCCTTTCCTGTGTCAGTGCAGAAATAATAGGTCCGCATGTTTGGATGGGCTGCCTGATTGAAAATGGCACGATCATTTTAAATAGAAATATGGTATCTGTAAAAGAAAAAGAAAGAAAGTTCAGTGGCTCTTTACACAGATCATTACAATCCAATTTCAAAGAAAGCAAACTTGTCTTACATACCGATATAGAAATGAGGGACTTAAGAAAAATACAATTCACTGGTGGCGCAGTGGTTGAGAAACTGCCTGCCAATGCAGCGGACACGGGTTCGAGCCCTGGTCTGGGAAGATCCCACATGCCGCGGAGCAAATGGGCCCGTGAGCCACAACTGCTGAGCCTGCGCGTCTGGAGCCTGTGCTCCGCAAGAAGAGAGGCCGCAACAGTGAGAGGCCCACGCACCGCGATGAAGAGTGGCCCCCGCTTGCCGCAACTGGGGAAAGCCCTCGCACAGAAACGAAGACCCAACACCCCCCCCCAAAAAAAATAAATAAATAAAATTAAAAAAATATATATATATACGTATTACATTTTTTCTCCTAACTTTACCATTTTTCTTTTTCTTAAAAAAAAAAAGATGTATAGGAGGGGAAGGAGGTAAGAAAGGAAGCACCTGGACGTCCCTGTTCCATGCACACATCCTTAGCAATTTCCATTTACTACAATTCACATCTCTCTATTCAAGAATGTTCCAGAGCAACCAGCAACACAAGTCATTGAAATGTACATGTCATAGCATTTCCCTCCTGTGTTACCAATTGCTTTAGCCCTTAAAAGGTGCTGCTGTTAAAGCATTTTGACTAATCCTTACAGACATCTATACATATACATAAAAGATTTATAAATGACCCAAAATGGCACTGCCCTTTAGCTTTTCTTCTCAAGTTTCAGAGTTAAAATGTAAATACACTGGGTTTGAGGCCTATATAACTGGTAAGTAGGTTTCTTTCTTTATGGTGGCAATCTGCCTCTATCCAGAGAAACAGAAAACAACACAAAGAAGGCGCTGCTGAGGGATAGCTACCCAAGTTCAAGCACTGAGCGCTCAGCTTAGCCCTGGGCCTGCAGCGCAAAGATGGACAGCAGCAGTAGCTACATCAGAGCAGAAAACAAAGCCAGATTAACACAACATGGTTAAATCAACTAGACTTCAATAAAATTTCTTTAAAAAAGAAGGGGAAAAAAAAAGAAGAAAGAAAGAAAACAAAGGCCAAGGTGGGGAATTCTGTGGGGGGAACCATTCTTAATTTCCATTTAAGAATGTCTGTGACAGCTCCCTGGTAGACACTGAAGGACAAGGAAAAAGAAACAAAAGCTATTTCAGCATAGAATGAGGCAGAAGGAAGGGCACTAAGCACAGAGTTAGTCTAAAGAGACGAGAGGAGTAAATCTGGAGCCACACACTTCACTCGGAGATCTTGACTATCTGCTCTACCTACAATGTCAAATTAGCTGCTTCAGAATCTTTTTCAGAATCAGGATATAAATAAATTCAATCAACACAGTGGGCAAATTAACTTACAGAACCAACAAATCTCACTTGACCATGTAAGGGATGTAACAGTATCTACGGAAACCACGCGAAAGAAACAGCTCAAATGCCACCGGTTGTTAAAATGATTAAAACCACCACCAAGAGTCACTGGACTGGCTGAGTGGGGTTTTGGAGAAATGGATAAAGACCACTGCCCCTATCTGTGATCAACGGAAGGAACACTGGGCTGGTGCTCAGAAGATCCAGGTGTAGCCAGGACTCAAAAGACACTAACAAACCACACCCAAGCCTGTGATCCGTCAAATGGGAGTATTTACAAGATGATGGCAAAGTTCCCGATTTAGCTTTAAGTTCCGCAGTTTTGTTCAACAACTGTCTATAGTTTCTACTTACCATTGTGAAAGCAGCAGCAGCAGTGCCAACGGACTTAGTAGTAAAAGCGGCTCATAAATTCAGAGAAAACAACATGGCAGAGAAGAGAATTTGAAATAGAAATCAATATCCTTGTTATAGATAAAATCCAATCAAAATTAAACCGAATAATTACAGAGACAATATACTTAACACGCATGGTCACTTTTACTGCTATTTTAACATTCTATTTATTTTTATATTTTTTAAAATCTATGTTTTTTTAGAGTTTAAGAACCCAGCAAAATGTCCTATGACTAGTACAAATCCAATAAACATCTGACAAGTTGACGAGCAAACAAAAAAATTTAAACCTGTGCCCAAATAACAGCGTTAGTATCACGGAGTTGGGCAATGTACTTTTAAAAAGTTATTACTTTAAGTTATCGGTATTAGAGTTTGCTATAGCATCTTAAAATACTTAATTCCATTTCTCTGGTTCATACTGTTAATAACATTTATTGAAATGGGTAGCGATTGCCCTTGTAGCCACTGGTCTTTGCTCAGATATTACATTCTCTTTGAGGTCACCCATCACCCTCCCACCACTCTGCCTTTCCCTCTCTTTTCTCCATAGCTAATAATGTAACACATTAATTGGCAAAAGTTGTAAATCGGCTGCAGTCCTGAGTATTCTTTAAAAGTGGACAGGAATTAAAAACTGAATCAATTTTATAATGGTGCAAACATTTTCATTGTTACATAACAGCATATGTTACCCTTATATTTCCTCTCTTCCTTAAAATGAAAAATTTAAACCCTTCAGAGTTCTTAATTTAACACTGACTTAAAAAAAAAAATAGGTGACTTCTGAAATTTATTTCAGCCATAATCATAAAGCAAAGAATGCAGTATGGTCTTTGAAAACAAAAATAACCAACTTTTAGCATTCAAGTGGCCTCTTACTTGAGGGTGCTCTACAAGCCAGCACATCACAGAGACGGGTGGGTATTGTTAGTTAGGGGAGGGAGGCTCAGGTCTGCTTAGCTTTAGTAATAGATTTAATGTTTCAACTGTAATATTCTCTCCAAACTATCTGATGTTCATGATGTACTTAGACCCAAGAATATCTTTGCAAATATCCTATAAAATCATGAATACACATGTATTATGTTAAATAACACACCACCCCCAAATTTACTATGAAAAAATTCAAACATACAGTAACCTTTAAGGAATAGTACAATGATCACCAGGACACCTAACAGCTATATCTATCAATTATTAGCATTTTAACATATTTGCTTTAACTAGAACCATTTGAAAGTAGAGACATGAAGACCCTTGGCCCCTAAATATTTGAGCATGTACGGCCTAATTAAAGGGACACTCTCCTCCTCGACCCTAAGACCACTATTATATTTTAAACATAAAAATAACTGTTACTAAAATATCTTTTTGTAATAATCCATGGTCAATATCCACTTTTTAATCAGTGCAAGATTCAAATACAGAATAAAAAAGTATGACTATTTCCTTACCTTAAAAGCATATTTGCGATTAATGTGATCCTCGGAGGTAAGCATAGCTATCTGAAAACTAGGCAACAGTATGCTTCCCAGAATACCCTCTTCTTTCTCATCTAAGAGATAATTGAACATCTGATTAGAATTTTAAATGTTCTCATGAAACAGAATAAATTTTTTTGAAACTCATTTTGACAAAAATCAAAAGAGTTTCATATATGAATGAAGAATTCATGTATTGTTTAGGTAGTTCTTTATAAGGTTTTAAGAGAAAATATTAAATAGCAGAGTATATATACTGCTTTACTTTCAACATGCTTCCCTATCCTAAGCAAATCAGAAATTGGCCCACATGTCAGAAAAATGTCAATTAGAAAAACAGCATACATTTGTTTGGCATATAGACTGCATTCTACAAAGCCCTTTGACATGTGATTCACTGAAACTACATTAGCATATAAGTGATGACACAGAAAATTTATAAAAGGAATCCACCCACATTGCTGGTAGGATATAAATGTGCAACCATTTTAAAGCTAGGACAATTGCACGGCTCACTTGTCACATCCTTCAGACTTGGCTCAATTTCTCACCAATGAAGCCTTCCTTGACTGCTCCATTTTAAAGTGCTTCCCATCCTGACCCATGCCAGAGCCCTCTCTTCTCTTCTGGAACTCCACCACTGTCTCCCCTCACCACCACCCCAATTACTGCTGATACACTGTATGTTTTAGTTTTTTATTTATCATCTTTCTCTCTCCACTGGAATGTGAACTCTATGAAGACACTGAGAACAACAGTAGCAGATACTCAAAAAATTTTGAATAAATGATGATACACATAAATACATTATTGTAAACTATGCTATAAAAACCATATGCTTTTTAAGCATATATCTTTGAAGGGTTGTTTTTATCAGTTGCTACGATATACAATAAAGTTATGGGAATAAGTTACAGGCCTACAAGGCAAGCACATAAAATATACCCAGGAAAATGATAAAACATTAATCTCGGCACAGTATAGATTCACAATATTAACTTGCTGCCTGGGGGCAGAGATGTTTATGAAACTTGAAATACATAGTATATTGTTAGAGACCCAAAAGACAAGTTAATAAAGCTGTGCATTAGGCTGATGAACTCACCAATGAGAAAAACCATAAATGAGAAATAATTCTTTTTATTATGCTTGCCATGTTTTTTTATTATTATAAACTTAATGAGGGATTTTATTTATTTTCCCCTCACTTCTAGACTATGTGGTGAAACTTCCAAAAGAAAAAAGTCACATTAGAGGTTATTTCTATAGCTTTTCTCATAGCAGTGGAACAAAATTTTGTTTTTACTATACTGTACTCATTCAGATATAGTTCACTAATACAAGAAAGAATGAACAAAAGTGCAGATTTATTCTAAAAGGTAAAACAAAAGAGGCAGAGAGCAGACATCAATTATAGAGAACATGACAATTTTCTATAATTGAGTCATATTCTAATTTTAAATCCAATTTTATGCTTATATAAAGCATATCATCAGAAACAGCTTGAAGTCATCTTTATTAAAGGATCATTTTTTATCAAATAATACCTTCTTCCATGTTGCCTAATTGGAAAACTGACTTTCCTAAAGTTATTTCAGAATATGCAGCGGCAATAAGCACAGGGTGACTTCACTGGATTATCATGGACTGTTTCCTGGCCAGATTCCAAGCAGCTCTGAGATCTTGGGCAAGTTACTGATGCTGGGCATCTCAGTTTCATCTACTATAAAACTGAGGAAAACAAGACTTACCACTAAGGAACTTGTTGTGAGGGTTAAATGAGTTAACAGACATAATGAACGCAATAATGCACTCAGCTCATACTAAGTGTTCAGTAACTACTGCCATTATTACATAAAACTGAAGGCATATAAAATCTTCATCTGTCAAATGACTATCCAAAGAGCCCCCTGCTAGATTACTTAAATGTTCCTAATCATGGCTTTCTTTTTAGTTCTCTACCTAGGTAACTGTCTACCTAGGCAACTGTCTTATTGATATTTTTTTACTGTCTTAACTCTACCTAGGTAACTGTCTTAGTTTCTATCACCCAGAGGGCCTCGTATACTGCCAAGCCAAGGGTAGGAACTGAGTGATGTTTGTAGAAAGAATGAACTCCTCGTTGGGGATGGGGAGTCAGCCAGGCCTTTCTTAGACTGCACGGCAGCCTAACTTCTCCCTCTGCCCCATCCTACTTCCCTCCGTTCCCGGGCCCAGGTCCCGATACCAAGGACACTCCCCAATAGGCCTCTTGCACCCTGATCTCCATCACAAGGCTCGCTTCCTGAGGAACACAACCTGGGACAGGAACCATAAAATCTCAACATTTTAGTGGATTCAAGTGACATTTTAGATCCACCCCCCTCCATTCCTTCTTTTGCTTTAAAGACGTTTGGGAACAAGACAAGAAATACATACAGTTACAGCTGGGTAAATAACTTACAGACCGGAATATTGTTACTCATTATCATTCCTCACCAGAATACTTCAATATTTTGCTAACTGGTCTCTTGGCTTCTAGTTCAAGTGCTACGGTGATTTTTCTAAAATGTACACTTGATCTTGATACTATTTTTGTATTCAAGACAGGAGTTTAAATTCATTAGAATAACAAACAAATGTCTTTTGTGCCTTGATCTACTTTTTAGCCTTTACTCTTGCTAGGTCTTCAGACATAACCTTCATTCCTTAAGTCCTATATGTTATTTTACAAATATGCCATGCTCACTCATGCTTTGTACATGCTAAGTCCTTTGTCAAGATCACCCTTCTTTCCTAATCCCTTCCTTGTACAGGCCTGGTCAACACTCATCAACAGAACTGAATACTGTAACATTTTTTCTCAGACTCCTTCAGCTAATCTGTGAGTTCCATGAGGAGAGGGGTTTATATTGTTAATTTCTGCATCCTACCACCTAATAAGATGTCTGGTGCATCAAAAGAGCTCTCTGTTAGCTACCACCCTAGTCTAAAGCCATCATCATTTCTACACAGTAACTGCTAACTCTTGTTTCCTTCCTTCCCCTTTATAACTCATTTTCTAACAGCAGCTTGAGTGAGCTTTTTGAAATGTAAATCAAAAGCATATCACTCTTACGCTTCAAAATACGCAACTGTTTCCTTATGGTATCTTGGGCAGAACCTAAACCCCAATAGAATCCAAAACTGGTGCAATCTCCCATCCATCTCTTTCCCTACTGCTAACCTCCCTGCTTGGTACACTGGTTTCTTCCTGCTCCTTCAACATCCCAAACACTTTCCTACCATAGAGCCTTTGCACAATTGCTCCCCCTGCCTGGAATACTCTGCTCACTCTGGCTCCTTGTCACTGGGATCTTGCTACCTAAAACATCGGCTCAGAGCCCTCATCCAAAGAGGCCCTTGCCCCATGCCCTTCTTTCATACCATGACCTTATTTTCCTAAAAACACTTACCATGGTCTTGTTTATTTATCTGAGTTTATCTACTGTCTCCCTGACCTCTCTAGATGACAAGCTTCATGGAAGCTTTCTTTCACTGCTATTTTGAAAATACCTGGAACGAAGCAGGTCCTGCTCAGTAAACATTCGTTGAGTGAATTGCGCCCCATGGTAAATTTCATCAACAGACTGACTATAGAATAGAGCAATTTCAGTACTTTATCACAGTGTTCACGATATGCCTGGTATATTGTAAAGAACAGTGAGAACCTGGGCTTCCATCTGGTATTGGATGCTATCCTATTGCAAAAAAAACAGCAAAGCTCTTATTCTCTCCCTGTATTATTTCCCATATCTGTAAAACACAGACTAACCTGTCAAAAAATTCTGACAGCACATTCTGTATGTTAGTATATTAAATGCTTTGAGAGATACGGAAGAAATGAATGGGGCCATTGTATTCAGGGTACAAGAGAAGATGAGATTGGGAATTCCCTGGTGGTCCAGTGGTTAGGGCTCCACGCTTTCACTGCCGTGGGCCAGGGTTCAATCCCTGGTCAGGGAACTACTAAGATCCCACAAGCTGTGCAGCGTGGCCAAAAAAAAAAAGAGAGAGAGAAAAGACGAGATCTGGGTGTTTAGGAGAAGTGTCTGGGTGCAGATCCTGGCCCTGAGACTTGCCAGGGGAGACAGGCCAGCAATTGGACCTTGCTGCCCTTAGTTTCCTCTCATGTGAATGGGCATAATAAGATTTGCCACCTTATCAGGTGGCTGTGAGGAAGAGATGGACAAGATCATAATGTTATGTGCTTAGCATATAGTAAACGTTCCAAAAATTGCAAGCTATTATGATCATCTCACTAAAATCTGATAGTTTTTATTTAAAATCTGACATTTCCTATTGATAAAATAGTGAGAGTGTAGTATTATATGCTTCTTTCCAACCATCTGAAGAATGGAAGTGAGTTAAATGTTATTTCTTTCCTTTCTATATCTTCTTCTTTTTTACATTCCTCCTGTCTGGGGAACTTACTAAAATTAATAAATACACTGAATGTAAAATGCATATGGTTAATAATAATATGGAATCTCATACTCAACATGGCTTCTGAATTCACCTTTACTTCTTTCAAATTAGGTTAAAAGTTTTTCTATTTTAATAAAGGTGACAAGTAGCAAGCACCTTTCCATAGGCAATAATAACAGCAAAAGACAAGAAACTCAGTGCGCTTTTTGTTGCAAATTAACACTAAGAAATTTTTATATGAGAAGCAACAAACACTTTCTTGTTCTTATTTAAAGTTCTAAACAGTCTATAAAACATACTGAAAAAGGGAGAAAAGTACAAATTATAAGCTTAGGAATAATGTATGAGTTACAAATCCTGACTTTCTGCAAGACTGGGAAAACCTTTAAGGAAAATTGTAGAGTAAGTCTGGCACTTAACTAAAGATAATACCACAATTGCGGCCTGACCAACATCTCTATGACAAAATGAAATTTTATAGGTCTGGTTAATTCTGACTCAGCAGTACTTCTCAACCACAGTATTCAGTGGGGGAAAAAAGATGAATACAATTCCAGTAATTTCTAAATCTGAAGGTCAATATGCACATGTTGTTTTGATAGATGACCACAGAATTTTGTCACACCTTTTTCTGGACAATCACAAAGTAAATTTTAAAACTGCTAATAGGTTCTAAAATTCTATTGTATTCTGTGGTATATAAATGAGTAATCATGCACTGACAATCTAATTCTTTAGTGACTGTTTCCAACCAGACTTTAGGGAAGAAGGAATGGTTGTCCAGGTTCACGATTTTATATTGTAGCTGAAGCAGATTTCTAGGGAGAGCACAGCCTATGCACCCCTTTCTCTGTTTGTACCAACTTTGTGGTATCTAACAGATCCACATGGCACATGATAAGAGACTTCTCTAGACTCTGACTTAAAATTGTTATTAATCAACAACTTATTAACCAGAAAACATTAAAAGAAGAAGAAGAAGAAGAAAAAAGACGGACTACCCTGGTGGTCCAGTGGTAAAGAATCCGTCTTCCAACGCAGGGGATGCGGGTTGGATCCCTGGTCAGGGAACTAAGGTCCCACGTGCTGCCGGGCTACTGAGCCCGCATGCCGCAACTAGAGAGCCCACGTGCTACAGAGTCCCCACGCGCTCTGGAGCCCCTGAGCCACAGCAAGAGAGAAGGCCATGCGCCACAACAAAGAGCCCGTGTGCCGCAAGGAAAAATTCTGCGAGCCACAACTAAGACCCGCCGTGCCCCAAAATAAATAAATAAATAAATAAATAAATAAATAAATATTTAAAAAAGAAAACAAAATTAGAGAGAGAGAGAGAGAAATGAAGACTGCCTTTAATAATACCTTTATTTCTTCTCCACCAACATTAGTAGCCTGGTTTGTATCCCTTCTGTAACTTTCTCAATGTTTCATGGAGGTCTTTTTGTTTTAAAAAAAGGTGTGTGTGTGTGGGGGGGGGAGGGCTGGAAGGGATCATAATAAATACATTCTATGTTATTTTTCTTATTTGCTAGTACATCATAGCAGTCTCTAATCTAATGCTCTAAAATCATTTGCTGGGGAGAATGGGATCTCTAACAGACTGATGGCTAGATCTGACAAAACTGACAAGTAAAAAATCAAACATCAAACTAACGTTTTTCATCTATTAGGCACTGAATTCAAGGATAACATTATAGAGTGAATACTCACATGTTCTTCACACAAAACAAATCAGTTCAGCACAATCAGATTACAGAAACTGGACCAAAGCTAAAACCAATCTGCTTGAAGCACAATATTGCCTTCTGTCCCGCCTTACTCAGAATTACTCAGAATTGTATGTCAATAAAGAAAAGATTTTCTTGATACTATTTGTTGATAATAAAATAGCAAAAAGATTTGTAATGTTTTTTCTTTAAAAGAGTATCTGATACTTAACATACATTCTATTGTTTACGGTAAACTCACCTCTATAATAAAAGAGGCAAAGGTCAGAAAGCACGAACCAGCGTTTCTTCCATAGCTTCATGCCAGTACTGTCCTGCATTAGATCAGCATATTAAAGGATTTTTTTTTTTCATTTCAGAAAATTAAAACTCATTTCTGGTTTTCTTATTTGTTTAAAATAAGCTTTTAAAACAAGGTGTGTTTGACATAGGCTATACAGAAATCTAACTAAGATGCTAAGCAAAATTCTGGGTTAGTTTTCTAGGGACTTGTATCATATTAAGATAGTCCCAAGTATACTGGTCTTTGAAGAGTAATACTGTCATGTAAAAGGAATTCTGTTGAAGTAATGTGATTTGGTTTCATATTTGCAGGCAATCTGAAATCCACTCTATTGAACACGTCTGCTAGCATGAGAATAATGTAACTGTGCAGCAATGTGTGCATTCTGGTAAACCAGATTTAATAAATATGTTAATCTTCAACAAGAAGAAAAGTATGTGACTTGAAATTATTCCAAAGGTAATGTGATTTTAAATGATTGTGAATAAAGGAACCTTAGCATATAAACACATTTCATAAACATTTTTTTCTTCTTACATAAACAGCTTGGGTTTTGCTTATCCAGCAGAAAAGAGTACCTACTTGGCAGCTTTTTCTAAGTTATTTAGGTAATAAAAACGCCAAGCTCAAACAAAATCACAATTTCAGTGAAAATTACCTTCCCACATGCACTACAGCAAAACCACAAGAGAAAACGAAACACAGACCCAGACACACACACACACACACACACACAGGCAAAAAAGAGGTCAGTTTGTATGTGCATTGATTTATATTTCTTAGTTTACTTCTAGTTGTGACTATCATCTAAAAATGCCTTTAGAACTGAAGAAATTATATGGGTAAAAATCTCCTGAAGTAAGAGATCTGTCCTTAAAATTGACAGCTACACTAAGGAAAGCTCTCCCTCGCCCTCCCAAATTACATGGTATTTTCAATCTCCTAATTAATTATCTCTTTAGTACAGATAATTAAAATTTAGATCTTTAAGCGGCTCTACAAACAAATATTCTCTGTAAGTCACACACCTATTACAAAATAAACACTCATGGTAGAGAAACTGGTTGGTAACGCTTTGGCAATACTAAATTAACCAAGGGATCAAGAAATAAGAACAGCAATCATTTAAAATAAGGAACCCTATATCCTCTATAAAGCTCAATATCACATGGAGCTATTTCAATAGAATTTGGACTCATTAGAAAGTCTAGTTAAAAAAACCTTTTAGCTTGGATAAGTTTAAATGTCAGATGGTTAAAATATAGTAAATGATCTTTAAGTAAAAATGAAAAGTTGGTATCCAAGTTACATACCCAATCAACTCAGTAAGAAATTGGCAAAACTAATCTGAATGGGAAATCTCTGGATTTTAAGTGGGTCTTCTGCCAATACAGTAGTTTAGTTGCCGCCCAACTTTCAGACAGAACAAGGTCTAATGAATGTTTCATAACAAAGTCATTATGAATTATAATGAATATCATTATTAGGCCATCTGAAAGCAATTAGCAATATTTGACAGAATAAATTAGCACTATCAGTGAACTAATATTTAACTTGCTCTGCATCATCTGTATACATGTAGAATCAGAGAGACTGGACAAAGAAAGATAAAGGTCTTGAGTGCCGAGTTATCTCAGTTATCTGGAGTTCATTTATCTGAAACCCAGCTGCAAACCAGAAAGTGAAAAAGAAAACAAAAGCCTCTGAGCAATCCAAATAGATGTCACCAAGTCCAACGTACATGCATCCCTACTAATGCCAAAATGTACAACAATGTTCCAAAAAAGCTTAGTTACCAGGTTTCCCAGATAATGGAACAATACAAACCCCAACTTATCAGGGTATCTGAGTGACCCATGCTTGATCAAACAAACAAAAAAAAGAAAAAACAGTACAGACACTTAAGAGAGCGGTCTTGAGAGCACAGAAGCAAAAATCTGAAAAAATCAGAAAAATCTCAACTTACGATCAGATTTCTCTATAAATTAAAGCAGAGAAGTACATAATTCTACATTTCTTGAATGATTTTTATAGGACAGAAAAATGTACAATACCTCTGTTTTTTTTTTCCATTTAAAAAATATTTCTGCCTAGATAATTTTAGCATGCTCTTCCTAACATTTTCAGGCAGCATATATTTAATTTCAACTTTAGAAATACCTGCCCACCCCCACCCACAATATCTCTAAGTAACATCCATTACTTTTTCTTTCTCCATTGTTCCCCTAACTCTCTCCGTGGTAATAAGAAGTGAAGAATCTGGATGACCAACTCTACAGTTCTTTCTCCACTCTATACAATTGTCTTATGTGCCTTTGGCAGAAAAGGTCCCTTTTGATTCTGTCCTTTTTTCACATCAAATAGGAAAAAAAAAGAAAAAAAATACCTGTTTATAAAGCCAACCTCGTCTGACCACAGGTGCATTAGGATTCCTTTTAATTGAATTTGATCTCTTTCCAAAATTATGAACTTTTTTTGAAGCCCGTGAAGTCTAAGGGGAAAAAAAAAAAAGCCCAACAAAAAATGTAGTATTAATGCCTAGATATTGAGTTTATTTTTCATCGTCATAATTTTAATCTCTTTTCAGATTTCTCTGAAACTTCCAGGATTTAATCTTTTCAGATGAATTACTGCAATTCCACTTTTGTGTCTTAGTTGTTTCAAATGTAAGAATTCTGCACAAAGACTTTTCCTTCTCTAGGATATTACAGAAGGATCACAAATCTCTCTCCTTTAAAATCTGCGTGTACAATTTTTAAAAAGGCACAGTGTGTGGCACTACCTGCTAAACAGAAGGAACCTTGAGTAAAAATAATATTAACACATTTCAAAGAATAAACCAAATGACAGCACTTTTTGATTTATATCTGCATTGAATCGTGTTGCTCCAATTAAAGTTAACAGTGCCATGTCACAAGAGCAAATCTAACAGATAAAATAGAAACAAACATATCACATCAAGTCAAAACAAGACTGGAAGGATCTGCTTAACGTCATGTAGTGTTTTCTTCTTTACGGACAAACTCTGAACGTGGATAATACCAGACAGATGGTGTTTACCATATTCTTAAAAGTACACATAATCTTGTAAAATACTGCTGTGTTTATCGTGAACATTTTATCTTGGTGGAATGATAGCAGTAACCAACAAACATAAAGACAAAGAAGCTGAATTTGAATTTCTCTATGAAGGTAAGTAATATCAATTTATCTCTTATTTTTCAACTTATCTAGAATCTTTGGAAATCTAGTACATTACATTAGAATCTCCTTTTATGAGGCTTGTATTAGTACATAATAGAATTTTAAGGCCCAATATCAACCATTTTTGGGGGATACATTTTAATTTACTTTTGAACAGATAATGCTTAAACACAGTATAAATCTCAAATGGTACAAAAAGATACAAAAGGACCAGTCTACTTCTCACCTCTGGACCCCAGCACCCAAACAACCCAAACACAACCCTGTGAGGCGACTGATACCACTGTGTATATATGTGTCTATCCATCTGAATAACTGTTTTCATAGTTATGGAATATCTCTTTTTTTTTCTCAAATAACTGCATATATAATACCTACTCTTCAGTATACTTCTTTAATTATCATATGAATTACAGATATTATGCATGCATGATAGTTTTCTGTGGTTGAATTTCTCATTTTCTATTTTGACTTCTGGGATTTATGTCATATTTTAGACAGCCCATCAGCATTCTGAGTTTATTTAAAAAAAACTTCCACTGTTTTCTGTACTGCTTTTAGAGTTCTGTTTTTACTGCTTTAACACCAGATCCATCTGGAAAATTTTGGGTGTAAAGTGTGAGGCACGGCTCCAAACTTCTTTCCAGACAATGACTTACTGGCCCTCAACTGGTAAGTCATTTTTCTAGATTTTAATTAGTATAAATTTACAAGCATTATAATGCTGAGTTATCCTGCTAGTGTTTTATGTTATACAAGAATTAGAAATAATTTACATTATTTGAAAATTTATATTTACTTGTAATATTCTACAATATTTCATTTAAAAAACCTTAACAGGCATTTAAAATAGATAATTGTCTATTACCCATTTCTTTACAATAACCATAATTTACTATTACAATTGTTTTACTATTATAAAATACACAATTACGTTCTAAATAAAGAAATTTCTTTTTATCATCCCTTGATTTTCCTGCTATCCTTAATTTAGGACCTGAGCATTAACGTTACAGCAACTATTTATTCAGATTCAGCAGCAGGTTTTCTACGAGTTTGAAGACAATTTTAATATTAAAATTCTAAATTTAAAACATTAACGTTATAGATTAAAGTACAAGAAGCAATAACTACAAACTTTTATAGACACACAAGTCTGGGATTAGAGATTAAACAATGAACATTTTTGTTTCTGATTACAAAGAAGAACCACCCACTTCTGTTTCCACGTGGCTACGGCACTTTTCACATCATGGGTTCTAAACACGTCAGTCATCAAGCACAGTGGCTTGATGGGTTTCCCTTTAGCAGTAAAAGATTTTACATTTTAAAAAAACAGGATAATATGATAGAATATATATTATTCTAGGCATACTTAATAGTCAGAAAATGGGAGTTCTAGGCCATTACATTAATCTTCACCATTAAAACTTAAGTTGATTCAATAAACTGCCATTTTCTCACACAAACATCCATTACATTTGTAAAATTATTCCAAATCTGAACTCTACAATATTTAAAAAATGTTAAGTCATTAAATTATTAAAATATAAGCTTACTACTTTATATTCTGCGTCACTGCTTCTTATGTCAATTACCTCGAACGTAATTAGGTTCATGTAATAATAAAAATGAAATGATTATTCTAAAATTCTAAGTCCATTAAGAGTAACAGTAATAGATATTACCAATTATACCAGTTATCAATAATTAACAGTAAGCAAAATAACTTACTCTGCCTACAGGGCTCACTGGATGCACTGCATAGTCTGAAGTCGTGTTATAGTTAGAAGCTTCATTTATCATACTTATAGGTCGTTCCTTCTTTTCGTCAGATGTCATGGTTGTAACAGTCCTGAAAATATAATATGCCAGAATGCTAGAACTTGCTGTTTATGTAAACTACTTTACAATAACATTTCCCTAGAGTTAACAATGCCGGTGTCTGACTTTTTCAAAACTGCTGGGTACTGGTTAGAGCTTAATAAGCTCTAGAGTTGGAGCTTAATATTTATAACTACTTTAAAAATAATTAAGCACAACTTAATATCATGTTTATTTTAATAAGCCTTAATACAGATATGCTACTTGGTCATCTAACTGGAACATTAAAAATTTAATTACAAGATTAGCAATTCTAATATTGAAAACAGTAACAATGATAGGGAATTCTGTGGCAGTCCAGGAGTTAGGACTCTGTGCTTTCGCTGCTGAGGGCGCGGGTTCAATCCCTGGTTGGGGAACTGAGATCCTGCAAGCCGCGAGGCGAGGCCAAAAAAAAAAAAAGAAAACAACAATAATGATACCAATAACTAATATTTGTGAACAAATTTATAGTATATAAACTATTTTCACACATATTTCATTTGATGCTTACAAAAATCCTTAGAAACGGTAATTACCACTGCCTCTGATTTATGGATGAAAAAACTAAGCTCAAATTAGTTTAATAATTTGACCAAGTTTACAGTTTCCCTGACCTTGCATCCTGCGCTCTTGAGTTTACTATCTGTGTCTGAGCTATTGTAAAAACTGCTTCTGGAATTACATTCCTCATGAAAAAAAACTTTAAGTCATGTTTCTATACCATACATAGTAAACAGATGGCATTCTGTTATTATACTTGACTGCAAATGTCCAGATAAGAAAACTGTTAAATTGTACTGTATTAAGTATGGATAACAGCAATTTCAATGCTAACGCCATTTTTTTTTTAACATCTCTACTGGAGTATAATTGCTTTACAATGGTGTGTTAGTTTCTGCTGTACAACAAAGTGAATCAGCTCTACATATACATACATCCCCATATCTCCTCCCTCTTGCGTCTCCCTCCCACCCTCCCTATCCCACCCCTCTAGGTGGTCACAAAGCACCGAGCCGATCTCCCTGTGCTATGCGGTTGCTTCCCACTAGCTATATACTTTACATTTGGTAGTGTATATATGTCCATGCCACTCTCTCACTTCGTCCCAGCTACCTTTCCCCTTCCCCATGTCCTCAAGTCCATTCTCTACGTCTGAGTCTTTATTCCTGTCCTGCCCCTAGGTTCTTCAGAACCATTTTTTTTTATTCCATATTTATGTGTTAGCATACGGTATCTGTTTCTCTCTTTCTGACTTACTTCACTCTGTATGAGAGACTCTAGGTCCATCCACCTTACTACAAATAACTCAATTTCGTTTCTTTTTATGGCTGAGTAATATTCCATTGTATATATGTGCCACATCTTCTTTATCTACTCATCTGTCGATGGACACTTAGACTAACCCCATTTTGAACAGAGGCATTCCATGAAACGCTTTACTTACTGTTCATTCACTACAAAAATACAATTGTCCTGTGATGGCTGTCCTGTGACTGGATGTTTACAGGTCACTTTCCTTTCATTATGGCTGGAAGAAAACAGAATAAGAGAAAATGTACGTGCTATTACCACAAACTTTAAAAAAATATCCTGGTAGCAAAATAGCCATTTCTTTATAGCAACATTAAAGTTAGTGAATAAAGGAGATGCAATTCAAACCCCCAGGTGTTGACACTCCTACATAACCTTTTCTACTATCTACTGTGTGTACACGTTTGTGTAAATGTTACTTACAGTTTTACAGTACAGCTAGACTCACCACTCCCAACCCCATGCCCACACCTAGTATGACCTCAATTTGTTCTTCTATTGTATAAACAAAAGTAAGTTCATCTGACTCCACAATCATTGCATCTGACGTGACAGGTGGGCCACAGAAAAGTATGAGTATCCACCTACCTTCATTATTTTGTATGCCAATCTAGGTACATTACAGAAACCTAATGCCAAATTCATGTATGGAAAAATAAATCTAACAGTACTACCAGATGGGCACCAGCACATTAAAACATAGTACCACTGGAAGAGCAATAATTTATGGCGTTTTGGTTTCACAAAGGAATCTTTACATAATAATGTAATGGGATTGATTTTTATGATACCTGAAGTATGCTATAGAAAAATGGAATCTGAAGGAGCAAACAAAAATCTTAAATGAAATGTACAAACAACAACACAAACAAAGAAAAATCTACTTATTATGTTTGCTGAAAAAAAATCTGGTTTGATTAAAGAGTGACTATTTTTTGGAGAATAAGACCTTGCCTTATACCAGAAATAAAATATAAAGAAATATAAAATATAAAGAAATACTATTCTTTCTAGGTCAAATGATAGAATTAGGCTTCCTATTGTTTTCTAGAAATGAGAGGAGAAAAATCCCAAACTATTTATCTAAGCCAAAAATAACAGATGCCCAAAATAATATGCAATATACATTGATATACTAAAAAAAATACATCATTTGTAAAGAAATATTTTTTTCCCATTTAGTAACGTACCACAAAGCGACCTGTAAGGAAGATCAATCATTGGTGTGCTAGATCTTAGAAAACTTACTTTCATTATGGAGAAAATTGTCAAGATGTTGTACTGAATACTGCTTTGTTAATCTTAAAAGATTATTACATGTGATCTGTATTGCAGGACATTTATAACCACAAGCCACAAACTTTCTGGCAAACTTCAGATACTTAAGTTCCTTCTCCAAATCTGAACTTTCACTAATATTATTTTTATTGGTTACTCAAGTACTAGAAACTTTAGTAAATAAAACTAAAACCGTAGAAAAGAAAAGGTATACAGTTAAAAAAAATTATATATTGACTATTGTGACAACAGAATGATTGGTGGAATATAATGTGTTTCTGTTATTCCTTTAGTTAATTGGTGCTTATTACACCAACTGGTGTTTACAAGACTACTAAATTATCAGCCTTTTGCGGTGGTTTTTTCTTTTTACAAAACACATTCAATAGGTGTTAAGAGGTGGTGGATTTAGATATTTATTTGTGGTGATATTTTCACTACATAAAAAGTATGCAAGTGACTTTATCTTAACTGTTGATTTAAAAAAGTACAATAGTAATAAATAAAATAAAATTCAAATTAAAAAAAAGTACAATAGTGGAAACCTAAAGTCTCATAATGAGATATCAGTTTATGTAATAAGCAATCAATTGATAACAGAATAACTAAGAAAGTATAGCCTCTGGAGATAAGTGGAAAAAGATGAAGTACCCAAATGTGATGAATACCACGAATGTGTCAAGGTATGTAAATTCTCATGTTTTAACAGAATAAAACACTGTGGGGGAGAAGGGGAGTAAATTTGCGATGCAGATTAGACACCTTAATAAGGAAAACTGGAGGATAGCATCTTTTTTCTTTAAAGTGTCTTCCTGGGGAGGAGCATTAAAAAGCTGGAGTTGGTTGAGTGGAAGATAGAACAGAAATATACAAATTCTTTTTATAAAAACCAATATTGCAAAAATAAAACAAATAACCCCCTATTGTATTATTTTCCTACGATATGTCATCTCGTCTAGAAGGAATGAATATAGCAGACTCTAATCCTAATATTCTAGAAGCTGTAAATTATAACAGCACAGCCCTGCAATGGTTACTGGGATAAGAGATTCCTTTGACCTCTGGAACAGTAGACTTGAGTACCCATTAGACAAGGAAACAGGGCAATGGAGACATTAAAGAACAGTCAAAAAGGAGCACAAACATTCTTTTCCCCCAAGGTGGATGCTATTTCAATGAAATTGACATTTTTATTGTCCAAGTACTTTTTTAAGATCACAATGTCTTAAAGTAAAACTAACTAAATAAAAATCTTA
Organism: Eschrichtius robustus; assembly: GCF_028021215.1. Taxonomy (NCBI): domain Eukaryota; kingdom Metazoa; phylum Chordata; class Mammalia; order Artiodactyla; family Eschrichtiidae; genus Eschrichtius; species Eschrichtius robustus. The sequence continues at coordinate 16,232,030 of NC_090836.1, read as the reverse complement.
GCATTCCATCTTAGTTAAAAGTTCAGTGACTAAAACCAATATGAAAAATGAACATATTTATGTTCTTTTACTTTTCCAAAGTACCCAATGTGTTTTCTTTTAATGTTATGATATTAAATTGACATAAAAATTCATTTATTTAGAAGGATACTCTAACATGAAAGTCTTTTGCTGTTCTTTAACGAAAGAAATAATCTTTCCTACTACGTACACCTACTTGTAACATAAAGTAAACACAGAAGTCCTCTGAAATGTTTATTCATTTGTTCTGACTTATATTTTAAATTATAGTCATTCAAGATTACTAGGTTTCTATAAAATCCAAATTCAGAAGATTGAGATTTTATAGGCAATTAGTTTAGTTACAAAATTGTCATCTCCCATAAAACAACATACTTAGCAAATAAAAAATCAGAGTAATGTTTTCTAATCATTTTGTTAAAAATGAATTAAAATAAATTAAGAGTATGACAAACCAAAATATCAGCCAAACCAAATTCCAGTCTTAACTGTTTAAACGTCATAATTTTCCACTACCTGATAGGATTGTCAATTCTCACTGCTCTTGTGCAAATCTATTTTTATACACATTTTAAAATTTCAAAACCATTCCTTCTTATTATGTTGGCACTTACACTTCATTTTTATACTAATGTTGCATTTTTAAGTACTGTAATGGTAAAGGATAAACATAATTTCTAAATTACTCACAGAAACTAAAAATATGAGTTAAAAGCATACTTAGTGCCAATAAATAACAGCAATGTAAATGAAATCCAAATGAACCTTTGAAAACATAAGGAAAAAGCTATCTCTGTTAATGCACAGAATTCTTTTAGTGCATAATACATGAGTTCTTTAATACACACAGCAACTGGGCACTGTGGGAGGTGGCTGGCCGAGGTATCACATGTCATGACCACCTTCCCTGGTGCAAAAGAGGAGTGACTGCTTAGGGCCACGAGGGGGCAGGGAAGACAAGATTCCAGCCTTCAATTCTACCAGTTTGTCCCCAGCATTATTTACAAAGTGTATCTTTTCATCCTACACTCGCCATCCTTTTTGTAGTCCAAAGGTTTTTTTTTTTTTCCTCCTCCTTTGAAGGGCTTCAAAATTCAGATCAAGAGTACCATAAGTTTTCCTATAACATTCATGTAGACGTGTGTTCCAATTCAATTCATATATTAAGGAACAATGTGAGTGCCACATAAATCCTGCATTTGTTTATGCATGATCCCGTCCATGAGGAAGTCTAGGTGAGTGCAGAAACTGCACCTTGCTGATGCAGCCCCTAGGAGCACACAAATCACACACCTGCACACCCTCAAACGTCCACCAGCTACTTCAGTTCATTGCCTGTTTTATGAAACACACCCATCCACATGCAGTGATACAACTTTGTCTAATTTCACAACTGCCTACTTCCAACAGTTCCCAATAATTCACAAGCTGAAACCCTTCCAATTCCATTTCCACAAGCAAACTGCAGGGCTTTCTCAACGCAGAGGGTATATGTAGTATTTTTGTATTTTCTAAGCATTTAATATGTGTGAAACTGTGCTACCACTTTCATTAGGTTCCTATCTTTATTTTTATGTGTTACTAATGAGGTTTTTTAGTGCTGTGCCCCTAAACCCATTTTCCACAAAAGCTCCATGCTTTCATTGTCCAATTTTGCACAGAGAGGCGATTTTTAGGAAGACACGTGCTGTGTTACAGCAAAAGTGACTGTACTACTAAATTATGAACTAACATACCTCTGTGCTACTAAAAATGCATTTGAAGCTTTACTAGACAAGGTGTTATTTTAAAGATCTTTGCCAGGGATTTTATGCTCTTCATGACCGAAAGGGAAAAACTGAAAAGATATGGTTTTATATAAATTTGTGTTTCTAGAGGAATCCTTACAAAGAAGGGATAAAATTCAGGTCTTGATATAAAATACCCTTATGGTCACAGAACAAACTAATTCCCTTCTTTCTGACTCATTGTGGCATAGGAAGAGGTCCAAACTTTTCTAAATATGAGATCAAGTATTCGCCTCCACCTAACTCTTACTTCCAGACTTCCGTCTGTGATGGTTTAATGTGTAGGTTTAGACCAGTGGTTTTCAACTGGGAATGATTTTTATCTCCCAGGGGACATTTGGAAATGTCTGGTAATATATACATTATTGAAGTACAGTCGATTTACAACATTGTGTTAATTTCTGCTATACAGCAAATTGACTTAGTTATGCATAGATACACATTCTTTTCTATATTCTTTTCCATTATGGTTTATCCCAGGACATTGAATATAGTTCCCTGTGCTATACAGTAGGACCTTGTTGTCCATCCATTGTCTGGTAGTATTTCTGAATGTTACAACTGGGGCTGGTATGTAGTGGGTAGAGGCCAGGATGCTGCTCAACATCTTACAAAGTGCAGGAAAGTTCTCCACATGAAAGAAGCATCCAGCCCCAAATATCAACAGTGCTGAGGTCGATAAACCCTGCATCAGACCATCATAGCCCTCTAACAATGAACTCTACCAAATAAGCCACGTTTATTATTTCTTTGTGTTCCTGTTCTTCTCTAGAGATGACAGAAGCAGCCATTGAGACCACTGGTCCATGAATCAGACTACTTAGGTGTGAATCCCAGCATCTTCCTCTCACTAGCTAGGTGACCTCAGGCAGGTTACTGTACCTGTCCATGCCTCAACTGCCTCAATTAGGTAACAGTAGCCATGTCACAGGTTGTTACTTCATTTGTTCAGAGCTGTTCTGGGCACCTGGGGATGGCAGTGAATAAAACGTAAAAATCACTGCCCTCATGGAACTTACTTTCTAGTGGGGATGTTAAGAGTAAAGAGTATAAACATGGCCTGGAACAGACAAGCCCTCGATAACTGTTATTTATTTTTGTTATGAACTACAGGACTTTGAGCATATGTTGTTGTCATCAGACTACTGTTCAGTCACCTGTTTAAACTGTAACAGTTCATATTAACACGTACCCCCAAAACTATTTAAAAACTCGTGTTATCCCACTACTCAGTATTTACTGTAAAAGAAAAAAGTTGTGATCTCTCTTGGCTTTCATGCTTCTGGTCAAGATACCCTTAATTTGTCCAAAAAACAAAAAATAGAAGAGAAAAGTAATTCTAATATAAAAGCTCCAGAGCAAGAGTAGCTATGTTTTTAAGGCAGTATTCAAGAAGGTTTTTGAATAGTGACAGACAACACTTAAAAAAAAAAAAAAGGCTTCTGCTATTCCAGAGAGTTCAGGACTGAAGGAAATTGCGCATATTCAATAGCTCAATCTGAGGCTAATGCTCTATCAAAGGCCCAGATAAAGGACTGAATCAATGCCATTTTTAGAAAAGGTTATCAAGAAATTGACAAGTTGCAACACAAATTGCTTGTTCTTTGGCACTATGCCCTCTTCACTATTTATTACTAGACATTTAATCATTTACTAAAACTAGAAAATCAAATGAAAGACCTGCTTAATTCCAGCCTTTATGGAACTATTCCATTCAATAATAATTTGGTTTTAAAAGATCTTAAGATGAATAAATCAGTGTGTGTATAAAATGGTATATTTCCACCAAATTATATAAAAAACAAATTAAAAATGACATACCTACTGGAGATGGAACAGAAATTCATTACTCCCTTATTCTTTTTCAGATCTTATTTGTGAAGTGAACAATGCATCATGGAAGTAACTGTACCAGAAAACTTGGGCAAGGGTGTGCTGTTTAAGCAGTTCTGATGAGCTTTACATCAAAAGGGAATGAGCTGATAAACTACATGGCTCCTATAACCTATTTATGGAAACAAAATTTAGTGGGTTAGAATTAACTCAAAGCAGCAGGTTCTGTTATATGAAGAGTAACTGAGACTGTGGGGCGGTGCTCTGAAGATCAGGGATGATGGGTGTCCATTTCCAGGCTTGCCGAAGGAAGACATTTTTTGGTTCAGTCCACATTGCTAGTCTGCTCTCAGCAGGAGACTTACGAGGGAGGATTCCAACCAACGACATCCCTAAGGAAACAATCCCCATACACTAAAAAGATGCATAAAATGCACATTTCAAATATAAACCCCAATAAAATTACAGGTTTAGAAAGAGAGGAAAAAAGGTGTCTGCTAATATGGTGTTTACATTTTTAAGTATAATGATAAAAGTCAGGAACACTGGCTTCAGTAACACTGAAGGAACTGTTTCATTCTTAATGGAGTGTTATTTCAAACTACACAAGGTAAAAGACGAAGTATTTACCACAACTGACTATGAAGTGACAAATGAAATCTGGTTATAAAACTCCTGTCATCCAACAATAAGGCCAAAACCTTGCAACTTTTGTTGACTGTAAATGTAAATTTTAAATCAGATATTTATAAATAGGTAAAATACCCTCACAAGAAGTTCTTTAAAACATCAGGATTTGTCTGATTTTTTCAAAAATGAATATAGTACTGAGAGTACTAGATTGAAAAATTAAAATGAAAAATTAGAGCAATGTTGCATATAATGAATCAGTACAGCACATGGTGTTATATTCTTTGAACCAAGCATGGAAAGACACTATTCCTGATTTTAAAATAAGAACATTTGAGATTTCAAGGAGATATTATTCATGATTGCATAATATGGCAACACTGATTGGCTTGCCCTGTTTAGTTAGGCATCTGCATAGTCCCAAACTGGCTGCTATGGTCCCAAACATCACATGCAGACCATAGAGTCCAGAGGTGAAAGGAAAGTCTCTGCTTACATATTCCTTTTCAAGAAATTCCCCAAGAGCTCCCCGGCCATCCTTGTCCAGGCTCTCATGAGCCAGACATATGCGTCTACGTCTAATTCAATCATCGGTAAGTGAACTCACACCATTCAAGATTCACAATTTTGTCTGTGGCTCACAGGGAGGAAAGTGAATAAAATGAGGTTATATTATAATAGCAAGGAAGAAGGAGAAGGGAAAGGCTATTAGCTAAGGAAACATTTCATTTTTCTTAGAGAAAGCAACTCACATAGGTTTTCAAAGAAAATACTGGTACTAGCATATTCAAAACTAGATTTTCCTGTTCTGCCTGATAAAAGAGGAAAATGCTTTACCGGGTTATTCTTTTGGGGAGCTTTGGGAAGGTAAAGAGGGTGATTTAAGCTGAACTTTAGAAACTCTAGAGGTTTTATTTACATCCTCAGAAAAAAATTTTTTTCCTTTGCATTGTTTTAATTAATTAATTTCAAACTTGGAAATTAATTGACATATAACATTATATTAGTCTCAGATATACAAGATAATGAGTCAGTATTTGAATATATTGTGAAATGATCACAGTAAGTCTAGTTAATAGTTAACATTGGTCACCATACAGTTACAAAAATTTTTTTTCCTGTGATAATAACTTTTAAGATCTTAGCAACTTTCAAATATGCAAAATAGTATTATTAACTGTAGTCACTATGCTGTACATTATACCCCCATGACTTATTTAACACTGGAAGTTTGTACCTTTTGACCTCCCTCACCCATTTCACCCTCCCTACCCTTTCCCCTGCCTCTGGTAACCATCCATCTGTTTTCGGTTATCTATAAGCTCTCTCTCCCTTTTTACAGATTCTACATATAAGTAAGATCATATAGTATTTGTCTTTCTCTGTCTGACTTGTTTCACTTAGCATCATGCCCTCAAGGTCCATCCTTGTTGCTGCAAATGGAAAGACTGCCTTCCTTTTTAATGGCTGAATAATATTCCATCGTGTGCCTATGTACATGTATGTGTGTGTACACACACACATACATACTACATCTTCTTTATCCATTCATCCACTGATGGACACTTAGGTTGTTTCCATATCTTGGCTATTGTAAATAATGCTGCAGTGAATGTGGGAGTTGGGGGACGGTGCAGATAGCTTTTTGAGTTAGTGTTTTTGCATTTCCCTGATGATTAGTATTGTTGAGCACATTTTCATGTACCTGTTGGCCATCTGTATGTCTTCTTTGGAAAAATGTCTATTTAGACCCTCTGCCTGTTTTTTTTAACTGGATTTTTTTTTTTTTTTTTTTTGCTATTGAGTTGTATGAGTTCTTTATATATTTGAGATTATTACTCCGTATCAGATATATGATTTGCAAATATCTTCTCCTATTAGGTAGGTTGCCTTTTCATTTTGTTGATTGTTTCCTTTGTTGTGCAGAGGCTTTTTAGTTTGATGCAGTCCCACTTGTTTATTTTTGCTTTTGTTGCCTTTGCATTTGCTGTTAGGAAAAATTGTTTTAATGTTTTGGCCATTAATAACTATGTACTGGCTACTTCTTAGTATTGCAATTCTCCCCGGGAGTACTTGTTTTTGTGTTTTTTTTTTAAAAATACCTTTGCTTCACGAGTAACACCAATGACCGCTTTACTACAAAATCCATTCTGTTTTTTAATTTAAGAAATAAATATTGAAATTGCTATTAACATTGTCAATAACAGCCAATAATTCTTCTGAGTAATACATTAGACAAAGCAAGGTTTATTAGGTAGTGTTTTATATGTGTATCCATGGCAAGAAGGTCGAAAATTTATCCACTATGCACAAACAAAATATGTTATTTTAGAAAACTCTGTCCCACAGAAGAGATTTTGGTTGTCTCTTATTAAATTCAGCTGCAAACCCATTTGTATGATTTGCTCAGAATCATGTATTTCCCTTATGGGAGAGAAAGAAGGATTTAATTTAGTCTAAGAAAGATAGGATATCATAGTGGTTTGGCAATTCTTTCTGCAACCCTGGTAGAGAAACCAGTGTCATGACTTGGACTTTTACAAGGGCCCAACCCATACAAGCTGCCACATACCCACAATGTTGTTAGACTGGAGCAAGGCAGGGAGATGTGGGGATTATGGTAGCGATTGTATTTCTCAAATTTAGGTAGAAAACCAGACAGCAAAGAGCTCAGATGTTCACTGACAACTCTTCAACATCCTTCCACTCAAACCAAAAAGAATATTGTACATTCTCAATTTGGCCTTGGTTTCATTACACTATCAGACAATTATACTTTTCAGCTTACTTTAAAATTGAAGAGCTTTGCAAACTATTACATATAGAATGGATAAACAACAAGGTCATACTGTATAACACAGGGAACTATAATCAATATCCTGGGATAAACCATAATGGAGAAGAATGTATACATATATGTATAACTGAATCATTGTGCTGTACAGCAGAAATTAACAACACTGTAAATCAATTATACTTCAGTTAAAAAAAAGAAAAAAGTTGAACAGCTTTTATCAATAGAACTCATAACGCTGTATGTTACCCTCTGAGACTCAGTCTCAAATTAGGTTTAAAAAACATGTTTGTAGCAGTGATTTAGTTATTAAATATTATTTTTATTTATTAGTTATGAATTCCACAATTGGGTCTATGGTGGTCCAGGGTAAATTTTAAAATATTGTTAAACATAAAGTTGATTAATGTCTTATGCAGATAACTATTTAAATTCATTTTCCTTTAAATAAAAAGGAGAAAAATGTTATGTTGAAATCTGACTACCACAATGACTGACTCTGCAATTTATTTTTAAACTGAAGTATGGAAAATTATGCCTACAATTAAAAGCAGTGTTTTAAGAACAAAAGAAAACACCAAAAGTGCCATGCCTTTTCTTGAGAGAAACTGAATTCTTGAGCCTTAGTTATGTGGAGAAATAACCACTGAGTCAGCAATCTAAAAGATTGTAATTTTTTTTCTTTGCAAAACATGTAAAGTATATATTTCCTTTCCCCACATTTAGTTCTAAATGCCATTTGCCTTTAACTTAGAGCTAACTGCTTCCAGACATCCTGCTCAAACCTCAGTGATTCATTTACCCACATCTACAAATTCTCCCTACAGTCTTAACCCTTTATAATCTATCCTCTCTCCTCTCATCATTCAGGAAATGGATCGGCTCAGATTTCTTGGGGGAAACGAAGGACTGAACAGGTGTGAGGGCCTCGATGATCCTCGCTCCCAACAATAAACATTAAAATCATCACCTACATAGTAATCACCATGTGACGTCACACTCAGTGCTGCGCGCACACTCCTTCTGTCGCACGCTACACTGGAAACTTGACCATCTATCCTCACACAGACCCCCTGAGGTCTGCATTACTATCTTCACTTCACGTGTGAATAAACTGAGGCTCACAGCATTTACGAAGGTGTCAGAAGTCACACGGAGACCTGGTCCCCAAGGTTTCAGTTATGCCCTGTTTAGTCCCCCTTCCCCCCCCTTTCAACAGCTGCCCCTTCCTTGACTCATCTCAGCCAGTGGGACTTCTACATTCTGCCCTACATCTTCTCCCAATGTAACTGAAACACAGCACAACACAACACAATCCTTTCCTTGGAGGTCCTTCCCTCTTGCACAGACCATGGACGTGTATCCTCCCTCTTCTCCTTTCTGTCCCATTGCGTAGCATCACCCCAAGACTATTTCTATCTGAAGCACAGTAATGAAACCTGTTCTGATTCCAACTTAATTTTAAACCCAGCATTTCTTTTCCATCTTCTTATTTTCTAAGCCTTTGCAATCATTTTCCACTTTTAGCTACTCAGACAACACTATCACAACATAATTGTAAATGTAACCTCACATTTGATTATCGGTCCCGAAGAATTTAAGTACAAATAACAACAACAGTAAAGAATGGGTTTTACAGAATCACCCAACAGGAACAGAAAACTTTGCTTTTCCCGCTGGGAAAATAGGAGTATGACGCAACGCTGCAAAAGTACAAAGCTGAAAGCATTATTGTAGACTAGGAACAAAATAAAGAAAAAAATAAAAAATTCAAAAGATGAGACACATAAATTCATCTGTTTTAGTTTTTTGTATTTACAGATAATTTCTAAATCATCTTCTGAAAAAAACCTTCCTGAATAAAACCAATATGCTCATTTAGAATCTACAAAATAAATTTTACAATAGATTTTAAATAATTTTGGAAGTAGTGCAAGAATAATTCAATTAACACCATGCTAGTTATGAACAAAATGTACCCAGCAAGTTAATAACTGTTATCCATCCTGAGTGTTATGGGACAGCTACATTTTAGATCACTTAATAAATTACATTATACACAAAAATGCTTAAAATAATTTAGATAATTCTCTCACTTGGAAGCCATTTAAGTGATTCTTAAGAAGCTTTTAAATGGGAAGGTTAAATGACACTTTATGGTTAAAACAGAAAAATGGCTCTTAGAATGCACAAGCTAATCCACCAGAGTAATTTTCTGTCAAGCACTCAAGAAACAAGTGACATTTCTGGATGCTACCCAGAAATTACCCTACGCAAGTAGACAGCTAACGGCATCTCCATCACTGCCTTAGTCTAGGCTCTTATGTCTCCAAGACTCTTAACATCCAAATCCAACTCATTTTAATCAGGATATCTCCCATTTAGACCATCCTCACTGAGCCTCAACTTCTTTCTGTAAAACAGGAACCAAAACCAAAACAACAACAAACTTTACTCCATGGGGCTTTGTAAAGGATCAAGTACCTGGTAGCACCACCATCCATTACCTAATAAAGCCCTCACTAAACAGTAGCTAAACTTGAATGTGCAGGTGGAGTTAGCTTTCCTGAAAAGAAGTAAAATTATGTCACACCCTTGCTTTAAAAAGTTGCTGGCTCTCTGCTCTATCTTTAATGTGAAGTACAACTGATCTAAGGTTAAAGCTTACTATTGACTGATCTATGTAAAAAGTCCTTGTAAAGCCACACAACAGAGTAAAAATGATCACAGGGTATATTTTAGAGGTTTCAAAGAATACTTATTTGAAAAATTACAGTCACTTGTATAAAAAAAACTATTAATACAAAAATCTAATGGAGTTTTAAAATAAAACTAAGCAGAACTCCAACTTGGAAACATGTCAGTAGTCAGAAATATTCTTGGCATTTAAAAGCAATAATGTGGCATTAAAAATATATATAACCTAGAATTTCATTAATTCAGACAACTCTGCTAGTCCCTAATGAATGCTAATTAGTAATGTTTTATTGTAACATGCATTAAATGTAAGTTTACTGTACCACTGGGAAGGAAGCAAACAACAAATTAGAAAAAGAGGAATTTAAACACCATCTCTTTTGCTTTTTTGCGGGTGGTTATACACTACTTTACAAAGTTAACCTAATTCTAACCTACACTTAAATAACCACACAGTTGCAAAAAAGATCCAATTATTTTATTGTAGATGAAACATTCTTCCCAACAGAATCAAGCTGACAGACTAAACAGCTCAATTCAAATAGAAAAAAAAAAAAAATCAGTAATCACTGAATTTTACTATCCTTCATTGCATAGTCTTTAATCATTTTAATATTGCATGAGCTTTATCTAAACAACCACTTCAAGGACAAAAAGGGAGTTACTAATAAGTCAAATGATACCTTTATGCAACAAAAAGATTTTGTTAAAAAACAGTACTTTCTTTCAAAATGGCTATGTTTTTGTGTAACTTAAATACTTTCATTCATTCAATATGAGACAGGCACTGATGACACACAGCCTTAACAATATTATACATAAACAAATAGGAGGAGTAATATAACCAAAAACGAAACACAAAGGGGAGGCAGATTAGGTACTGATCTTGCTTAGAAAGGGGAAGAGCAGGGAAGGTGGCACAGAAGTGTCTGCCATTTGAATTGAGCCTCCATGAATCAGCAAGAATATTCGGATGTGGCCAGAGTTTAGCACAGACTGAAGGGATGGGGGCACAGAAATGGGGCTGAAAATCTAGGCTTTGAGTCAAAATGTATTTGCATATAAAAATTTTATTATATAAGTTTTGAAGCAATGTATTTGCTCCATTCTTAGGTTCTCTGTCACTTCAATTTCCAAGGACTATATATTTTTTAACTCTGAAAAGGTCCAAATCATAATGCACTTATGTGACGCACACAGCACTTTAACTAAGGCTCAGTTTAGTCAGCAACTCATTATCCCCAAGTACTGAGAAATTTCTCACTTACAGATGAGGTAGGAGTTGGACAGAAATCTGACCCAGAATACCAGGGCAGGGCCCACTTCCCACAGCAGAGACCGAGACACAGTGAGCAAAGCCGGCAATGAACTCCAATGGCCACTGTAGGCCACTGTGATGGCCGTATTCTACTCTGGAGACACTTCCTTCTAACAGAATGCAAGGCCACGGCATGCTATTAGTTGGTTAGATAACTAGTAGGTGTCCATCATCCCAGAAAAGACGAATCTCTCTAATACAGGATCAAGATATTCTCCTCACTCATTTCACTTGCTTCATCAATTCATTTATTCATGCTCAAATATTCATTAAGCATCTATTAAGCACAAGGTTTTGTACTGTCCACTACTAGGAAACAAAAATATAGTTCAAGACTATAACGGGCTTAAAGAATTACTATTCCATCTGAGTTTACTAATTAAGCTAATTTTCAAACTTGAAGAATACAGCAATTATATTTTACCATCAGGCTTCAGTATTGGTGGAAAGAGTTCCTCAAAGCGCACCTTATTCACTAGAAAACAGACAAGCACTTTATTCCCAGTGCTTTAGACTTGAGTCAGACTTTTAAGTCAATTTCAGGTTATCCCTCCTCCCCCCCAACAAGCTCTGCTCATCCTCCCTTCTTTTTTGTTTTGCCAGATTCAATTTCCTGTTCATACAAAAAAGTTTAAGTAGCTTGTCTTCACTTGAACTTTAGCAGCAGTTTAGGCCAATGACCTCTGATGTCATAATGCTTCAAAAACATCTTTGTTTAGAATGTATACTGAATATATTCCAATTCATCATTACTACAGTAACTTACTGATTAAGTTTAAAATATAGGCTATTTTAAAACCATGTTAAAATATTTTAGGTAGATTTGAGATAAATTTTAAAGGGAATAAAAATATTAATGAATTCTCTATATACTTTCTAGCTCTGGGCAGAATTTTCAGCTGAAAATTCTGCAGCTTATGGGAAAAATTGTGGATCTTGAATTAAGACTGTCAAGTCAAATAAAATAAAGTTGAAACCCTACTTCTATATCCTGTGCTTCTAAATATAATAGAAATACAATGTATTAGGAGTCATAATAAGGCAATTACTGATATCTTTGCACATTTGCATATAAACAACTGATTTAGGTCACTTCCTTTCAGTACCTATCTTATTCATTTAAAAACTATGTACAAATAGTCTTATTCTTTAATTGCTTCAGAAAATTGATGTGAAAATATTTACATTTATTAAGAATTTTCGTATTGTCTTTTCTTAAACTAGACTTACAAGTAAAAAGTGCCTGTTCTTTAAGAGAAAACTTTGTTGGAAAATTCCTCTAAAAGACCTTGAAATCACAAGGCTGCTACTGAACCTGCAAGAAAAGAATTATGCCAGAAATGACAAAGCGTAAGGCTTTAAAGGCTTCAGTTTATACTATATAAACAGTATGAAATTAAAATTAAAATAATATCATTCATCCACTCAAAATGAAGGGGAAAAAAAGCAAAATAGCCACGCACACACACACACAACTTACCCAACATAGCCTACTTCTTAAGCTAATGATTTCAAAACAACTAAATCAATTCATTTACTGCAATTCAAAGAGACATGAATTAAAATTGCTAATAAGAAATCTTTAAAGGCATGTTGCTAGCCTTTACAATCAAAGGCAGTAGTAATTTAATTAGTTTAAATGCCAAAATATTGTCTATAATAATCTCCTGCCATTATATTGCTCTTAAATTTTAGGTAAATGAGGATTCCTATTTTGAGGATCCTACTTTGTGAATTCCTATTTTGAATCACGTTACCAGATAATTAAAGAATTAAATAACTAGCAGCTTCAGCTAACTTAATTAATTTAGACTAGTAATATACTTTTTAATAAAAGTATTACATAATGAGTACTGTTAGCATCTCCTCCAAAGGAACTTCTGAGAATTATTCATTTGGCTCTCGTGAAGGGGGAAAAAAAAAAAAAAAATCAAGCTTCTCCTCTGAAGAAGTTAAAACAATAAACAAAAATCTTTAGGCTTTCAAGCAATTTGCAACTACTGTGCATTTATGCAACTTCAAGTTAAGGAGAGACCAAAAGGAAGATTACATCTTAAAATGCTCAAGTCATTTGAAAAGCCTAACAATGCATTTACATTTCTACAAGAATACAATACTTCAGTTATAGAAATATTTATAATATGTAAATCCTTTGCACTAGGTACTGTGCCTGGCACTAGGGCTACAAAGATTACTTATCAGACGATCATTAACTGAGAAAAAAGGACTACCACTCATCTATCCATCAGCTATTTATTATTATACATGAAAGTAACAAGGATTACTCACCAGCCTCCATCAAAATCACATTCGTAAACAGACATTCAACTACAGGCAAAAGTGGATACTGGAATAAAAATCACACTCCACTGCTTTGTCTTTGAGCTGCTCCCAAATGAGCGCTGTGGGGACTGAGCACTCAGGAAATGCACTGTGGCTGTCGGCCAGCCTGCCACTCTGCCAGTCTGACACCAGACTGACGTCACGCACCAGTATGTCATTGCAGCTGCAAACTGAGGCAGCTTCTCCAGAAGAGTTTGTTGTGATTATGCATGCCTTCCAGCCATAAGAGTAAAAAACGATTTCAATTCCCTTAAAGTTGGCACATAGCATAGGGTAAAATACCAGCATACGTGGTTGCAAACAGCTCGTGAAGAATGTTCAGGGAGGAATTTTAAATAACCTTAGCTCTACATAGATATTTTCTGTTAAAACTGTAAGCAAACCTATTTAAATGATTCCTTTAAAAACATTTTTTTTTGTTGCTGTTGTTTCCAAAGTTGGTACATACTTATTTGAAAAAATTCAGCCAATAAAAGGTATAAAGAAAGCTAAAATTGCCTGCAGTTCCACCACCTAAAAATGATAATAATAATGATAATAATTGATCACTTATTATGTCAAGCACTTTACAAACTCATCTGAGCCTCAGAACCCAAAGATGTAGGTTCTGTAATTATCTCCCTTTTCCTGAAGAGACTGAGGCACAGAGTAGTTAGGGAACTTGCCCCTGGTCACAATGCTAGTCAGTGACTGAGCAGGACTCAGAACCCATACATCGGATCACTGAGTTATACCATCTAGCAGCAAAGATAACAGCTGTTAACATTTTGGTGAACATTCTTTTAGACCAGAGTTTGTGTGTATATAAACACATACTTAGTCAATATAAGGAAATCAAACTATATATGTTGTTTTGCAACCCACTTTTTAAATTCAACAATATGCCATGGGCAGCTTTCCATGTCAGTAACTACATCCCTAACTTTTCTTTTCTGATGGCCGCGCATCACAATTACCAAAACCTGATTCCTACTGGACACTTAATTTAAAATTTTTTCTTATAAATAGTGCTTAATGTATATCATGGTCTAGACACCTTTGTACTTTTCTGTATTTAGCTGTGTAGGATAATTCTTAGAAGTGGGATGGACAGGCCAAAGCATGTGCATGTTTTCAATATCCGCATGCTTGGCCCTCCAAAAAGAGGTAACAATTTATATTTATACCTCAGTGCATTAGATTTCTCCTTTCCCACATACTGGGTATTGACAATTACTTTCCTCCTCTGCAAATCTAACAGAAAATACGGTTCTAATTGTGTGTGAGTGTGTTTTATTTATTTATGATTATTATCTTAAAATTTTATTTATTTAATTTATTTATTTTTGGCTGCGTTGGGTCTTTGTTGCTGCATGTGGGCTTTCTCTAGTTGCGCTGAGCGGGGGCTACTCCTTGTTGCGGTGTGCGGGCGTCTCACTGCAGTGGCTCCTCTTGTTGCAGAGCATGGGCTCTAGGCGCCCAGGCTTCAGGAGTTGTGGCTCACGGGCTCTAGAGCGCAGGCTCAGTAGTTGTGGCGCACGGGCTTAGTTGCTCCGCGGCATGTGGGATCTTCCCAGACCGGGGCTCGAGCCCATGTCCCCTGCATTGTCAGGCGGATTCTTAACCACTGTGCCACCAGGGAAGCCCTGTGTGTCTGTTTTAATTGCAAGTGAGGTTAAACCTTTCTTCATATGCTTATTCACACAGGAGGCAGTCTAGCTAATGGCCACGAGCATGTAGGCTCTGGAGTCAGAAGACTCCAAGTTCAAGCCCAGCTCTTCTTCTCAATAGTTTTCTGACCACAGGCAAGTTACTTAGCCTCTCCATGCTTCAATTTCCTTATACGGAAAATAAAAAAAACAATTTAATCCTCATGGGATTTTTGTGAGAATTAAATGAGAAAAACCATGTAAGCAATTGGAAAAGTGCCTACCACATAACAAGTGTTTGATTAAATGTTAACTCATATTTAATGACCGACTATATTTCTTCTGCATTTCACGCCCTTCAACCAAAATGGTGACTCTTAACAAAAGTACAGACAAGCCATTTTACAAAATGTACTGGAAATATCTTGTTAGAATGCTAATGACATAAAAATGTGCAGATACATCAAAGTGAGTTGTCTTACAACTAAATTTAGCATGTAACATAACTGGAGCTGAAACACTCCTTTCATATGAAACTGCTATAACAAAAATTAAAAATAGCATTTCAAGTTGAGGAAACAAAATTGTTTCATCATGTAGCTTGAAATATAGACAAGCAAGCCGACACAGTTTGCTATAACCAGAAGGGTTTGCATATGTTTTAGAAAAGTAGTCAGTCATTCATGAATCTGTCCTATTTTTTTTTTTTCGAAGTGAAGGTTTTGCTAGCCTCAATTAGTCTCTGTTTAAACTTCTCACGCTGAAAAGGAAAACAAAACCCATTCCTGAAAATGTCAAAGAGAAGTCAACAAAATAACTTTTGCCCGTAGTTCTAAAAGCAAAGGACAGCCCCTTTTAAATGACACAAATCATAACAATGTTTAAGCAGAATATTTGAAGGTTAAAATGTAGTAAGCCTATTATTTCTACCCCAAACCAATGTGACCTTGTGTTATGTAAGTCTTCAACTGTTCGCACCATCAGGACAGTTTTAACAAAACACTTTTAAAATGAGCTAAGAAGGAAGTTTTATGTTATTCTAGCAGATCTGGTTTAGATGTAGTCACTGTTGTATATGCTATAAAATTATCCCATCTGAAGGCAAACATTTCTGTAATAAAATGGCAGCATAATATGTTTGCAGAATCACAGTGGCATGGTAGTTCTGTATATGGCTGCCAGGAGAAAAACAACAATAATGGAGCAGCAGAGATCTGTCAAGAGACTCTGAAAGATTACCAGGAATACCGAGAACTAACAAGTCGACCAGTGTTTGGTTTATGAAGTTACTGGCACCCTGCACTATTTCTCTAGGACCTGGGAGGCTCAGGTCCTTCCGCCCACCACCCACGGTTTACAGGACTTCCACAGGGAAAACAGTGTGGCTGGGCAAGGAACAAAAAAAGAGGGAATAAGATAAGGCCCCTCCTCTCAAGGCCAGAACAGCCTGGAACTGACAGTTTAATAGGGAAGAGAGAGCTGTAAACAGATCATTATAACATAACCTGATTTGCAGAGCGCAGAAGAGGAAGTGGCTAAATGCCTGGGGGAATCTGGAAGAGACTTAACAAAGTACAGTAAATGACAGCTGAGCTATTTCAAGAGGAGATTTCAGTTAGAGGTAGCAGTAGTTGTGAAAGCACAAAGATAAGATGTAATCTAAAATTTACACCTACGAAAGGTGCCCAATTAACAGAGAAACTATTCATTTAAGGAAAAAAAAAAAAAAACGCATACCAATAGGACAATTCTTACAGGCACCTTGTAAGATTCTGCCCTGCTTTTCCCCAAAGTCAGGGATGGCTAGTTTAGCTATTTTGATTCTGCCCAAACAACATTTTTAGGAAAGGAAGCTGAGGTAGATCGTGGATGTATGCCCCATTACTTTGTCAGAGCTAATGAACTTCTTTAAATCAGTAGAGAATCCTAAATCTCAATTAATCCTGATTCTCTTTTCACGAATCTGTACACTACAGGGCAAGAACCATGCTTTGTTAAAAAGTCACAGAAAAAATGGCCAGTGAGGGCCTCCAAAATATGTGTCACCAAACAATGTGCTTCAGTACATTCTTTAGGGCTGTTTGTGATAAGGACTGAGGATTCAGTTGTGATAACTATCATTTTTCAGTTCTTGGTTACTTCACTTCTCAGTGGCATTTAAAACTCTTGACTACTCAGTTCTTAAAAATGCCACCATTGACCCTGAATTATGTGACCTGGTTCCCCAGCCTTCACTTTGCAAAACAGGCATGAATCCAAATGACTCAATCCAGCACCCAACCGTCTCTATAATTTGGTGCCCATTTACTCATCACTAATACCCAAAGCAGAAGCTCTTTTAATGGGTGAGAAACAGATCTACCAATGTCTTCTCCATACTGTGTCTCATAGTGCTGGATAACACAAAGTGCTCCAATGTCCCATCACCTGATTACTGATTTTCATCCCCTAGGTCACTTAATTAATGCAAATCTTTCAGGTCAGAAAAATATTAGTACAACGAGAAGACCACAACCACATATTTCGGAGGTGTGTTTCTTCTAACACTGCCAGGCAATTACGTTTGGCACAATCTACCTGGAGATAGCGTCAGAGCCCACAGGCTCCGTTCCACAAGACTGTCCCCCCAGCCCCATCCCACCCCCGCCCAACTTTAGATACCAATCACAAATCCAGCTTGTTATCTGTGCTTCTGGCTCACTGGCTATAAATGGAGGTTCCCACAACCCCCTTCTCAGGCGTGATTGATTAGTGTGAATGGCTCACAGAACTCACAGAAAGAGTTACTTACATTTACCAGTTTATTGTAAAGAATATTATAAAGGATACAGATAAATAGCCAGATGGAGAGGTACACAGGTACATACTTTACAAAGGTAAAGTAAGAATATGGATAGACTCCTTTTCCTCTCTCCCAAATTTCCAAATTTTTTCATCTTGGCATATCAACCACCATATCTTCATGACTTAAAAAAGAAACATCAAGGCATCAATTTACAAAAGTAAGTTAAAAATACAGTCTTCCCTCAGTATCTGTGGGGTTTTGGTTCCAAGACCCTCATCCCTCAGATAGCAAAATTCATGGATGCTCAAGTCCCTTATATAAAATGACACAGTATCTGCATATAACCTACACGCACAGCCTCCAGCATACTTTAAATCATCTCCAGATTACTTATAATACCTGATACATTGTAAATGGTATGTAAATAGGCAAATTCAAGCCTTGCTCTTTGGAACCTTTTGGAATTTTCACCCCCAATATTTTTGATCCACAGTTAGTGGAATCAGTGGATGCAGAACCCTCGGATACAAAGGACTGGCTATAATTCAAAAATAGGGTGTCTCACATCCTCATTATCTTCTGTTAAAAGATGGCAATCAGGTAAAGAGTAAATCTGTCAACTCACAGAAATCGAACACTCACACCCAAGGATAGCCTGAGATAGACTCCAAATGTCCCATGAACTTAGTGCACGGACAGGTAACCGCTACATCAACTGAAGCTCAGTACAGAAACCAACTCAACACCACTAAGCCAGGCAATCACTCCCTTGACACTGACGCAACAGTTCAGATATTCTCGGTTCACTACACAAAAATGTTCAAGGGCTGTTCCACACTACCCGCTGGGTTTTCTATTAGAGCTAAAATTTCATAACACAGCAAACCCTTGGAAAAAGTAATTGGAAGAGCTGAATGATTTAAGAGTCAGATGAATCCACAAACACCTGCTTAGGAAGGAACCAATTATAATGAAGAAGTCCTTCACACCACTAGAGTCTTCTTCCCCCAGGAGTGGTAGCTCCTAAATATACTTGCTTACTAACAGGACAAGGAACCTTCTAATTTGAAAATATCCAGTTCTCAGGTCCTTGATGACCAAGGTGGCCCTCAAAGGCCAGTTTAATAAGATACTGACTTGGCCATCATATAATCCCTTTAATTTATTTCTTCCAATCCTTTTAAAATTCTTTCCACTTCTTGTGTGAGACTGCTAGCCATGACTTCCTCCTTGTGAACTCTGTCATAATTTGTGTATCTCACCAATTTACACTTTTCGTCCAGCTCAAATGTCACCTCCTTGGAGAGATTTCCCCCAATTTCCCTCACTCAGGTAGTTGCAGTAATAACATATCACGAACAGTTAGCATGACCAACAAAATTTGCAGTCATACACACCTACATCTCAAAGGACCTGTCAGTAAGGATGTTTGTCCACTAGTTTGCAAAACAAACAGAACATATATACTCACGGAAAATGGACTAACTCTAATAAGTTTACACATCTATAAAACCAAATACAAACCAAAGTGAGAGATAAAACCTAAAGGCAGCAATGATGTGGGCATTAAAACCGATCATCTTTTTTCCCTTTCACGACTAGCAAATGACATCTCAACTTCTGAGCTACAGGTGAAATGTCTGGTTACGCTTGTACCTCCTTTGAATATTTGAACTCTCAAACTATCTCTGGGTGCTTTTCACTTGATAGGGAAAAAAATGGATTGTGAGTAGTCAATTTTTTGATAGGCTCTGGCATCTTTACCTATATTTTAACTGCAACCATTTCAATTCTAGAAAAATTCCAGGTAAAAGTGTATGCGCACAACAAGTAAAGTATGAAAGCTTTGCTAATTTTGTACTTTAACGTGCAATGGTAACTAATAAAAAATTAGATTTGGAAATAACAAAAGATAATCTTAAATTCTAACATAATAAAGAAATTTGTTTTATAAAAGATAATCTTAAATTTTGCATTTTATAAAAGATAATCTTAAATTCTAACATAATAAAGAAATTCAGACTCCAGAACACATTGATGAATATGAAATAATATATCAACAACCAAGGAAAACAAATACAAATTTACACCTAATTTCCTTGACTAGGTCCTAACTTCAACTCTGGATGAATATACATTTTTGAACGATAGTTTGTGACTTACACTCTACCTGTATATAGACTGATTTTCATTCTGAAAGAAATTATAAAATCTAACTGGTTTTCTACAGAGCCTGATTTACCAACAAAACATCTATTATTCAAATACTAAATAGATTCTACACTTATACCGTCTGCCTGGAAGATACATGGCCTATTTTTGATGTGGGAATAGAATCAAACATATGACAGTGTCACCAGTTTCATTACCATCAAAAAACAGGCCTCAAAGAAACTTATTATAATGGTGCTTTGTGTGTCGGCTTCATTTAGTCAAGAGAAGTACTGCTTACTCTCTTGAAAGGAGGCAAGAGAACATGCATGTTTTTAAAGGTTTTACTACCGCAGAACAGGATGGAGCGTGTTATGGAGACCCACAATTGAGATATAGCCTTGGGACCAAAGAGACTTTTATATCTACAACTGACTCCACGAAAGGTCCTCATAAGTCATCCCTTTCTCTTCATGACATTATATAACAGACACAATCAGGTGGTTTTGTGGCAACAACTCCAAGACCGTTTGCCTGCCAAGGCCAAGTTCGAGGTATGAGTATTCTCCCTTACAAAACAAAACAGGTTTTAATGTACTACACTTCTACACTCACATTTCTGGCACTGGAGGAGTAATTTCTTTGTTTTTACACCTCATTTGCACAAATTCCTTGGCCTACAAGTTTTTTCTGCTTTTAAGTGAAAATACCTTACATTAGAAGTTTATTAGAAATGTTATACATACTGCTGTCTAGTGTTGAAAAGAAAAATTAAACAAACCTGGGCTGAGATTTAATTTCCTTGGCTACTATTAACAGATTTTTAAAATTCATTCAACGAATATTTATTGAAGATATTGCTTCTTCTGCAGAAGAAGCATTTGCTTTGGCTCCTGTGGGAGAACTAAAAAAAGAAAGAAAAAGAAATGAAATGTCCAAACTAGTTGTGGGTAAATAACTACATAAATAAAAAAACAAGAATATGAGATGCTATAGCATAAATGGATTCTGGAACCAGACTGCCTAGGTCAGAAGCTCAGGTCAGGCCTTAGGAAAACTACTGTACCTCTTCATCTCTAAAACAGATATAACAGCAGCACCATCCTCATAGGATTTTTATAAGGATTAGATGAATACAAACATTAAAGCCCCTATAACAGTATTTGACACATAATTAGAGCTCATTAAGCAATAACAATTACTATTCTGAAAGCCATGTGGATCAAAAAAGCAGAGACAAATGTAAATGGGCTTTGAGCATAAAGCCACAGAGGATGGGTGGAATCTGAGATAATCAGGCCAAACACCGTGAGAAGCAGCAAAACTCCTGCAGAGTTAAGGGTTACTGCTTCCAAACCCTACTGCCACTCCCCAGAGTTGCACCCATGCCTTCTACAGAGTTTGAGTATAAAAACCATCTAATTCCTCTTTTTGCCTAAAAGTTTGAGTTCGATTTCTATAACAAAAGAGTTCTGAGTAAGACAATGTATTTAGGAAAAAGTAAAGTGGTTTACAAGGTATACGAAACAGAACAGGAAAGAAATAAAACAAAAAAAACCCTTTCCTCAGGACTTCCCTGTGGCACAGTGGTTAAGAATCCGCCTGCCAAACCGGGCGACACGGGTTCAAGCCCTGGTCCAGGAGGATCCCACATGCCGCGGAGCAACTAAGCCCGTGTGCCACAACTACTGAGCCTGTGCTCTAGAGCCCGCGAGCCACAACTACTGAGGCTGCGTGCCACAACTACTGAAGCCCGTGCGCCACAACTACTGAAGCCCGTGCGCCTAGAGCCCATGCTCCGCAACAAGAAAAGCCACCGCAATGAGAAACCTGCGCACCCCAATGAAGAATGGTCCCCGCTTGCCGCAGCTAGAGAAAGCCTGTGCACAGCAAAGAAGACCCAGTGCAGCCAAAAATAAATAAATAAATAAATTTATTTTAAAAAGAAACAACAAAAAAACCCTTTCCTCAAAGTATACAATATTTGCCATGTCTAAACAAAGCTGCTAAATAAACAGTGCAGAGAGAACAAAGGACAAATTCAAGAATGGTACTTTCACATATATTTCATATCTTTGACAATCAATGTCTCAGTATAAATTTAGCTTCTGAAATGTGAAATTCAAATACTCTTTTATTACCAGCAAAAAAGGGCAGCAGTATTTAGAGTTCTAAAGCACTGAGAAATTTAGACATTTACCCTAGGTCAGTGATTCCTAAACTCAAATACTGGTTGCCTCAGAATCATGGGAGAACTGGCTTAAAATACACACTACCAAACCAAACCTCAGGAGATTCTGATTCAGCAGGTTTAGTTTGGGCATTACATTCTAGGCCACAAAACTACTTTCAGGCACAAATAGGCTTCAGTAGCTGATATGTATGTGTGAACAAAACTAGTTCTACTTGTTTCTTCCCTTAGGTAAAACCCATCTTTGTATTTATAATTTATATGATGGAGGATAATAGTTACCTCAACGGTAAATGGAAAGCGTTTAAAGAAAATGTCTCAGCCTATAAAATTTCCTGAATTTTTACCTATAAAAAATTTTTTTTAACCTATAAAACTTCCTGAATTTTACATGTGAGAATTATGAAGTATATTGTTTTTTCACATTTTAACAAAACATTTTCTATCTATCTTTTGGTATGAGTTAGGATGCTTTCAGTAACAGAATGAGCAATTAAAAAGTGGCTCAGACAATGAAGAATTTAGCATCTCAAATGGCAAGAAGAGGCAGGGCAGTCTCCGGGTTGACTAATTCAGAAGCTCAGTAATGCCAGGGCGCTTGGGCGGGGCTCCTTTGTGAATTCCTTACTTTTCTCTCATAGTTCCACCGTTGCCACTGCAGCTCCAAGTATCATGTTCTTATGGTAAAGAAGGGAACGGAATTCCTGCCTTAGGTTTCTTTTTGTTAAGAAAATGAAGAAAACTTTCACAGTTCTTCAGCTTAAACCAATTACCTATGGCATAAGGCATAGGACTAACTCCCTAAGAATAATTATGATCTATACCCTGGGGCTTTGGAGGCTCACCTACCCAGAACACATGGAGGAAACAACCACTAGAACAAAGTCTGGACTCTTTCCAACAGGAAGAAAGCTGGAGGGATGTGTCGACAGCAGTTTGCTAGGCACCAAAAGGGGTCCGTCACATTCTGTGACAAAGTAATAAACCATGTTTAAACCGATCAAAATGTAATTCAGCATGGAGAAACCAGTTCAGTGCATTAAGTGACTGGAAAACATTAGCAACGACCAACAAAAGGAAGATTAAGTTGCCAACAGAAAACGAGAGAAAAGACGTACCCAACTGGAAACTGGAAGGATAGAACCCACTTCCTTATGCAGTAAAATTACTGTCAATCAAATCAAACACTTGATTTGAAAATTACTGGTCAGGAACTTTTTCCTACTCTAAACAATCTGTGTGCCCATTACTCTCTGATTGCTAGATCAGCTAAATATTTCAAAAGTGTTATTTACATATTAGATATAGAAGACAAAATAAGAAAGGACTAGATATATTAATTTAAAACACAGAGTAAATTCAGCTCTTAAATGCTGTTCTTAAAATTTTTGTTCGGATGCCTGAGGATCAACAGCATAAGAAATTATGGATACTCAAACACAAACTTTAGAAATGGATCACTTTCATAGGCTTCCTTTGAAAATTTTCCAAAAAAATATATACTGGTGTTATCTGACCAAAAATAAAACATCTCGATTGTTCAGATTTTCATCTGGAAGCCCCAGAGTCAGTTCGAGATCCCAGCATAAATACGTAGAATTGTCAGGAATGTAAAAGTGCAGCTGCTATGGAAAACAGTTCAGTGGTTCCTCAAAACGTTAAACGTACAATTACCATACAACCTAGCAACTCAACTCCTAGGTATATATCCCAAAGAACCGAAAACAGGTACTCAAACAAATACTTGTACACAAATATTCCTAGCCACTGTTCACAAAAGCCAAAACGTGGAAACCACCCAAATGTCCATCAATGGGTGAATGAACAAAGAAAATGCAGCATATACGCACGATGGAATATTATTCAGCCATAAAAAAGAATGAAGTATCGACAGATGCTACAACATGGTTGAACCTCAAAACCATTATGTTAAGTGAAATAAGGCAGACACAAAACATCACATATTGTATGATCCCATTTATAAGAAATACTCAGATAAGGTAAATCCATAGAGACAAAAAGCTGATTAATGATTGCCAGGGGCTAGGCGGGGAAGGGGGAAATTGGGAGCCAACTGCTTAATGGGCACAGGGTTTCCTTTTGGGGTGATGAAATTATTTTGAAACTAGCTAGAGGTGATCGGTGCCTACCACTGTGAATATACTGAATGCCACTGAATCATACACCTTAAGATGGCTAATTTTATGCTATATGAATTTTACAGGAATTAAAAAATAACTAATGTAGCTGTAATATGAATATGTGAAGGAAGATGTGCATTGGAATTTAGTCAATCCTGATTAGAAGTATTAATATTTCAACTTGCTTTAATAAAGCATAGCATTCTACAATTCTTCCTCTGATTGGATATAATCTGGGATCTTCTCCATTACATCCAGCATTCTAAGATTTAAAATGTGAGTCTGTTATACTGAATTTCAGATTAATTCCCACAACACAAATGGTATTGCCCACCCAGCTCATTCAGGAAAAAGCTAAGTTAAAAAGCATTCTGATCTAAATTACAAATGAAAAAGAACCTAATTATTTACTGTTGTGGAGAGCCCTAGGGAGATTTCTTGGTGGTTTAGGACCCTCTGAAATCACTTTGTAAGGCTGTTTTTGCTTCTCAAGAGAAAGATGGGGTAAACAGATTGTTTGCTACCGCAGTTGTTCTAATGGAAATGTTCTACAAGGATCAGATGGGTCCTTCCAAGAAGGCAGGCCGTACAATACAACATAACAAGGGAAAAGAACAAGCAACATTTGCAATTCTGTGTTAAAACTCCACACGTTCTGGAATTAAAATTCCATCTTTGTCTAGAAAGTTTCCTTGTTTGCAGATGTTTTCGATGTGGTAAGCAAGTTTTGCACGGGTCCGGAATTTCTGCCCTGAGGACAGGAATCGAGGTGGCTGGGCTATGGCTGCGGCAGCAGGCACCCCCTGTCAGCTGCTATCATCTCTCCTCCAGGCCTAGCAACAGCAGCAGTCCTGGGCCGTGAAATATTTAGATTCTGAGATCCTCGCCCTTAGGGACGTAGACCGGGCTCAGCAGCACAGGCAATAGCCGGGTACTGCCTCGCACTTCACACCGAGGGAATTAAGAGACGGCAAAAACCCTTCTCATGGGTGTCTATCCCTTACTGCCCTAAAACTGCTGTCTCACTGCGGCTGCAAGAGAGGAACTCCAATGCTGACAGATTCTAAAAATACAAAACATACATATTTCACAAGTTGATGGCATACACGGGTCACGTCTACCTGTAACTGTCAGAGGCTACAGGTACTTGCCAGTGTTGAATTAACAAAGGCAAATGCCCAAGTTGGCTTATCTCAGCTCAAATACACCTAAAAATCATTTATATACTACCAGTGACATGCATACCATGCTTTGAGAAATGCCAAATGAAACCTTATGTTAAAAAAAAAAAAAGCAACTATTTATTCTAACAAAACAAACAACTATGGCTATAGATTGCAAGTCCCAGATTTCCCAGAGGAGTTGCTGGAGTTCAAAAGTACTAGTATAGCTGCCATCTCACAATAAGAACTATATAAACATGCTTAGAGTACCCTATTCATTTATTCCAAGAAGCACGTTTTTAAAAACATTTAACAGCTCTGGAAGTGGGAGGCTTCTCACATCTCATGGCATTTTACGACCACTGGCCACCAGGAGGCAGTTGTGATACCATTTTCATAACCTGTGTAGGCTCGGATGTCACAAGCACAGTGAGTGCATCCACAGCAGGGAATAAAATCCCAGAGACAACGGCAGAGCACACCTCTGCCCCTAGAACCCAGAGGCTGCGGGGAGGAGGCCCTCAGTAACATTTCGGGGACAGGAATCAAAATTAGGCCAGGACTAACTAACTGCAAAGCTATCTTGATAAAGTCCTAGATTTGATGTGCACAATAATTGAAGGAAACAACAACAAAAAATTTCACTCACATCTAGTGTGCTTCCCGCCCAAGTAAAACAAATGTTTATCTAGTAACATCTCTGGGATTGTGTGAGCTGGTGCACTGGGCAAAAATTTAGACCAAAGCAAACGGGCAGCTATCTCCCCAAGCATGGTGTCGGGAGACGTGAACGCTGCAGGCAGGGAGGGCAGAGCCTCCCCGCCCCGATGGCGTCACACTTGACCCAACTTCACATGTTTACAGTATCCGCCACGCTCTCAGGCGTCCGGGCTTGTCATCCCAGAATTAAAGAGTAGCTAAAAGAAAACCTGATGTGCTTCTGTTTCAAAAAATATTTACATACACTTCTGGGTCCGACTCGAACATGTATTTTCTCTGGCACTGATCTTTCACCTCCCTTCTTTATATATTATTAATTTATTGTCTGTTTTGTTACAGGCCATTTCAAATTCTTCATGGGAAGAGGCGGGTTGTGAATAAATGAAAGTTTCTAGTGCTTGAACCAGCTCTTCACTCGTTCACTATTTCATTCAACAACTATTGAATGTGCTTATTAGCAAGAGGGGGTGTTGTGTGTAAGGGGTGCACACGTACAATTGCACTCTGTAATTCCTGCAGCTGAGGACGAACAAATCATTAAATTAGGCACTGCTTACATTTTCCAAAGATACTTCTATCAAGATTTTTATAAAGTACAGAAATCTTTGGTGTACATAATAAATTGTTATGCACTAATTCGGCACTAATTACGAAATGAACTCAGACATGCCTAAATCCAAATCAACTGGAACTCTGGAAAAATTTTAAAAATGCATCTTTGTTTGAGGATGTTTGTACCCTATAATCTGAAAGAGGGTTGGACAGTTAACCATGTTAACCAGTCATGTTACCATGTTATATCTAGTCATCATGTTATATCTAGTCATCATGTCCTTAGGCTTTTTCTTGGCTGTGACACTTTCTCAGAGTTCCCTTGTTCTTCCTGACCTTAGAGAATAGAGTGTTTATGTACAGAGTCTTTTGTCTTTAGTCTTAGAGACGCCGCCATTCACTTCCATAGTCGCTTTGGTCAGCACCTTTCTGCCCCACTCTGTCCAATAAGGTTGTGTCATGTATTTGTAACAGTTAGCTTCTTTTGTCACAGTCTGCATTCTATCCTGGGATCCCTTGACCTCCTAAATGATTTTTAGAATTTGCATATAGTCTGGATTCACTCTTGGTGTGTAAAGTTCAATGGGTTTTGTCAGATAACCACAATTAAAGCATCACACAGAATAGTTTCGCCACCCTAAAAATCCCCTGTGCTTCAAGTATTCAACTGGTCCCTCCTTTCCCTCAAACCCCTGATCTTTTTACTGACTCCATAGTTCTGCCTTTTCCAAAATGTCTGTGGGAATCATACAGTTAGTAGAGTTTTTAGACTGGCTTCTTTCACTTAGCAATATGCATTTAACATTCATCTGTGTCTTTCTGTGGCTTGTCCACTTCTTCTTACTGCTGAATAATATTCCATTATATATGGATGTACCAGTTTGTTTACACATTCACCTATTAAAGGATATCATCTTGGCTGCTTCCAGTTTCAGCAGCTATGGATAAAGCTGCTATAAAAATTCGTGTGCAAGTTTTTGTGTGGACATAAATTTTCAACTCATTTGGGTATATACCAAGAAGCATGATTGCAGAATCATATGGTAAGACTATGTTTAGCTTTATAAGAGACTGCCAAACTGTCTTCCAATTTTGCATTCCCACCAGCAATGAATGAGAGTTCCTATTGCTCTACAACACTGCCAGCAAATGGTATTGTCACTTTTTTGGAATTTAGCCATTCTAATAGGTGTGTAGTGTTATCTCACTATTATTTAATTTGCAATTCCCCAATGACAAATGTATTGAGCATCTTTTCATATACTTATTGGCCATCTGTATATTTTCTTTGGCAAGGTGTCTACTCAGATCTTTTTTTGTTCATATTTTAATTGGATTGTTTGTTTTCTTATTGTTGAATAAAGGCATTTTTAATGAATTATTTTTTTGTTCAGATTTACATAATTTACTAGAGAACAGATTATAAATCAATCTCATCATTTCATCTAGGTCAGCAAAAATAGAACCAATAACTAACTACTTGAGCCTTTGGTTTTATTTTTCTAAAAAGCAGCACATAAAATGAAATCAGTCCCAAATGTCACAATCTCTCATGGAGAAACAATTAAAGAAATTAAGGTACATTCACGAAAACAGTGCACTACAGAGCTTTTAACACGTTCATTATAAATTCTGAGCACATTTTGGCTTTATTAAAGATTGAGAGTTGTATTGTTTAAAATACAAGCCACATAAATGGCATAGCCTGTCCACTATCAGGGCTTTGGCAAACAACTAGGTTCCATTTCCATACCTCAGTAGAGCTTAATGATGCAGATTCCAAGTCGGTTCAACTGGTCATTTTTCTCAAGTGGTATTGGGTATTTTATCTGGAGATATGGCTAATTACAATTCAAAGGAAATTAACTTCTCTGTTTTCTGTAGGAATTATAACTGCATTCAATGAGTCAATGTGATGGATGCATTCAACCACTGGTTTTTAAAAAACATCTATTGAAGATGTTTTTGACTTTCTCTTTGTGTGAATTTGTTTTTTGAGGAAAAAAAAATCTTTGGCCAGCGTATGTATTAACTGTTACTCTATAGTGTTTGACACAACCAGAAAGAAAGGTGCTTCTATTGTTCCCATTTTTTAAATGACCCCCCCCCCACTTCCATATCCACCAATTATTTAAGATCTTACATGAGACAGTTTTCCCTGAATGATACCAGAAATTCAGGCCATTCATTAGGTTGAAGATCATCTTTCCTTCTGAAAAAAATCCATAGGGAAAAAAATTCAACTGAAGCCTAAAACTAAAAACAATTTAACTGTATTTTTAAAATATAGGGATATGTGAGGGCTTCCCTGGTGGCGCAGTGGTTGAGAATCTGCCTGCCAATGCAGGGGACACGGGTTCGAGCCCTGGTCTGGGAAGATCCCACATGCCGCGGAGCAACTGAGCCCGTGAGCCACAACTACTGAGGCTGCGCGTCTGGAGCCCGTGCGCCACAACTACTGAGCCTGCGCGTCTGGAGCCTGTGCTCCACAACAAGAGAGGCCGCGATAGTGAGAGGCCCGCGCACCGCGATGAAGAGTGGCCCCACTCGCCGCAACTGGAGAAAGCCCTCGCACAGAAACGAAGACCCAACACAGCCAAAAACGAATAAATAAATAAATAAATAAATAAATAAAGAAGCTTTAAAAAAAAAAATATATAGGGATATGTGAAATGTTACATTAGTATGCTTTTTAAATAAGAGTAGGTTACCTATAAGCACTCATCATATAGTAGGTTAGTCTTTCTATTTCAATTGTGATTGCCAACTCATGGTAGGAAATTTAAAAAGCAAGAAACAGAGGTAATCCACAGCAGTACATATCCAAATGAATCACAAATCTTTTGCAGTTGTTTCTAAAAACAAAATAAAGCATACACACACACACACACACCAAACAAAAAACCAAAAAAAAACCCCCAAAACTTAAAAAAAAAATATCTACAGCCCTAGGGGGTTAAAAATAGAAGTATAATCAACAGATTTGTTATTAAGAGGTTTGACTGCATTTCAAGTTTGGAAATACAATTACATTTTTAAGTATTTTATACTATATCTCACTACATACATAGTAGTGTCTTTTATTTAAAATGAACAATATTGGGTTTTTTAAAAATATACAATGACATATAGAAGAAAATAGAACAAAATAGGCCAGTGATCCCAATGCCTAGAATAATCTGTTGACACACAGAAATAAATAAATGAAATATATACACATGATTTGATAATTCAAAAGCTCATTTAGGCAGAGAGTAAGAAGTGAAACCCATCTAACCCTACCCTCCCAATCCAGGCAACCTGTGTTACCTTCTGCTTCAGATATACCTATTATTGAAATCCCCTCCTCCCTTCCACCGGAGCAGTCAATCATACATACAACTTTCGACATATTTTTTACAGAGAAAATAATTTATTTTACGGCGTAACATTTCTGTTCTACAGCATTTTTGGATACTGCTGCTAAGATCATGAATTTTTAATACAGAAGAATATGTTGCTATCTCCTGTTCTTGTTGGGTCTAATGAAAGTAAGGTTCCTTTCCCAAATGAGAACAAAACACATTTATTCCTCATTCTGTAGTGTTCTTGACAACTAGGTTAAATAGTTGGTATTATTCAAAAGAAAAAAAATCACTGGTGTCCCCAACTTTTTAATTTACAAAGAAGGTCAAGAGCTGCGGTTTAGGCAAAAAAAATTCAGTTCAATCATATGACAAATTTCTGATCCACAGAAATGTTTATTGCTGTTTTAAACACCACACTTTGGGATGATTTGTTTCGCAGCAATAGGCAAATTAATGTAATCCATTCAATTTTTCCTAAAGGTTGCAAATATTACTAAGTTTTCTCAAATGTAAAAGCATTCTTCCCTTGCTTCTTCCATCTTTCTCCTTCTGCCAAACTTCTCTAGAGAGTCCATACCAATCATGCCACTAAAACTGCTTTCTCAAAGGTCAATCAATATTCTCATAATTGCTACATCAATGGTCTCTGCTTC
Source organism: Eschrichtius robustus (assembly GCF_028021215.1). Taxonomy (NCBI): domain Eukaryota; kingdom Metazoa; phylum Chordata; class Mammalia; order Artiodactyla; family Eschrichtiidae; genus Eschrichtius; species Eschrichtius robustus. The sequence continues at coordinate 16,201,276 of NC_090836.1, read as the reverse complement.
TTTCTCATCCCTTTGACGTCCATGCATCTTTTGACAATTGGAAATCTTTACATCCTTGGCTTCCACAATACTGAATTCCCTTTAAGTTCTGACCCAGGCTCTCTGGATTAATTTTCTGACTTTCTTCATGTGCTACATTTTTATTCAGATCCCTTAAACACAGGTATTTCTCCAAGACTCTGACTTCTGTCCCCATCTTTTCCCACAATAGGTATGGTAGTAACAACAGCTGCAAACAGCACAATTAAAATTTACCAAGTACTAATGTGCTAGACCTTATGCCAACCTCTTTACATACCCTATATATCATCCCATACTTGCCTAGCCTCTTAACTCCTTGGTGCCTAAATATACTCTGCAATTCTGGCTTATCTACCACTTTAGTCAAGCTTTCTTACCTTTTCCGGGAGTAAACTGCATTCCAGGTACCTTATTCTCTTGTTTATCACCATCTCCCCAGTGTTTAGAACAGTGCTTGACACACAGTAATGTCTATGAAGCACATGGTAGTATATCTGCTGCATAAAAGATTGGAAAACCCACACATAACCCACCTCTTTTTGACATAGGGTGGACTGCCATAAAAAATAGACTATTGGCTTAGAGCTTATAACTATTATAATTATAATTAGGAATTCAACCTGCTTGTCCCATTTCTAAAGCACATGTATGTCATTCCATGTATATTATAAAGTACCAGCATATCAAAAGTTGTGCAAGACCTCTACGTAGAAAACTGTAAAATACTACTGAGTAAAGTTTTAATAAAAAAGTTCTTAAGAAATGGAGGAATATCACATGGTATATCAGGAAAAGTCAATACTGTGAAGATGTCAGTTCTCTCCAAATTGATCTACAGATTCAGTGCAATTGCAATCAAAATTCCAGCAAGATTTCTTGTGAAAATTAAAACCAATTCAATAATTTATATGGTAATGCAAAGGGTCAAACTAGAATAACAAAGCCTTTTACTACTATATTTATTGATCAGAATAAGTTTGAAAATCATAATTACAACACAGAGTTGAATCATATGGCACTGCCATGTTTATAAGTCAAAAACAGTCAAATGTTGACAACTGCATTTACTTAGTGTAGACAATATTGTTGTAAGACAGTTTCACTGCTATGACTTTAAGACACGATCAAAATAATCCCATCGGTAGTTACATATAATAATATTTGGAAATGAAGTCCGGAGGACAATCTCTGGAGAGAAGAGAAAAGGGAAGAGGGATTAGAAACACTTATGAAAACCCAAGGTTATGGTTGGCACAGTAAAAGGTAACAGTAGCAGGCAGACAATCGGTGGGAGAGACGGGAGTCATATCTGCAGGCAAATATGACTTGGCCTCCCGTCTTCCCTCCCTGTTCTAGCAGTGGTCCCTGGACCACAGCCTTTCCGTCGGTGAATCCCTTAAGCAGTCTAGGCTCTGCCCTTTTTGCTTAGACCCTCTAAGAATCGCCTACATTAAGATATGGCCAATGTCATTCCCTTAGCTTTTTTCAAAGGCAGCTGTAATGAAAAGTTGTAGGAAGTCTGCCCGTTTTGCTGCAAAATTTTTGTAGAGTGTCTATTGCACCATTAAGTGTTCCCAAATAAAAACTCGCATGAGAAATTCTATTCAAGGAAAAAAATGTCTTGTGGATGAACCGATATGCATCTTCTTTCTAACAGCATGGTAACTTACATTTCCATTTTACATCGGGAAAAACAGCTAAAAGTGGAGTTCAATTATAGTAACTCTATTGACGTCTACTTTTTGCAAGTTTGCACTTGGTGATGGCCTTTAGTTTTCAACTTATCTATTTTTATTTTACTAATCATATTGTCTTACCTTTTGTTTTAAGTTTCCTAGAAAAAAAAACCAAAATAAATAAATCTAATTCATATCAAACTCATTATTATGCAATTTTTTCTAATACATCTTATCTATAAGTTGGGGACTAATTGTTAAATTATCCCTTTACCTTTGGAGATACAAACTCAGTCAGAAAACCAAAACCCAGTACTTCTTTGATTTATAACATGGCTCTCCAGTAGCAATTGCTTAGAAGAGATTTCTCTACATTTGCTAAATAAATTGTGATTTCACAAACTGCTAAATAGATTTTTTAAAGGGGTCTCAGGGAATAGGATTGGGTCTTGTATATGGCTGACTAGGACATTTTTCAGGATATGAATATATGGTTTCAAATACAAAAATGCTTTTGGAAATTTCAAATGTAACTTGAAGTGGGGTGGGGTGGATCCAAACTACTTATATGCAACCCACACATGCACATGCACATACCTGGCTAAAATCTCAGCTGTTAACATGTCAGAGTCCATATTACCTTGGCCGTCTGTCTCTGCATGCTAGACAGCACATAACAATGTCTGGATTCTGTTATAGCTTCTATATTATTTATAACTCATAACATATTTTTATATTTCACATTTGAAAAAAAAAACTTTTGGCTAACCTAAAGAAACTTAAACTGACAGGGATTTCAAGTATTGCAAAAGAAGGGAAGGCCTGGTTTTTAGTAAGCAAATAAATCCTGGAGGAAAAAAAGGAAGGGAAGGGGAGAGGAGAGGTGGGGAGGGGAGGGGAGGGGAGGGGAGGGGAGGGGAGGGGATGAAAAGAAAAGAAAAGAAAAGAGAAGAGAAGAGAAGAAAAGAAAAAAAAAATGCTTGCTTTCAAATAAAAGGCAGCATCTATCTACCGGTGCAGATTGATGTGATTAACAATTCCTGGTTTCCAGCTCCAGATTTAACACCACTTGGCAGACAACTTTTAAACCTGCTTTTATTCTCCCTTCAGCAGCCACTCTAAAACTTTTTGTCACTCTCCTTAAGCTACCTACCCAATCCTTCCTGTGCCCCCTAGTAAACATTTGTTGCCCTACAGCTCAAATCTTAACTGTAAGTTACGTCCATTCTTATTTCTTCCTTCAAGTCTTCAGAAGATGAGATGCCTGCCCCCCATTTTATATCCTTGACCTGTTCTCTTCCCAAGTTCCCTGGGACCTTGTTCTAACAATGTTTCTTCTCTTTCCTGCATCTACAGTCTCCTCTCTCCTGGCTCCTACTTTACCAGCTAAAAAACACACTTTAGCCATTCCCATTCTTTAACGCATCTTGTCAATGAATTTCCCTTTTCTTTCTCAGCCCAAAGACTAGTTCACACTGGTTGCGTGCACTCCCCCTGACCCCCTTCACTCCTCCACTGACTGTCACCCCACTTCCATCCTCTCCCTCAGTGAAGGTCGCTGATGTCTTCCTAATGGACAAAGTCAAAGGCCGCTTCTTGGTCATCACCTCAGAGGACGGATGTGCAGCACTTGATACAGTTAATGCTCCTGGCTTTCCCAACCTCACTCCTCTGCTTCTCTCCTGCTAACCATCTCCTCTAGGTCTCCTCTGCCCCCCACCTAGATATGCGGTTTCCTTTCAGGTTCCATCTTCAATCCTCCTTCATTTACACTCTCCATTCTTAAGTGATGTAATTCAGTCTTTATTTAATGACTCCAGTTATTGTGCAATAACAATACTGGTGTTTTCATTAAACCTATACATTCTGATCTACATCTATCTCTTGGCTGGTATTTTTCCCCGCTCTGTGGGGTCCTATAACTAATTTGTGCTCTCTCGGGAAAAGGAATATCCTACCCATGTTTCAAACTCAAAATGTCCAAACCTCTTTATTCCCAGCTAAACCTGTTTCTCTTCTAAATTTCTCATCTCAAATATAATCCAAATGCTGGAGAATGGCCTCTCCCCACCCCTTTGCTCTCCCCTATCCCAGCTCATCGAACCCTAAGATTCTGCCACCTTAACATCCACTGCACCAATCCTCTCTCCCTTTCTCCTGCCAGAGTTTAAAATCCTGGTCTCACTTTCAGACGTTAAGGAATCCAGGCCCAGTCTCCTCCTCCTCCAATGTATCCTCCACACCATGGCAGGTTTATCTTTCCAGTACACCAATTTGTCCTGCTCTGCTCTCCTACTTAAACCCTTACAAATGGCCCACCAGTGCTACAGGGACCTGCCCTCCTCACCTCCTGAGCTCCCTCCCCCCAAGTTCCTCACCCCCAATACTCTAGCAGTCCTGGAATAACTGCTCCTTGAAGAGATCTACAAGCCTTTAGTCTTGCTGGTCACTCTGTTTTGACTGCGACCCACCCCCTGCTCTTCTGCCTAGCAAATTCTGAATCATTGTTCAACACCCAGCAACAGACACCATGTCCTCTGGGGAGCCACCCACGCTCTCAGGTCCCTGGCAGCAGGGATCACTTCCTCCGCTGTGCCATCTCCCACTCTGCACCCTTCTCTCCCTGTCCTCAGTACTCGCCCCAGAAGGATCCCTCGCCCTTCTTTGGAGATTTAGGTCACCTGGTCTGGAATGTGTAAATGTTTGTTTAATTATTTGACAGAAATTATCTTTTTAGACCCTGTTCCCCTCTACTGGTCAGATTAAGAGCTGTCTGAGGCTCGCCAGAATCTAGCACAGGGGCTGGAACAATATAAAAAACACAAGAGTTCTTCAGGTTGGAGATGAAGAATTCTGAAGTTACTTAAATCTGGGTTTACATCCTGGCTCCGCTACTTACCAGGCTCTGTGAACTTCAAAGAACCGCTCTCAACATGTTTTCCTGTTTCTGAAATGGGGATAATAATACCTTTCCCACAGACAATTGTGAGGATTATATGAGGTTAATAGGCACTCAACAACTGCTAACATGAACTACATGAAATATTTGGTGAATTTATGAACATACCAATCACATAACATTTCGAAAGTTATAAATACTTAAGATGAAAACTAAACATGTGAGCACAGATTAACTTTTCAAAACCTACTTATCAACACATTTACATAAAAGTTATAGTTTAAAAGATGCTTTATATTTTTATTAAAGTAAAGGAATTCTTTCTCTTTTGATTTCGGTTGATGGCTACTCCATATTTAAAATTTTTCTAACCCTTGTAATGGAAAGAAGCATAAAATCACTAATTTCATCTATTTTTTCAAACTCAGCATGACTGAGATTCAATTACTTCCTCTATCTTACTACTCAGTAACTCTGGCGCTTCAAAATGAAATTAAAAAGAAGTGACTGAAAGACAGACTGAGCTAACAGGCATTAGCTAATAAGGGGGAAAACCACATAAATTAGATATGGAAAAGTCATTTGAAGTTAAGACAGCCATTATTCAATAGCGTCAGGTTAAAACTGAACATACAAAAATCAAGAGCCAGCAAAATATCAATATTAAAACAGGATCATGAATGATTTTCTTTTTTCTTTTTTACTGTTCATTTTTAAAAACATTTTCTACAATAAGCATGTATCACTTTTTACAATAAAATTATTTAAAAAATCTTTTGGAAAATGCTCAAAATAAACTGTTAGTGAAAAGGTAGAATTATAACATTGTATATTCCAGATGGTACCCATTATGAAAGAAAATGTGTATACATGGGGGGTACACATATGGGGAAAAAAACCAGAAGGCAATATGTAAATAATGTTCTTGGTTTCTCTGTTGGTGAAATTACCAGTAGTTTTTATGGCCTTTATAGTTTTCTGTATTTTCTAATTTCTTTACGATGATCTAGCATTACTTTAAAAATTAACAGCTTTTTGGATTCATATACCATAGAATTCAATCATTTAAAATGTACAATTGTTTTTAGATAGCCACAAAATTGGGCAACTATCACCATAATCAATTTTAGAACATTTTCATCACCTTCTCTCCCCAGCTCCTGGCAACCTCCAATCTATTTTGTCTCTACAGACTTGCCTATGCTGGGTATTTCATATAAATGGAATCATATAATATGTGGTCCTTTGTGAATGACTTCTTTTATTTAGCATAATGTTTTCAAGGCTCACTCATGTTATAGCATGTATTAGTACTTCATTTCTTTTTGTCACCAAGCAGTACTCCATTGTATGGATAGAGTGCATTTTATTTATCTATTTACGAGCTGTCATTTGAGTTGTTTCCATTTTGAGGCTATTCTGAATAACGCTAGGAGGAATGTTCACGTACATGTTTTGTATACACATGTGTATTCAAATCTCTTGGATATACAACAAGGAGTGGAACTACCCAGTCATTTGGTAACTCCATGTTTAGCTTTTTGATGAACTATCAAACTGCTTTTCAAAGCAGCTGCATCATTTTATATTCCCGCCAACAATGGAGGGGAGCTGTAATTTTCCCACACCACTGCCAACACGTGTTACTGCCCATCTTTTTGATTAGAGCTATCCTAATGGGTCTGAAGTGATAGCTCATTATGGATTTGATTTGCATTTCTGTGATGGCTAACGATGTTTAGCATCTTTGCAGGTACTTGCTCTTCTTTGGTGACGTGTTCATTCAGATCTTTTGCCCATTTTTAAATTGGGTTATTTATCTTTTTATGATTGAGCTGTGGGAGTTTAAAAAAATTTATTCTAGATACAAGTCTGTTATCAGATATATGATTTGCAAAATGTTTTGTGCTAATGTACAAAGAGGAAAAAGAACTCCATCTCTTCCAAAAATTCAATCAGCAAACACTGTGGTCACGGGGTAAAACCTGGTAATGACAATTATAAAACACCTTAATACGTTAGCAGCATTTTATAATCTTCAACCTAATCCTCACATGGATGGTAATAATAGGCCTATTTCTGAAGTTGAGAATCAAAGGCCAGCAGAGGTAAAGTGACTTATTCAAAGTATCTCCTGACTTCGTTATTTTTCTATCACTATTTTTCTCTGTGTCATCTTTCTTATTTGTTTTAAATTAAAGTTCTCTCCCTGTGTTGCTTTCAAATTTGTGAGCAAGCTGTCTTAATCCTTTTTAGAGCAAGGCAGGTATGTTTACACAGGAATTCTTCAAAGTCTCAGAGCTAAGTAGGATTAATAATACCCAAGTCTTTGGGTACCTCGTTCAGGCTGTGAGATTATACCTACACACTGATAGTGTGACAGATCTCATAGAAGGAACTGTGCAGCCTGGCAGAGATTTGTGAAGGCTGACATGACAAAGGTGGAAGGTGAGTGTCCCAGTGAACCCAGTTTGGTGGTATTCTATTAGTTTCTTAGGACTATTACCACAACATGGGCAGCTTAAAACAATAGAAATTTATTCTCTCACAGTTCTGGAGATCAGAAATCAGGCTGAAATTAGTTTCACTGCATCAAAATCAAGGTGTTGAGAGGGCCACGATCCCTCAGGGAGGCTCTAGAGGAGAATCAGTTCCTTGCCTCTTCCAGGTGCTGGCGGCTGCTGGCATTCCTTGGCTTGTGGCCCCAACGTTCCATCTTCGCCTCTGGGGTCACACTGACTTCTCCTCTTATGCCTGAAATCTCCCCTTGCCCACCTCCCCTTATAAGGACACTCGTGATTATATTTAGTCCCAGCTCCCACGATCCAGGATAATGTCCCCATCTCAAGGTACAAAATCTTTGTCATATAAGGTGACCTTCCAGGTTCCAGGGACTAGGACATGACCAGTACACATCCAGGGACCATTACTTAGCCAGGGGAGTGGGGTTTTACAAGACCCAAGGACAAAGTCCCAAAGTTGTGAAGAAGCAGCTTCCGCTATCTTCCTTTCTTTGTACTCAGAGTCCAGTTGTTTTACAGAAACTGCTCCTACAGCTATGGTCTTTCTATTCCAGCCCTAACATGATCCCCCCAATACTGCTGAAAGCCACCATCTTAGTTACCTGACCAAGTAGCTTCAATTACTCTTGAGAACAATTTTATACAGAGGAAAACACTATTGAAGATTCAAATCTGTTGTACAAAAAACATAGGAGGAAAAGAGAGAAGCTGAACAATATATTGTTGTCTCTTAAAATTATTTACAAATATATGATAGAAATCTAACATTAAACAAGGAATTATATATTTAATATTAAATCACTTCTCAGCTATGCCAAAATAATTGAAATGTGCAATGCAGTCGTAAATGGTACACATGCAGTACAACAAGGTTTAAAATGTACTGGCAATTTCTTTCCTCTTATACTAGATAGTGAGTATCTGGGTATTTTTACCCCTATCCTTTGTAGGTCTATAATATCTTAACAGTATTTTTAAAATAATGTTTAAGTATTAAAAAAGAAAAAGGGTACAACGTAATCTTTCTCCATAAGCCCTAAAAAGCATCCAATGTGCTAAGCTTCAGGTTGATGTCTAGAATTACATCAGTAACTCTCTCAAATGCCATTGCTAAAATCTACAAACCGGTCAACTCTTTGGTTATGGAAAAAACTCTTGCTTCATTATTAACTCTTTAAGGAAGTAGAGGAAAACAGGTAGTGAAAATGAGAACGTCTCTGACCAACCAGAAAACAGACATGCTGATTAAGTTTCCCCATCTACACATCCTTTGCCCTACAATTTCTATTTTTTGATTCAGAAAGATCTTTGCACTATTTACTAAGATTAAATTATCCATCTCCCAGATGGATTTTGTTGGCTAGATGTTAACTGCCGCAGTTCTCCCTTTCTTGCCATGAGCAACTTGGCCTCAAAGGAAAGATATGCTTCTGAAATACTTATAAAGTTGCTTTTAGTAGACAAAAATCATACTTTCTCATTGACTTAAACTGCAATTTCAGAGATTTATTCTTAAGGAAAAAGTATAGCTCCAAGAAAAATTCATTCTTATATCCAAAGCATAATTTCCTTTCTGACAGACAGGAAAAAAATTTCTCTCATAGCTCATCAGAACTATTAAAAAAAAAACTCAGAGATGTGTGCTAGACAGCAGACAAGCTATCTACCAGACATGAAGAAGGCTGGAGAAGATCCCAATCCTTAATTCTGAACCTCTTCCACTGGAAATCATCCATGCTAAATGATGGCTTTGGGCAGGGGAAATTCCATCTGTATTAAATAAGTCACAGATCCTCTGTTCTAGACTTGTGATTTTCTGTCTTTACGAAGTAGATTTTAAACTTATACTTGAAAAATGTCAGAAATAAAAATCTCAGAATATTTGCAGGATTTTACTAAGACATGTATTTTTCATTAAAGGTTCTCTAAATTGCATATTCAATGTCTAGTCCTTTACAGTGGAGTAAATATGGCTACTAAACCACCAAAATACCAATTCTATGCTAGGCTTAATAAGAAACTTGGTCTATGTCCACTCTCAGAAACCAAACAAGACCGACATTCAATCTGCAGAGCATCCTGGGGTAAAGCAACCAAGCCCGTCTCAGGCTCCCAAGTAGCTCGGGGTAGGAGTCCTTGCCCCCAGATCCAGTACCATTTGGACCCGCCCTTCTCAGAATACAATAGTATTTGAGAACATGTATACTTGTTAGGGTAAAGCAAGAAAAAACACAGTTTAAGTTAATTTCAAATTTAACAGAGGTGCCAGAATAAGAGCCTCAACTGCTAACCAAATCAAACTATCAATTTTTCCAAGCAAAATCAAAACAAAGAGCCCCTAAAGTAAGTGGGTGGGCCAGGGGAGCAGCCAACAGGTATTTCACCTCCACGTGAGTCTGATGTGTTTCACTGAAGAGGCAGAAGGCTTGAGACTCAAATAAACTAAAGGCCATTCTGTAACTGCCCTGGCAGCATTCAGGATAACGGGGAAGAACTAGCACCTCGTCATGAGGGAAGAGAAAAAGTTTAAAATTCAGTTCAGGGCCAGTGGGCTAAAGGGCTGCTGAGGAGAAGTCATTCTGAGGTTATTATAGTACATTGTAGTTCAAACCGTTTTAAGGCTTAAAACCCCTAAGAAAAACGTGTGGCAGATTAGGCAAGGAGAGCACGTCCATAGCTAGTCAATCAAACGTAACAAAGACATTCTAGAAACTGTAGAGCCTGAGACGGTTTGTTTGCATTCGAACATTAAGCTTAACATGGGTGGGAGGAAGATATTTTTTTTGGAAATGATGTAAGGCTATTGTTTTTGTTTTTGTTTTTCGCCGGGCCATGCGGCATGCGGGATGTTAGTTCCCCCACCAGGGATCCAACCCATGCCCCCTGCATTGGGAGCACGGAGTCCCAACCACTGGACCACCAGGGAATTCCTGTAAGGCTATTGTTATTGTTTCTGTTATTATTTTTAATGTTTATTCTGACCTGTAGTTCTTACTTTTTATTGCTGATGACACCTGAGGAAATACAGGTTACACCAAACTGAAAATGTTTAGAGTAAGTTAGGCAAGACCGATCCCATGCACGTGGCTAACTGAAAGCCCCTTTCTTCTGTGCTAGGTGCAAGCAAAGATCTGGATGAGTGCATCCTGGGAACTCCCTGGCGGTCCAGTGGTTAGGACTCTGCGCTTCCACTGCAGGGGGCCTGGGTTTGATCCCTGGTGGGGGAACTAACATCCCGCATGCCGCATGGCCCGGCGAAAAACAAAAACAAAAACAATAGCCTTACATCATTTCCAAAAAAAATATCTTCCTCCCACCCATGTTAAGCTTAATGTTCGAATGCAAACAAACCGTCTCAGGCTCTACAGTTTCTAGAATGGCTTATGGATGAGCGAATCCAAGATTCTCCAACAGGGAGAAAGAGCAAAACAAACCTAAGACACAAATATTGAAATGTGATTCCTGGACTAACTGTCTGAGCTATAAATGCAAGCAAGTACTTGGTAAAAGGTTGCTAAGAAGGATCTAGATGAGAGAAAAGAACCAGTAAGCCACTAAGTCAGGAAGTGCAACCAAGAGAGGCTGACAACCTGAAATGGAGCAGGTAATCTGGGCACCATCAACAAAACATCGAGGAAACAACAGACTGAGGGTAAACTCACGTGAATTTGCTGAGGGTTTAGTGACCATTTATTAATAGCCCATTTAAAGAGTTATGTCACGTTAGGTTAAGTAAGGGGATTACATATATGTATATTTTGACACACATGTCTTAAATCATTCATGCCCCCGAGCTCTCATTAAAAGTTTAATATCGAGTTAGTTAACTGACCTTGAATTAGCCAAAAAGCCAGTGTTAGAAGAAATGTACTAGAGAGAAGCTAGTGTACAATGGCTATGGCCCCAAAGACAAAGCATTTGAGGTATTCTTCCAGGGCCAACCCATGCACCCATTCAGTCTCTGATAGCTGAACAACTTTGCTCTCTATAAGGACTATGTTGGGCCAGATTTAACCAAATTTTCAATGGATGGGCCACAGAGTTCCAGGCTTCTTGGCTACAAGTAATTATAAAATTCTATCAAGGTCAACAAAGAATTATTTACAGTTAAAAAAAAAAGTCCCTATCTATTCGTATTATTGGCTCATATGGCGATTACATAACAGAGTCTGATAACTTTAATGTGTTTCTTAAACAATAGTAGTGTGAAAAGGTCTTTGTTTTTTAAAGAACAGCAAGTTTCACAAAAGTAAAGAACCAAAAAAAACCCAAAATATAAGCTCTTAAATAGGTTATTCATTGATATGGATTGAAAAATATGAGATGGAAAAAGTTTTCAATAAACATTCAGTAAGTGCCAATTGTGCACCAGGTACAGCTGGGTTTCCACTAATTTAAGAGTTCACACTTCAGTAAGTGTGATTTTATTTATCTAACATTGTTTATATACTAATAGAAACAAATTTGAGGTATTTTTTTAGCTAAAATATTTATCACTTTGTCTACCAGGTCAAACACAGCTGGAACATAACAGGTATCTAGCAATTATTCTATTTATAGAAGTTGGCTAAGCAACTGAGACCCTTTTAACATTTTATCATGTATGCATTCAGGTTTAAAAAATATATTATAAAGAGATTCCAAGTACATTATTATTTATAAATCAGTATACTTCTATGAATCTGATATTTCAGACAGCTGATAGGTAATATTGTGAAAAAACTTTAATACAGAAAATATGTAATTGGAGAGGAAATTAAGGAGACAGACATTTATTCGACAGCTACTTTTTGACTAACATCATGCTTGGGTTATTTTTATAAAATTCAATTCCTATAAATCTAAAAGAAAAGTACTGACATTTCTGTTTACTATTGAAAACACAGGAAACAGAGAAATGCAGATACTTGCCTACAGTTACAAGTGGCAAAAGCTAGATTAGAACCCAGGCCCAACAGATTATTAATACGTTATTTCCCATGACAAATCATATTTTAAAAATTAATTTGTTTCTCCATGGGACTAATCTAGGAGTAACTTTAAGAGTATGAATTAGAACTTGTGAGATTTATCAAAATCTTTACTTGGTCATATTGTGCCCCAAATCCTCCACAGGGTATTCACTGCCTATACTTCTAGCATTTGGGGCTTTTAAGAATGTAATTTTAGCTTATATCACCATTTCTATCACCAAATTTAATCATACCCTATAAATCCCATTTACATTGTAATTCTAAGACGGTTCTTCTAAATACAAAATGAGAAAAGAACTGAGGTAATTTTCTGGAAGATATATGCAAACCCATAATTCTTCCTTCACTTTTCCATATATTTCAATATAAGGAATACATATTCAGAATTACTAAAATGTTTGCTAAATGTTTAATACCATGTACTGGTTTTTCTTTTCAAAAGTAAACCATATTCCAGAGGGAAAAGTTCTGAACAAGATGTTAAAGGCCAAGAAGTTGTGCTATAAACAAGCCCTTCTGGCCCATTATTACCCAAACTTACTTGACCACTGTCCCCATTTTCAAGTAACACCACTCAGGATCTCTAAGCAGTACTGAACTCCATAAAAGCTATGGAAATAAATGCTCCTTAATTGGCAGATGTTAAGTTAAATAAGTGAGTACATGAACTTAATGATTTGGAAATGAACAAAATATACAGGCATATACTTAATCTTTAGAAACCTGTCAAACAAATCCTTGTCATCAGTAATTTTTCTTTTCATAATCCCCTCTTTTCATTTTCCCAGCATTTCTTAATATTTTTCTTTAATAGATCTTCTACTTATTATCCATTCCTCTTCTACTGAAGATCTATGATTAGAGGTTAAATGGGACTAAATACATAAGAGAAAACAGTGTAAAGTATCATTTTTGCCAAGCAAATTTCATGATTATTTTGTGAGTAAATATGGGGGAAAAAGTTAAAATCTGTAATCTTCTACTTATATAATATACATGGAATGTGTATTTCTGAAGATCACAGAGAACTTACACACTTGAAATATTTTTGATTAAAAAAGAAAACAGCTGATAGAATTCTGTAAAAGCAATACTTGCTTCTTTCCCCACAGTAGCTCTCTGTGAATGACTTACAGCCCTCATGAATCTTTGCAACAGTCCAAGAAATCATCTTATTACTTTAGAAACTTTAAATGAACCTCCTAGTACCATGGTAAAATATTAGATTAAAAAGAAGTGGAAATAAACAGGGTGTAGCTGCCACCCAAGGGCACACAAATGAGTCAGTATTTAGAAGTGGGGATAGAGTTTTTGAGTATTGTCACCCAGTGTTCATCTCTAACTGCTAACCCTCCCTTTTCCATGATATACAAGCTTAAGTATACACCCACCTCCTTCACATGTGCCAATCCTGGAAAATGGCATAGTGGGGGCAGCTCTCAAAATAAAGATATTTTAGGAAAGCATCACATAATTGCCTGGCGTTTGAAGGCACCGGGCTTTTAGTATTCTTTTCCTATTCCTCACACAGCCTCATCGTTTTTCTAGAGCGCTTTAAAGCACCTTCTATACCTAAAATTCCCTACCTGACATTTCCGTTTACTCACAAACATTATCTTCCCCCAAGGAAATAAATATGGTAATTTGATGCTTTTTCTTCAAATCTTCAAAAAATACGATTTATCTCGAGCTGAGTATGCAATTTTAATTTCTAGGAGAATACCCTGAAGATTTGCTTGCCAAGTTTATCTATTATAAATATATAATAAAAATCATGTTCATTATGAAATAATAATTTATAGATTTTAAATGTTGCTTGATATTATGAGAAGATAACATGACAAAAAATTGCAAAAAAAGATTTCCCCCCTTTAACTTCATGGTAAAACATGAACATGTTGGATAACAAAAAATAATCACAAAACATTTAAGTAAGATTATCTGCCTAGCAATCACCATACTATGAGCTCAAGGGAAGTGAGAAGAGTCCCAAATGGCAAAACTATTATTGTACTCCCAACACTTCTGTAGGTAATTCAATAGCTAAAAACAGAACAAATTCCAAATATGAATCCTGAATAACTAACATATTTCACAAAGCGTTGTCAATCTCATTTTATTTTAGAGTATTTTAAATGACAAATTACATTGTAAAGCCAATTTATTTTTGAACCACCTATGTTAACAACATGGACATATTATCACAACGGGGCCTCTCATTCTCTTTAACGAATTCTTGCTCTTATGCTATTACTTTATTAGATACGGTTTAAAAATTCTTGCTCTTAGGCTAAATTCTTGCTCTTAGGCCACTACTTTTTTAGATACAGTTAAAAAATGTGAAAGCAAAAATTACAATTTAATTAAAATACAGGAACAAAAATGTTAAACTGTTCACATAGACAAATCCTGAACTCCCTCAGCACACAATTCTGCCGGCGTTACTCAGCACCAGTGAGCAAATGAAATTTATGGAGAATACGGAGGAATATCATCATAGCAATTTACAAACTTGTCACCTGAGAAATACACTGAAAATGTTTCAAAAGATTGAGATTTGGACAGCAGAAACAATTTTCTCCCAGTCTCAGCTAAGTTACTTGCTACATAAAGCTTCAGCTTAGTACAAAACAAGCAGCAGATATAAGTAAAGACAGAGCCTTGCTAGGAATTACAGAATAGAAAAAAACAGCTAATTAACTCACCAAATAGCCTTCGGCTAAAAGCTGCATTTTTCTCTTTGTCTCAGGCCTCTGGCTTCCAAAGACAAATTACAGGCTCTCTGACAGAATGACGACAAAAGGGCACACCGTGATCTCTTTTCTGCTATTTCCACTTGAAGAAAACTGAACCACACTGCAGCCTCCAAGAATAAGTACTTCATATGAGCATGCTCGGTATCTAATTTAAATGACTTGGTATTTCATGTCGGCATGTGATGGCCTACTTCCAAACTCCGAGAGCTGCAAATTCAGTCAAAGATCATTTACTGCAATAAACTAAACAGAACCACCCAATGATAATTGATAAAACTTCATGATTTTTGTGGTTCATTTAACGTGATGTGACTGGAAATGATTATTTCTATACCGTTATTCAAACAAGTCCTTAGGTTTCATTAACTATATTTCATTAACTATGTCCACATAAGCATCCAAAATGCTGGAATGAACTGGAAATTTCAAATTATCCAGGATGTGATCCTCAAAAATAAATCTGACCACTGATAAATTAAGCAAACTATAAGCCTTTCCATATTTCACTTTTTAACCTCTTCTTCTGTCCTCTTGCCTACTCACTAAATAAAACCATCTACAAACTATCTAGTAGTATTTGAATTTCTCCTTTGGAAATATTAGTAAATATCAGTAAACTAGAATGTTCAATGTGTTTATTAAAAATGTCTGCTCTCTTCAAACTATAGCAAATAGGATCTTTCTCACCTATAGATTATACATTATATAACAGTTTACATGCTTATATAAAACAGACCTCACCCAAATGTTGATAAAGCTTTAAATAGGACTTAATTTCTTTTTTTGCATTTTCAAGAACAATTTTTACCAAAATGCCACACACACACACAAATCAGCCAAATAGTTTGAGTATGTATGTTTCTGTCACCAAATAACTAATTTGCCTGGTTTGTTGAGTAACTTGCTGCAAAGACCATAAAGTTTTATATGATGGAAATATGGTCTAGAAGTTTATCCTCTGCTCACGATGACCAGTTCAGTCTTCTAGAAACAGAAACCTAGCACAGCAGATACAGCCAGCCCCACCAAACCAACCAGACAATTCTCAAATGTCCACTTCCCATTTTTACCTTGGGCAGACAAGCAAAAATAGGAAGTGTCCACGCACTCGACACACACCAGCCTGGGACAGCAAACCACTGACAGACTGCGGCTGCCCTTTAAAGGGGCCTATGTGCTAATTTATGATTTTCCTTTCTTCACAACCCTTCTTGGTTACTTCTACCACTTCCCTATTGTAAACTACGCATACCCCGCCCTGCTACAAATGTCTCATTTTGTGAACTCTCTCCCTCCTCCCCCACCCCCAAATTCACCTGGAAGGCCTGGGAAAGTAAGAAGGCATAGGAAATAGACAAACTCCACGGCAGCAGCCGGGATAAGGTCCCCCATAAATGGTGGGACAAGATCCTTAAAGGTTCAGAGAGGGTGTAAAAAATAAAATGTTAAAGCTTTAAAACAAACAAACAAACAAACACAGAGAACCATTTATGGAACCACATCTAATTCCAATACATTTCTAGAAAATAGAAGTGTTAAGTTCAAAGAAACGTACCAACACACTAGTTTCTTTAGCATTCTACCAAAGTGACTCGTTCTACCAAAGAAAAATTCGGTAAGTTCAACTACAAGGTCTATGGGTGCTGTGTGCTACTCTATCTTTAACGAAAAAGCATGGGAAGTGAAGGAAAACAGAATGAAAGCAAATTATCAAAACCTGTCAATATGCATATGTTTTGTGTACTGTTAAGTCTAGTAAGTTTTGTGTACTGTACAGGTCAGGGTGAGGATTCTGTAGAAAGAGTAAGTTACCTAAAGTACTCAAGGAAAGCTCTATGATTCCTGAATGAGAAAGGAAAAGTTCTTCACTGAAAACTAGCAAACAAACAAAAAAATCTATATATGGCACATGGTACAAGGCAATGCGGAGTGGAAGTAAACAACGAGAAGGACTATGGGTCTCCAGCAGAGCTTACAGACGATGAGGCAAGAGGACAAATAACTAAGGTAAGATCACCACGGCAGAAGAGAGGTTCCTCCGTGTTCTGGAGCGTTTGGAGGGAAGACAGAAAGCATGCTATGAGGGGAATTTAGGAAAGGTTTTGCGAGGGGGTGAACTTTTTGAAATGCCTAGATGAATAGGGAGGGTCTGGCCCTGAAGGGAGAGGGAAGGAAGAGGAAACAGCCAGGTCAGGGACTGGGAGGGAGGACAGCAGAGGACCTGGGAACTGGTATGGGGACCAGAAAGTGTCAACACTGGGACGAGGGAAAAGAGGACCAAGAAGCTAATTATTCTGGGATGGTACTTGGAAGCAGATGGCAAGAAGCATTTTATACCCTGAATAATGGGAGAGTTAGGGTAATGTGTTAAAAAGCAGAATGGAAGAGTCAACTTTGGAAAGACAGGCAGATACAAAAACAGGGGAGACAGGCATTTATTTATTCCAGCACATGGCATAGTACATCCCTTGTCAAAAGCACTTTTTTGAATTCTTTCACATCACTTAATAGCTCTTCAAACCGTATTTCCTCTCTCCTAAAAATCTGACCTCAGCATTCTGATTCAAATTTGAGGTCATCTTGTAATTACATGTATCCTTTGATTTTACCTAGAGGTCCTGTTTTTTCTTCTCTTCTTTTAAATCTTTCTCTCTCATCACTCATTCTTTAATTTACTTGCTTATTCTTTCTCTACCTACAAAACCTGATAAAAAGTTTCCCAAATGCTACCCTGATAAGAATGGATGAATCTGTAAAAATTCAACAGAAGATATAACCTATGTCTACGAAGGGTGAGCAACCTCTGAAGACCGTACACAGTTCTAGTGCATTTCACTGCATGTACACATGCGAGGTTGGATGGATCTCTGTGTAATAAACATACCTGGCATTCATTCCTCACCACAGGAAGCGGAGGGGAGGAGGGAGAATGGAAATGAACATACGAGCCTTATATTGCAATTTGTTGTTTTGTTTTTTACCAGAGGGTCACAGCAGAATCATTTGGGTAGGAAAAACACACTCAAGCACACGCGTTCAGGGTCCAGAAATCTTGAATGCCCACTCGCTGTGGGGGCCAGACGTTATGAAGAAGCTCCCTACATGATTCTGAGGTTCCTCTGGTTAAGAGCCGCTGTTTGAGGTACCCATGAGTTTACAGAGCGAGATGGACACATAAATAATTGAAAGACAATGATAGAGACAGGGAAGGGAGGATGTGAAAGATACAATAATTTTGCATGATTTACAGATCAGTTAAATTTGAGCAGGATTGGCAGGAAGCATGAAGATGTTCTGGTACAAAAAGGCAGACGGACACCTCAGAGGACCTTTCAGAGCAAACAAAGGAACAACACGGGCAAGGCAGAAAGCCAGGGCAGATGCGTGCGGCTAGGGAAAGGCAGGAAGCGTGTGCATGGCATGGGGGCAGCAACGCAGAAAGAGGCCAGCAAGGCACATGGACAGTTTATGAAAGACTTTATAAGTAATTCTAGAATGTAGTAAACACATGAATGAACACATTTATCACTGCTAGCTCTTCAGAGACACAATTTTTTTTTTTTGGCTGCACCAGGCCGCTTGCAGGACCTTAGTTCCCCAACCAGGGATTGTACCTGGGCCCTCGGCACTGAAAGTGCAGAGTCCTAACCACTGGACCGCCAGGGAATTCCCACGAAATAATTTTAAATAGTGCACCGACATGGTCCTATTTATGTTTTTAAATATATTGCTGATGGCAACTCGTCTGCAGAAAATGGATGAGGGAAGGGAGATTAATGGTTGGGGACTGATCGTTGATATGAGAATTAGAGGGAGAGTCAAAAGTAGTACAGTAAGAGGAAGACTGGAGAGGAAATGATAAATTTGAGAGATTTTAAGGACAGAATCAATAGGATATGGTGCTGGACTGGATGGAGGGATCAAACAGATGGAAAACTAGAGAACAACTACAAGGATTCTGGTTGGGGCAAGTGGGTGCAGTGAGGCGACTAATTAAGCCAGAGAGCGCAGATGCAAAAGACGGGTGGAAGGGTTGCATCTCAGGGAGAGTGAGTTCAGCACAAGGAGAGAGGACAGGAAGGAGGGTTAGCTCAGTTTGAAACAGGTTGAGTTTAGCATCCTGACAGCTCCCTGGTGATATCTACTATTGGCTGAAGGAAATATACATCTGGGGTTTACCACTACAGACCCCGGGAACACTGTTTTAATAGCACTGTGGGGTTGAAAATCAGCTTAGGAAAAGCTCAGGTGGGACTGAGTCCTCAAGAGACTTAATAACAAGTATATTTACTGAGGGCTTACTTTCTGTCAGACACTGTGCTACAAACTTTACGAGGGTTGCATCATTTGCCCCTGCAACAACGTTACGTGGTAACTTTATTTAAAATCTCAAATAGAGGTGAGAAGATGAAGGCAAAGAGCTTTTTAACTGTCTGTCCCAAGTTCACACAGCTGGCAAGTGGTACAGCTATGCTATGATTCCCTAGTTGGTGTGTTCACCAGGAACTTGCTACACTAACTCAACTGTTAAGATGCTTTAAAAAAAAAAAAAAAAAAAAAAAAACCCAATAAATAACATTTACAGAATGTTAAAAACATATGGGTTCATTTAATATTAGTAACATCCCTATGCAATAGATATGATTATTATTCTACCTATTTTACAGATCTGGAGACTGAGGCTCAAGAGGCTTACCCAGTGTCACTGATAATCAGTACAGGAATCTGGATCCAAAATTTTGGACCCCAAAACCCATGGTCTGAATGAGATCTAAAGGGCAGTAAGCTTACGAAGGAGGCAGAATTATCAAAAAAAAAAAAAAAAGGATTTTCAATAGCTGAGACAATGTGGAAAAGAGGCGGGGTAAGAGACGAGAGTAATTGTGAAGAGAAGAACTGATAGTCAAGGGAGAAGTAATGAACATGAGGCAAGGAGGACTAAACCGGTTTCTATTTAGTTTTATTGAAGTTAAATTTATATTCATGAAACTCATACCTGGTAAGTGCACGATTCAGTGACTTTTAGTAAATTTATAGGTCGTGCAACCATTACCGCATCCACTTCTAGAACATTTCCATCACCTCTAGAAGTTCCCTTATGCCCCGTTTGCAGTCAATCTCCACTTCCACTCCCAGCCCCAAGCAACAGGCTCTTGAAGAGGAGAAATAAGCCACAAGTTAGAAGCAGCCACGGCCACCACTGTCACCACTTCCTTCTTTGGGACAAACGGATGACATTCCTCAGTACAACACAGTAACAGTCAGTCATTAGTACTGACGCTACACATCTTGTTGGTAAAAGAGTCCTATTCATATTTTACTGCTTTCCAATTCAAAGATCTTCAGAGCGTATCAACGAGAAAAAAAGTAGAAGCCCTGTGACTTTTTAAAATATGTAATCTTAATAACTAGTACAACTGGGATTTTTTTTCCAAATATGTAGCAATAAAGTGAGCCCAGGCAATGTACAGTAAAAATAAATAATAAATAAATAACAGGAAGAGTCTCTGCAAAAGCCAGGGCATATATTTGCAAAAGTCTTTGGTAAAGGAATACCTTCTGCACAATAATTTGTTACTGTCTGACAAAATTTTAAAATATATTTTCATAAAGTAAACTTAAATAGCCCAATGACTTTTATTGCAGTGACTAACCCTTAGCATCTACTTAGCATGTGGCAAGATAATGAATAGACGTAATTATACATTATTTTGGAATTCAAGCTGTCTCTTGCTATAGACAATGCTTAAGACTATAAGAAAATCTCTCGTGCTTTACGAGAAAAACAAAAGCGAAAGCAAAATTTTGCTTCTAAATAAAGACATAAGAGAAAAATATTTTTAAAAATATTGTATTGTGTAAATGAAAAGAAAAAATGAGGGTGGGGCAGAACTATTTTCTGCTTTCTACTGAGAGACAGAACGTATTTCTTAGTGTCTCTTCCCCAAATACAGAATAGTCAATTTCTTTCCATTCTAAGGATTCTTAGTCAATTAGTTAAAATATTATCATAAGTATCACAGAAATTTATAACCTAAAAAAAGCAATTTGTTCCCTTTGTTCATTCATTCATTCTACAAATATTTATTTATTTACTTATTGGCCACGCTGCATATGGGATTTTAGTTCCCCAACCAGGGATCGAACCCGCACCCCCTACAGTGGAAACGCAGAGTTTTACCCTCTGGACCGCCAGGGAAGACCCCACAAATATTTATTTTTAATTACATTTTTTATTTGATAAATTTGACATGTAACATTTTGTAAATTTAAGGTGTACATGTTACTTTGATACATTTATATATCGTACTATGATTGCCACTGAAGCAATATTTATCACATTACATCATTATAGTGCAATATTATTGTCTATATTCATTACACTCACAAATAGTGATTGAGCATCAACTCTGTGCCAGACACGGTTCTACATACTAGGGACAGAGCAGCAAACAGGTCTGTGCTCTCACGGAGCTTACTTTCCCTTGGGGAAGAAACTCGATAAACAACGAATGTACCATATTCCCTCAGGATCCACGGGGGATTGGTTCCAGGATCCCCCCAAGGACACCAAAATCTGCGGAGGCTCAAGCACCTTATATAAAATGGTGCAGTATTTGCATATAACCTAGCCCGTATACTTTAAATCATCTCTAGATTAGTTATAATACTTAACAGAATGTAAATGCTACATAAATAGTTGCTGGTGCGAGACAAATTCCAGTGTTGTGTTTTGGAACTTTCTGGAATTTTTTTTCTAAGTATCTTTGATCTGTGGTTGGTTGAATCCGAGGATGCAGAACCGTGGATATGGAGGGCCGACTACAAGACAGTGGGAGAGGGTTATGCTAAGATAAGTGACTGACTGAAGGCTGGATGGCCAAGAAAAGTCCTGAGTTGGTAACATTTAAGCACTGGCTTGAACAACGGCAGAGAAGGCAGAAAAGAAACCCAGACATAGTGGACAGTGTGAAGGCTCCAAGGCCGCCATATCTAAAGAGAAGAAAGAAGGCCCAGGGACTAGAGTGTGGTGGGCGAGAGGAAGAGCTGAGAGATGAGGTGTGACAGGTCGCAGGTCCACTTGTGTTGGATTTATGAGCCAGAGAAGGAGCTCTGGATTTTATTCTAAGTGCTGTGGAAAGCCGCTCAAAGGCTGTGATGTGATGCGATTTGTACATCTGTACATTTTAAGAAGAGCCCTTTGGCTACAGCGTGGAGAATGGATTGTAAAGGGTCAAGAAGAGAAGCGAAAACAGTTGAGAGGCCACTGGAATTGTCTGGGTGAGAAGTGATGGTGGCACAGCTGGGAGGTACGGCAGAGAGAGAGAGAGAGAGAAGTGGGCAGATCTGGGATGCTTTTCGGGCGGAGGAAGTGTCAACAGAGCCTGCTGATAGATTGGAGGTTGCAGGTAGGTGGGTAAGTGAAGGAAAGAGAGAAATTAAGGAGGGTGCAAAGATTTTATTGTTCTTCTGATTATGTCCATGAGACACTATGTGGTGAGGTCAGTAGGTGGAGAAGGGGGACAAGGTCTGGCTGGAGATGTGGGTTTATGGGTGACTGGCAAATGGTGTGCAAAGCGCCTTGGAAGTGAATGAGGTGACGGAAAAGGGAACACAGGACAGACGCTGTGCCTTCATCAATCCACAACGCTTATTACAGGTGCTTGGAATATGGGTGAAAAAGTCAGACCCTTGCCCTCATGGAGTTTACACTCTCTCAGAGAAGACAAATACAACATAACAAATAAGTAAACTGTGGCAAATGACAGGGGGGGTAAGTGCTATGCAAAAAAGAAAAAATAGAGGAATCAGGGGTGTGGCTAGGGTGGTGGAGCTAAATGGGGTTCTGGGTGAACTCATTCAAAAGATGAGATGTGCACGAAGGGCCAGGCTGAGGGAAAGGGCAGTGCAAAGACCCTGAGGTAGGAATAAGTAAGATCTAAAGTATCACTGGCATATCTGAAGAATGGCAGGGAAACCAGTGTGGCTGGAACAGAAGAAGAAGAGCCAGCAAGGAGTGCCCAGAAAAGCAGCATGAAACCCAAAAGTACATGATGTCACGGAAGCCAAGGGGGGAAAGGGTGTCAAGGACCAACTATGCTGAATGCTGGCAAGAGTATGAGTAAGACCAGAACAAAGAGGTTCTTAATGCTGGAAGTGCAGTGTGGAGCCAGTAGAGAAGAAAGCCATCTCTATGGAAAGGCAGGGAAGGAGGTCCGGCTGGCAGGCGGTATATTCACTTCTAAATGTAATAATAAGACAGGTTCTCAGGACTTAACGATCTGCCACAGCCATCAAATAAGGATTTAAAAATTTTAATAATGTCAACATCATCAATCAATTCTGGAATCCAGAAAGCCCATTTTGCTTATTTTCTCATTCTATTAATTACAAACCACTCAAAAATCACTACTCTATTTCTCAAAAAAAACACCAAAAACCCAAAACTTAAAAAAAAAAAAAAAGAAAACAGTACAGATGAACCGGTTTGCAGGGCAGAAATTGAGACACAGATGTAGAGAACAAACGTATGGACACCAAGGGGGGAAAGCAGCCGGGGGTAGGGGGTGGTGGGATGAATTGGGAGATTGGGATTGACATGTATACACTGATGTGTATAAAATGGATAACTAATAAGAACCTGCTATATATATATTAAAAAAAAAAGCATGCCACAACAAAATCCATGGAACCAAATCTCCAATCCAGCAGTTAGTGTGAATAATTTATCTATGTGTTCTTTCCATAGCCCATCGAACTCCCTATCAAATAACTACAGTTGACCCTTGAACACAGAAGGTGTTAGAGGCACCTACCCTCTACACAGTCAAAAATCTGCATATAACTTTACAGTCAGCCCTCTGTATCCGCAGTTCTGCATCTATGGATTCAACCAACTGCTGATCGTGTAGTACTATAGTATATATTTACTGAAAAAAATCCATGTATAAGTGGACCCATGCAGTTTAAACCTGTGTTGTTCAAGGGTCAACTGTACATCATGAACCTTATTATTCCTTTAAGTTTGAAGTAAATGTGGTAAATCCTTTTTTTTTTTTTTTCTGGCATCTGTTTTATTTATTTATTTTTCACACACACACACACACACACACACACACACACACACACACTGTATTTTATTTTTACAAGAGATAAATAGACTGACACCAAGCATTGTACATGGATGACCACAACAAAAGCAACAATGATTGCAATTACCAAACATGAAACACACTCATACTATGTCATAATATTGACATTCAGTCCAGTAATCCTCCACTGTAACAGCTCCTTTACTTTGCAGTGAAAATTGATTTGTATATTCTTTGCCTCTGAGTCCTTGTGGGATTTTTTTTTTTTAATTCAGACAGAAAGTCACAAAAATTATACTCATCCTCATCAGTTCACTCAGTCCCATGTAATTAATTTTTTTTTCATCTTGATCTTTTGTTAGCACTTTTATGAGTTCATCAGTTTTTCATTAGAGTTCTGAAAATGCTTATTCATTCATTTCAGCAGTACAGTCAGTTACCAGAAACCTGTACTTGTCAGAGTCTTTTCCATGAATTTCTTGAAGATAAAAGCCTCTTATAGGAACATATTTGCAAAAGCATCAGAGTACACCCAGAACTGTCTGTAAATGACAAAAGACTTAAAAATGACCACTGTTAAAGATTTGATGAAAGTTCATAATAATGCAGTTGACAAGAAAATTAGTTATTTCTGAGATATACATTTTAAAGTAATAACTAGGATTATTACTTATAACATTATACCAGAACATATAAGATTTTTAGAAATTTCATGTAATGTCTGAAACATTTATATTAACATATTTCCATACATATTTCCACACAAATACAAATATAAGATTTTTAGAAATTTCATATAACGTCTGAAACCTTTATATTAACATATTTCCATACATATTTCCATACAAATACAAATATAAGATTTTTAGAAATTTCATGTAATGTCTGAAACATTTATATTAACATATTTCCATACAAATAACCCAATGAAAGTTTAGTATTAGTTGTTTTGTTTGTTGTTTTATACTGCAGGTTCTTATTAGGCATCAATTTTATACACATCAGTGTATACATGTCAATCCCAATCGCCCAATTCAGCACACCACCATCCCCACCCCACCGCAGTTTTCCCCCCTTGGTGTCCATATGTCCATTCTCTACATCTGTGTCTCAACTTCTGCCCTGCAAACCGGCTCATCTGTACCATTTTTCTAGGTTCCACATACATGCATTAATATACGATATTTGTTTTTCTCTTTCTGACTGACTTCACTCTGTATGACAGTCTCTAGATCCATCCACTTCTCAACAAATGACTCAATTTCGTTCCTTTTTATGGCTGAGTAATATTCCATTGTATATATGTACCACATCTTCTTTATCCATTCGTCTGTTGATGGGCATTTAGGTTGCTTCCATGACCTGGCTATTGTAAATAGTGCTGCAATGAACATTGGGGTGCATGTGTCTTTTTGAATTACGGTTTTCTCTGGGTATATGCCCAGTAGTGGGATTGCTGGGTCATATGGTAATTCTATTTTTAGTTTTTTAAGGAACCTCCATACTGTTCTCCATAGTGGCTATATCAATTTACATTCCCACCAACAGTGCAAGAGGGTTCCCTTTTCTCCACACCCTCTCCAGCATTTGTTGCTTGTTGATTTTCTGATGATGCCCATTCTAACAGGAGTGAGGTGATACCTCATTGTAGTTTTGATTTGCATTTCTCTAATAATTAGTGATGTTGAGCATCTTTTCATGTGCTTCGTGGCCGTCTGTATGTCTTCTTTGGAGAAATGCCTATTTAGGTCTTCTGCCCATTTTTGGATTGGGGTGTTTGTTTCTTTAATATTGAGCTGAATGAGCTGTTTATATATTTTGGAGATTAATCCTTTGTCCGTTGATTCATCTGCAAATATTTTCTCCCATTCTGAGGGTTGTCTTTTCGTCTTGTTTATGGTTTCCTTTGCTGTGCAAAAGCTTTGAAGTTTCATTAGGTCCCACTTGTTTATTTTTGTTTTTATTTCCATTACTCTAGGAGGTGGATCAAAAAAGACCTTGCTGTGATTGATGTCAAAGAGTGTTCTTCCTATGTTTTCCTCTGAGAGTTTTATAGTGTCCAGTCTTATATTTAGGTCTCTAATCCATTTTGAGTTTATTTTTGTGTATGGTGTTAGGGAGTATTCTAATTTCATTCTTTTACATGGAGCTGTCCAGTTTTCCCAGCACCACTTATTGAAGAGACTGTCTTTACTCCATTGTATATCTTTGCCTCCTTTGTCATAGATTAGTTGACCATAGGTGCGTGGGTTAATCTCTGGGCTTTCTATCTTGTTCCATTGATCTATGTTTCTGTTTTTGTGCCAGTACCATATTGTCTTGATTACTGTAGCTTTGTAGTATAGTCTGAAGTCAGGGAGTCTGATTCCTCCAGCTCCATTTTTTTGCCTCAAGACTGCTTTGGCTATTCGGGGTCTTTTGTGTCTCCATACAAATTTTAAGATGATTTGTTCTAGCTCCGTAAAAACTGCCATTGGTAATTTGATAGGGATTGCATTGAATCTGTAGATTGCTTTGGGTAGTATACTCATTTTCACAATGTTGGTTCTTCCAATCCAAGAACATGGTATATCTCTCCATCTGTTGGTATCATCTTTAATTTCTTTCATCAGTGTCTTATAGTTTTCTGCATACAGGTCTTTTGTCTCCCTAGGTAGGTTTATTCCTAGGTATTTTATTCTTTTTGTTGCAATGGTAAATGGGAGTGTTTCCATAATTTCTCTTTCAGATTTTTCATCATTAGTGTATAGGAATGCAAGAGATTTCTGTGCATTAACTTTGTATCCTGCAACTTTACCATATTCATTAATTAGCTCTAGCAGTTTTCTGGTGGCAGTTTTAGGATTCTCTATGTATAGTATCATGTCATCCACAAACAGTGACAGTTTTACTTCTTCTTTTCCAATTTGGATTCCTTTTATTTCTTTTTCTTCTCTGATTGCCGTGGCTAGGACTTCCAGAACTATGTTGAATAATAGTGGCGAGAGTGGACATCCTTGTCTCGTTCCTGATCTTAGAGGAAATGCTTTCAGTTTTTTACCATTGAGAATGATGTTTGCTGTGGGTTTGTCATATATGGCCTTTATTATGTTGAGGTAGGTTCCCTCTATGCCCACTTTCTGGAGAGTTTTTATCATAACTGGGTGTTGAATTTTGTCGAAAGCTTTTTCTGCATCTATTGAGATGATCATATGGTTTTTCTTCTTCAATTTGTTAATATGGTGTATCACATTGATTGATTTGCGTATATTGAAGAATCCTTGCATCCCTGGGATAAATCCCACTTGATCGTGGTGTATGATCCTTTTAATGTGTTGTTGGATTCTGTTTGCTAGTATTTTGTTGAGGATTTTTGCATCTATATTCATCAGTGATATTGGTCTGTAATTTTCTTTTTTTGTAGTGTCTTTGTCTGGTTTTGGTATCAGGGTGATGGTGGCCTCATAGAATGAGTTTGGGAGTGTTCCTTCCTCTGCAATTTTTTGGAAGAGTTTGAGAAGGATAGGTGTTAGCTCTTCTCTAAATGTTTGATAGAATTCACCTGTGAAGCCATCTGGTCCTGGACTTTTGTTTGTTGGAAGATTTTTAATCACAGTTTCAATTTCATTACTTGTGATTGGTCTGTGCATATTTTCTGTTTCTTCCTGGTTCAGTCTTGGAAGGTTATACCTTTCTAAAAATGTGTCCATTTCTTCCAGGTTGTCATTTTATTGGCATAAAGTTGCTTGTAGTAGTCTCTTAGGATGCTTTGTATTTCTGCAGTGTCTGTTGTAACTTCTCCTTTTTCATTTCTGATTTTATTGATTTGAGTCCTCTCCCTCTTTTTCTTGATGAGTCTGGCTAATGGCTTATCAATTTTGTTTATCTTCTCAAAGAACCAACTTTTAGTTTTATTGATCTTTGCTATTGTTTTCTTTGTTTCTATTTCATTTATTTCTGCTCTGATCTTTATGATTTCTTTCCTTCTGCTAACTTTGGGTTTTGTTTGTTCTTCTTTCTCTAGTTTCTTTAGGTGTAAGGTTAGATTGTTCACTTGAGATTTTTCTTGTTTCTTGAGGTAGGCTTGTATAGCTATAAACTTCCCTCTTAGAACTGCTTTCTCTGCATCCCATAGGTTTTGGGTCGTCGTGTTTTCATTGTCATTTGTCTCTAGGTATTTTTTGATTTCCTTTTTGATTTCTTCAGTGATCTCTTGGTTATTTAGTAACGTATTGTTTAGCCTCCATGTGTTTGTCTTTTTTACGTTTTTTTCCCTGTAATTCATTTCTAATCTCATAGCGTTATGGTCAGAAAAGATGCTTGATATGATTTCAATTTTCTTAAATTTACTGAGGCTTGATTTGTGACCCAAGATGTGATCTATCCTGGAGAATGTTCCGTGCGCACTTGAGAAGAACGTGTAATCTGCTGTTTTTGGATGGAATGTCCTATATATATCAATTAAATCTATCTGGTCTATTGTGTCATTTAAAGCTTCTGTTTCCTTATTTATTTTCATTTTGGATGATCTGTCCATTGGTGTAAGTGAGGTGTTAAAGTCCCCCACTATGATTGTGTTACTGTCAATTTCCTCTTTTATAGCTGTTAGCAGTTGCCTTATGTATTGAGGTGCTCCTATGTTGGGTGCATATATATTTATAATTGTTATATCTTCTTCTTGGATTGATCCCTGGATCATTATGTAGTGTCCTTCCTTGTCTCTTGTAACATTCTTTATTTTAAAGTCTATTTTATCTGATATGAGTATAGCTACTCCAGCTTTCTTTTGATTTCCATTTGCATGGAATATCGTTTTCCATCCCCTCACTTTTAGTCTGTATGTGTCCCTAGGTCTAAAGTGGGTCTCTTGTAGACAGCATATATATGGGTCTTGTTTTTGTATCCATTCAGCCAGTCTATGTCTTTTGGTTGGGGCATTTAATCCATTCACGTTTAAGGTAATTATCGATATGTATGTTCCTATGACCATTTTCTTAATTGTTTTGGGTTTGTTCTTGTAGGTCCTTTTCTTCTCTTGTGTTTCCCACTTAGAGAAGTTCCTTTAGCATTTGTTGTAGAGCTGGTTTGGTGGTGCTGAATTCTCTTAGCTTTTGCTTGTCTGTAAAGCTTTTGATTTCTCCATCAAATCCAAATGAGATCCTTGCCGGGTAGAGTAATCTTGGTTGTAGGTTCTTCCCTTTCATCACTTTAAGTATATCATGCCACTCCCTTCTGGCTTGCAGAGTTTCTGCTGAGAAATCAGCTGTTAACCTTATGGGAGTTCCCTTGTATTTTATTTGTCGTTTTTCCCTTGCTGCTTTCAATAATTTTTCTTTGTCTTTAATTTTTGCCACTTTGATTACTATGTGTCTCAGCGTGTTTCTCCTTCGTTTTATCCTGTATGGGACTCTCTGCGCTTCCTGGACTTGGGTGGCTATTTCCTTTCCCATGTTAGGGAAGTTTTCGACTATAATCTCTTCAAATATTTTCTCGGGTCCTTTCTCTCTCTCTTCACCTTCTGGGACCCCTATAATGCGAATGTTGTTGCGTTTAATGTTGTCCCAGAGGTCTCTTAAGCTGTCTTCATTTCTTTTCATTCTTTTTTCTTTAGTCTGTTCCGCAGCAGTGAATTCCACCATTCTGTCTTCCAGGTCACTTATCCGTTCTTCTGCCTCAGTTATTCTGCTGTTGATTCCTTCTAGTGTAGTTTTCATTTCAGTTATTGTATTGGTCATCTCTGTTTGTTTGTTCTTTAATTCTTCTAGGTCTTTGTTAATCATTTCTTGGATCTTCTCAATCTTTGCCTCCATTCTTATTCCGAGGTCCTGGATCATCTTCCTATCATTATTCTGAATTCTTTTTCTGGAAGGTTGCCTATCTCCACTTCATTTAGTTGTTTTTCTGGGGTTTTTTCTTGTTCCTTCATCTGGTACATAGCCCTCTGCCTTTTCATCCTGTCTATCTTTCTGTAACTGTGGTTTTTGGTCCACAGGCTGCAGGATTGTAGTTTTTCTTCTGCTGTCTGCCCTCTGGTGGTTGAGGCTATCTAAGAGGCTTGAAGGGAGGCTCTGGTGGTGGGTAGAGCTCGGTAAATCCTTTAAAATGCATTTACATTTAGATATCTTTGTTCACTATATCATTCACATTTAGTCTTAAAAATTGAACATAATAAAGGTCATTTTATTCTGTGCTATAAAAAAAAAAAAGGAAGAAAAAAAACAGAGAAAAAGAGCTAAAAACTCATAAGCCAGAGAAGCAGCTTCAACAGCAATACGGTACCAACCTGTTGAGAATCATTGCAGGTATTGTGGATATATGACCAATCTTTCATTTGCACAAGAATACTGTCAGATAACTACCATATGACCCAGCAATCCCACTACTGGGAATATACCCTGAGAAAACCATAATTCAAAAAGATACATGTACCACAATGTTCACTGTAGCACTATTTACAATAGCCAGGACATGGAAGCAACCTAAGTGTCCATCGACAGATGAATGGATAAAGAAGATGTGGTACATATATACAGTGGAATATTACTCAACCATAAAAAGAAACAACTGAGTTATCTGTAGTGAGGTGGATGGACCTAGAGTCTGTCATACAGAGTGAAGTAAGTCAGAAAGAGAAAAACAAATACCGTACGCTAACACACATATATGGAATCCAAAAAAAAAAAAAAAAAGGTTCTGAAGAACGTAGGGGCAGGACAGGAATAAAGACACAGACGTGGAGAATGGACTTGAGGACATGGGGAGGGGGAAGGGTAAGCTGGGACAAAGTGAGAGAGTGGCATGGACATATATACACTACCAAATGTAAAATAGATAGCTAGTGGGAAGCAGCTGCATAGCACAGGGAGACCAGCTTGGTGCTCTGTGACCACCTAGAGGGGTGGGATAGGGAGGGTGGGAGGGAGGGAGACGCAAGAGGGAGGAGATATGGGGATATATGTATATGTACAGCTGATTCACTTTGTTATAAAGCAGAAACTAACATACCATCGTTAAGCAATTATACTCCAATAAACATGTTAAAAAAAAAAAAGAATACTGTCAGATAGATTTACTATCCACATCCTATATGAGGAAAAAGGTGAAACAGACAGAGGTTGCCCACAGTCTCAATGCTAGGAAATTGAGGGAAGGCGTTAGAAGGAGTTCATGTTTTCTCTCCTCTGCCACCTCGTGTCTCTCTCCTATTTATATGTACCTAAAACAAGAGGCAGACAGGGTAGGTTTTCTTCTTGCTTTGTAAGACACTCTTGCTAGACAGACATGGTAAGTTTTTAATTTTCATTTTACTTTTTCCCCTTGCTCCCTCCTATCCATCTATCCATCCACCCCTCTTCTATCATTTATAAATATGTACCAGTGTCTGCTATACACAAATAGCCACTCTGCACACAAAGTCCTATTGCATTTTAGAAAAGTTCATTTTCTAAAAAAAAATAAAAATAAAAAAAGACCTTCCAAAATAAGCATCACTGCTGTATAAAAAGTATAATTAACCAATATATCAACAATGATGGTAAACTGTGATCTTCATTTAAATAAATTACTAAAATGACACCAGGAATTAGGTTATCTTAATGTTCTTTTGGAAAAATTACTTCCTGACCGTTTGTGGCTCAAAGTTTTTCACTACATAGATTTAACAATATATATGATTTTACAGCTTAATGACCTATGACAAATCAACTAAAAATCACCTTTCTGTGGTAATTTAAAACATCTGCTTGAAATAGCAGATCCCTAAAAAATTTTAAATCAGAATTGACATACAAAACGTAATCTGTTGACAAATGAGCAAAGAAGGACACTTTTCAAGAAGTTTAAGAAAGGGTTACAAGGGCTTCCCTGGTGGCGCAGTGGTTGAGAGTCTGCCTGCCAATGCAGGGAACGCGGGTTCGAGCCCTGGTCTGGGAAGATCCCACATGCCACGGAGCGACTGGGCCCGTGAGCCACAACTGCTGAGCCTGCGCGTCTGGAGCCTGTGCTCCGCAAGAAGAGAGGCCGCGATAGTGAGAGGCCCGCGCACCGCGATGAAGAGTGGCCCCCGCTTGCCGCAACTGAAGAAAGCCCTCGCACAGAAACGAAGACCCAACACAGCCAAAAATAAATAAATTAATTAATCAATTAAAAAAAAAAGAAACCCACTTTAATTTAAAAAAAAAAAAAAAAAGAAAGGGTTACAAGACTTCATGACACAGAAACAAAATCCTATTCAAGAAATTAGACTCAATAAAATACCATTTAAGGTCGTAGAAGAACATAACTATGGCTTTTCAAAGATCATCTAGACTCACAGATACACTTCAGTCGTCTCAGTTAGTGTAGGTAAGGCAAACACCAGATGCTCATTAGGCAAAGTTACATAAACAGCAACCAAGAGGGAAAACAAGATGCCAAGAGTGGAAAGGATACTCAACAGGAATGGCTGCATAAATTAAAGTATCTGTACTATGGAACAGGTCGTGCACCTGTCAAAAAGAACAGGGCAGAACTGTGCGTCCCATCCTGGCAGGTGTCTCTGGTGCATGTACATCATCCCAGAAGCAGGTGAGAGAACAGTGGCTGTTGGCAGCATGGGTGAAGTGACTTTCATGTTTTATTGGTACTTTTGTACCCTTTTGTGCTATATAAATTGTTTTCCACAGCATTTATCAGTTATGCAATTAACTGATAAAAAGGGAAAAAAGGAAATGAGAAAGGGAAAAAGAGATGGGAAGAAGGGAAAACAGAAAGGAAACCAACAGGAGCCAGAAGCAAGGTGGCAGGTACCCAGGGGAGCAGCGTGGTGAGGAGAGACCCGAGCGAGATGCCCCCAGATTCAAGCCCTAGTCCTGCTACTAAATGTGGGCAACTTAAACTCTCTAAGCTTCAGTTTACTCATGTGCTGAGTGAAGATAACGTTATTTCTTACCCTATGGAGTTACTGTGAGCATTAAAGGAGCTAATTTTTTAAATGTACCTGACACAATGCCTGGCCCAGTGTAAGTACCCAATAAATGGTAGCTGTTAATTTCAGAGAATACTAAAATAACTTCACCTCTAAATCTTTTCTTCTTTATACCATAATCTTAAAGTATATAATATTTGGTATAAATTCTTTTCACTAGTTTAGAAAAGTAGTTTTTAATAATGACCATAAAACCAATCCATTTGGAGAATATATGCTGCTGGTACTATTAGAAATATATTGCAACCCTTGCACATAAGTACCTAGCATCTTGTCCTCACTCATCTCACCCTGAGCCCTAAACTTCGTGCTTCTTACCCAGAAATTTCATTCTTCAGTTTGTCTGCAGCATATTATAAGACTGATAAGTACCTGTATCTCTTCAAGTCACCCCACAGTAGATGGGTAGAAAATGGGTATTACTCAGGGGCATGTTCTTAAGACTATATTTTCATGTGAAAAAAATAAAAGGAAATCAAAACTCTAATCATAAACCAGAATAGATTTCCAAGTAAATAATAACACTCCTCACTTCCAATTCAGAGTAAGAAACTGATTAAAAATTTTAAATTGCTTTTTCACAATAACCTAATTCAGTCAACATAATGTTCACATTTGTTTTTCAAATGTTGGCCTCATGTGTTCCCCCACGAGCCCCATGTGAAGCTCATGAATTATCCTAATAAACAAAGTCTTGCCTAATGAAGCATTATTCTTGTGAATCTCACTATATTCTACCCCTCCTTCTAATTATTAAGACTTTTCTTGGAAAAAAAATTAAAAACACTTAACACTGCACCTTCTTTTGTGTTTATAAGTCCACTTACATGTTACAGTCCTTGGATTTATGCATCTCATCAACACTACAAAACCTAACCTTGTATTTAAAAGTCTGAAATCTAAATCTAGACCAGGGGTCGACAAACTTATTCTGCAAAGGATAGCAAATATTTTAGGCTTTGTGGACCAAACAGTCTTGGTCACAATGATCACCTCTGCTGTTGTAGTGAGAAAGCAGTCATAGACAACATGTAAACAAATGGATGTGGCTGCATTCCAATAAAACTTTATTTACAAAAAAAGGCAGCAGGCTGGCTTTGGTCCACAGGCCACTGTTGCCAACTCCTAATCTAGAGCAGCAATTAAGTGAAATGTGTATGACAGTCTTCTAACTACTCTTTAAAAATTTAGTGACACATGTCTCTGACCAATCAGTTGATGGGTAATTTTACTTATTTAATGATTAGCATTACTAATTTTACTAAATTATTTTCTATCCTTATTAATTCCATTTAGATTCTTCCCAATATTTAACTAATTTTTCATAATTCTGCACTTTAAATATAACTTGCTTAATGATTCAGTATTTCCTCATGAATCCCATTTTCTAATATTTATCATTTTTATACCTTTGGATTCTCTCCAAATTTCCTATGAAAAGTACAAATGTCAGCACTTCTCTGCAAATGAAATGCCTTACAAAATTAAAAAATAAAACAAGCATTTACATGTTTCCTTTTCCCTTCATTAAAAAATCAAGGCAATGGGGCTTCCCTGGTGGCGCAGTGGTTGAGAGTCTGCCTGCCAATGCAGGGGACGCGGGTTCGCGCCCTGGTCTGGGAAGATCCCACATGCCGCGGAGCAACTAGGCCCGTGAGCCACAGTTGCTGAGCCTGCGCGTCTGGAGCCTGTGCTCTGAAACAAGAGAGGCCACGATAATGAGAGGCCCGTGCACCGCGATGAAGAGAGGCCCCCACTTGCCGCAACTAGAGCCCTAGCACAGAAACGAAGACCCAACACAGCAATCAATCAATCAATCAATAAATAAAATTAAAAAAAAAAAATCAAGGCAATGATTAATAAAGATATTCTTTTAAGGAATGGTAGCCAGCCTCTAAGATAGCCAAGGATCCTCACCTCCTGGTACTCACACCTATGTATCACAGCTCAAGGGGTTTCTGTCTTGGTCTTTAGGATGGCTTGCTCTGGACAAAGCCAGCTGCCATGTCACGAGAGGCTCATAAGCCGGTGAAGAGGTCCATGTGGAGAGAAACCAACTGGCCAGTCCCAACTTGCTAGCCATGTGACCCTCCATCCCCAGCTTCCAAGCCCCAGCCAACATCAAACTAAAACCTCATAAGACACCCTGAGCCAGAACTGCCCTACCGAACAGCTCCAGAATTCCTGCCCTGCAGGAACTGTGGATGACAAGAAATGGTTACTGTACAAAGGTCTGGAGTGATTTGAAGTCACAGGGGATCCTCCTCATCTGATTAGGTTACAGTTTAGCTTATTTTGTATAACTGTTTTGGTCAGTGGCAGCTGCAGTTGATAAACAAGCATCTCCTGTCTTGCAATAGGATGGGTTTACAGGACGAGACTGATATTAGCAACAACTGATTTGGCTGTATGGTAGTAATGACTGCTGTGCTGTATTTCTTCAACAGTAACTTGACACTTGCTGGGCGGAAAGCTGTGTGCCAGATGATCAAAGTAGTTGATTTCTACAATCTGGCAGATGACCCACAATAACAGTTACATCCAAAAAACAATCCTTACTTCACTTCTATTCTTGCCTATGTGAATCTCACTGTTTCCCAAGGCAGTATTTTTAAACCCTGGTCTGACCCATTAGAGGATAATGAAATGCAGTTAATGGGATGCTTTCTGCCAGCACTTTAAAATAATGACACAGAAGAGAAGGTACAGGTAGTAAGGGGAAAATAATTTTTCATTTCAGTTTTATATAAAGAAATGTATTTGTATGTGAACACTGGGTCATGTAACAATATGTATTTCTTGTTGTAGATAATGGTCAAAAAAGTTTAACACCAGTGACATAAAATGCCAAATACATTAACATCCTAGAAAACTAATGAGTCACCATACTCTCCCAGTTCTCACCATCTTGCTCTCCTTTTCCGACTTCTCTTCTGACTGCCTGTTAAAAACCTGGGCTTCACCGCTCATTTTGTTTTCACATTGATATTTTAAAATCCACGTGGAAATCGGCTTTTTCCTAACTTCAGTTCTGTCCATCTTGAGGGTTGGGAATAGGGAAGTCCCTTTTCCTTGGGGACATCCCTTTTGAAACACACTCAGTGGCTGTCTTGAAAGAGTAAGGCAAGCAAGAAGAGGAAGATTGCATAGGGAACCTGAAATGACCCTGAGATCACTGGGACTTCTGACCAAATGAATCACCTTCACTTTCCCAACATGCTAGAAATAATCAGATACGCTGGGCTTATAAGTTGATTTTTAACTCTGTAATGTCCCAGCAACAATTATATTTTCCACCCGGTGAATGTTCCCGTTGTTATTACTAATATGCAGTAGGTAAAAGCTCTCTGCTTTTATGACAAGGGCTGCAGACAGACGACGTATCTTCCGTGCAGAAGTATCTTCCAGTGCTCTCTTCTGTAGTGCCTGGTACAGGCTTTGCATTAAGCTGATCAAAGAGTGAATGTTTTTTTAAAAGGCATTTATTTTGGTAAATAAAAAATAAATTTATCCACTCTACGGATAATTCACTTACTAATTTGTAATGCTTCAAGAGGAAGGCATTATTATCCATGAGGAAGTTTTCCTAGCATTAAGGTAGTATTTCTACCACTGAAAATATAAATAATAGAGCAAAACATTTCTTAAAACTGCCTAATAGGAGGGAAGATTTCAAGATTACTCCAAAATGAGACAGGATGAACAAAAAAAGCTCAGGGTGATGATGGTTGTATTGTGAACTGATGATTTTCTTTCTATCAAAAACACACAATGGGGGCTTCCCTGGTGGCGCAGTGGTTGAGAATCTGCCTGCCAATGCAGGGGACACGGGTTCGAGCCCTGGTCTGGGAAGATCCCACATGCCGCGGAGCAACTAGGCCCGTGAGCCACAATTACTGAGCCTGCGCGTCTGGAGCCTGTGCTCCGCAACAAGAGAGGCCGCGATAATGAGAGGCCCGCGCACCGCGATGAAGAGTGGCCCCCACTTGCCGCAACTAGAGAAAGCCCTCGCACAGAAATGAAGACCCAACACAGCCATAAATAAATAAATAAATAAAAATTGTATAACTTAAAAAAAAAAAAACAAACAGATTTATTTAAAAAAAAAACGCACAATGAAGCTTCAGAAAAGCCATGGAAAAAATGATACTAAACAATAATAAAAAAAAAAAGATACTAGGAGTAAGATTGAGGAGACCTTCAAGATGGCGGAGGAGTAAGACGTGGAGATCACCTTCCTCCCCACAAATACATCAGAAATACACCTACATGGGCTTTTCTGGTGGCGCAGTGGTTAAGAATCCGCCTGCCAGTGCAGGGGACACGGGTTCGAGCCCTGGTCCGGGAAGATCCCACATGCCGCGGAGCAACTAAGCCCGTGCGCCACAAGTACTGAGCCTGTGCTCTAGAGCCCACAAGCCACAACTACTGAAGCCCGCGCGCCTAGAGCCTGTGCTCTGCAACAAGAGAAGCCCGCGCACTACAACGAAGAGTAGCCCCCGCTCGCCGCAGCTAGAGAAAGCCTGCATGCAGCAACAAAGACCCAACTCAGCCAAAAATAAATAAATTAATTAAAAAAAAAAAGAAAGAAAAATACACCTACATGTGGAACAACTCCTACAGAAGATCTACTGAATGCTGGCAGAAGACCTCAGACCTCCCAAAAGGCAAGAAAATCCCCACGTACCAGGGTAGGGCAAAAGAAAAAAGAAAAAACAGAGACAAAAGAATAGGGACGGGACCTGCACCTCTGGGAGGGAGCTGTGAAGGAGGAAGGTTTCCACACGCTAGGAAGCCCCTTCGCGGGCGGAGACTGCAGGGGGCGGTGGGGAAGCTTCAGAGCCACGGAGGAGAGCGCAGCCACAGGGGTGCGGAGGGCAAAGCGGAGAGATCCCCGCACAGAGGATTGGTGCTGACCAGCACTCACCAGCCCGAGAGGCTTGTCTGGTCCCCCGCCGGGGTGGGCGGCGGCTGGAAGCTGAGGCTCGGGCTTCGGAGGTCAGATCCCAGGGAGAGGACAGGGGTTGGCTGCATGAACACAGCCTGAAGGGGGCTAGTGCACCACAGATAGCCAGGAGGGAGTCCGGGAAAAGGTATGGAACTGCCTAAGAGGCAAGAGACCATTGTTTCCAGGTGCGCGAGGAGAGGGGATTCAGGGCACCGCCTAAACGAGCTCCAGAGACAGGTGCGAGCTGCGGCTATCAGTGTGGACCCCAGAGACAAGGATGGACCACTAACGCTGCTGCCAAGAAGCCTGTGTGCAAGCACAGGTCACTATCCGCACACACGCCCCCGGGAGCCTGCACAACACGCCACTGCCAGGGTCCCGTGATCCAGGGACAATTTCCCCGGGAGAACACACGGCGCGACTCAGGCTGTTGCAGCGTCATGGTGGCCTCTGCCGCCGCAGGGTCGCCCCACATTCCAATTATGACTACTGTACCCCTCCCTCTCCCCAGCCTGAGTGAGCAAGAGAGCCCTAATCAGCCTCTGCTTTAACCCTCTCCTGTCTGGGTGGGGAACAGATGCCCTCAGGTGACCTACACACAGAGGTGGGGCCAAATCCAAAGCTGAACCCCAGGAGCTGTGCGAACAAAGAAGAGAAAGGGAAATCTCTCCCAGCAGCCTCAGGAGCAGCGGATTAAGTCCCCACAATCAACCTGACGTACCTGCATCTGTGGAATACCTGAATAGACAACGAATCACCCCAAAACTGAGGCGGTGGGCGTTGGGAGCAACTGTAGACTTGGGGTTTGCCGTCTCTGCGTCTGATGTGTTTCTGGTTTTATGTTTATCTTAGTTTAGCTCTTAGTGCTTGTTATCATTGGTGGATTTGTTTATTGGTTTGGTTGCTCTCTACCTTTTTTAAAAAATTTTTTTCC
This sequence comes from Eschrichtius robustus, assembly GCF_028021215.1. Taxonomy (NCBI): domain Eukaryota; kingdom Metazoa; phylum Chordata; class Mammalia; order Artiodactyla; family Eschrichtiidae; genus Eschrichtius; species Eschrichtius robustus. The sequence continues at coordinate 16,162,511 of NC_090836.1, read as the reverse complement.
CCTTTTTTCTCTTTTTGTGAGTGTGTATGTGTGTGTGTGTGGGTGGGTGTATGTTTCTTTGTGTGATTTTGTCTATTTAGGTTTGCTTTTACCATTTGTAATAGGGTTCTGTCCTTTTTTTTTTAAGTTTCTGTTGTTGGTGTTTTTTTGTTTGTTTTTTCTTTTTACAAGTGTGTGTGTGTACGTCTCTGTGTGATTTTGTCTGTTTAGTTTTGCTTTTACCATTTGGTTTGAGGTTCTATCTGTTCATTTTTATGTTTGTTTGTTTGTTTTTTTCTTCCTTTTCTTCTGAGCTGTGCAGCTGGCAGGGTCTCGGTGCTCCAGCCTGGTGTCGGGACTGAGCCTCCGAGGTGGGAGAGCCGAGTCCAGGACATTGGACCACCAGAGACCTCCCAGCCCCACATAATATCAATCAGCGAGAGCTCTTCCAGAGATCTCCGTCTCAACACTAAGACCCAGCTCCAACCAATGGCTAGTAAACTCCAGTGCTGGATGCCCCATGCCAAACAGCGAGCAACTAAACAGGAACACAACCCCACCCATTAGCAGCGAGGTTGCCTACAAGTCATACCAAGTTCACAGACACCCCAAAACATATCACCGGACAGGGCCCTGACCACCAGAAGGTCAAGATCCAGCCCCACCCACCAGAACACAGGCACCAGTCCCCTCCACCAGGAAGCCTACACAAGTCACTGAACCAACCTCACCCACTAGGGGCAGACACCAAAAACAACGGGAACTACAAACCTGCAGCCTGTGAAAAGGAGACCCCAAACACAGTAAGTTAAACAAAATGAGAAGACAGAGAAAAATGCAGCAGATGAAGGAGCAAGGCAAAAACCCACCAGACCAAACAAATGAAGAAGAAATAGGAAGACTACCTGAAAAAGAACTCAGAGTAATGATAGTAAAGATGATCCAAAATCTTGGAAATAGAATGGAGAAAATATAAGAAACGTTTTAACAAGGACCTAGAAGAAATAAAGAGCAAACAAAAAATGATGAACAACACAATAAATGAAATTAAAAATTCTCTAGAAGGAATCAGTAGCAGAACAACTGAGGCAGAAAAATGGATAAGTGACCTGGAAGATAAAATAGTGGAAATAACTACCACAGAGCAGAGAAAAGAAATAAGAATGAAAAGAACTGAGGACAGTCTCAGAGACCTCTGGGACAACATTAAATGCACCAACATTCTAATTATAAGGGTCCCAGAAGAAAAATAGAAAAAGAAAGGGTCTGAGAAAATATTTGAAGAGATTATAGTTGAAAACTTCCCTAACTTGGGAAAGGAAATAGTCAATCAAGTCCAGGAAGTGCAGAGAATCCCATAAGGGATAAATCCAAGGAGAAACATGCCAAGACACATATTAATCAAACTATCAAAAATTAAAGACAAAGAAAAAATATTAAAAGCAGCAAGGGAAATACAACGAATAACATACAAGGGAATCCCCACAAGGTTAACAGCTGATCTTTCAGCAGAAACTCTGCAAGCCAGAAGGGAGTGGCAGGACATATTTAAAGTGATGAAAGGGAAAAACCTACAATCAATATTACTCTACCAGCAAGGATCTCATTCAGATTCGACACAGAAATTCAAACCTTTAGAGACAAGCAAAAGCTAAGAGAATTCAGCACCACCAAACCAGCTTTACAACAAATGCTAAAGGAACTTCTCTAGGCAGGAAACACAAGAGAAGGAAAAGACCTACAAAAACAAACCCAAAACAATTAAGAAAATGGTAATAGGAACATACATGTCAATAATTACCTTACATGTAAATGGATTAAATGCTCCAACCAAAAGACACAGACTGGCTGAATGGATACAAAAACAAGACCTGTATATATGCTGTCCACAAGAGACCCACTTCAGACCTAGGCACACATACAGACTGGAAGTGACAGGACTGGAAAAGATATTCCATGCAAATGGAAATCAAAAGAAAGCTGGAGCAGCAATACTCACATCAGACAAAATAGACTTTAAAAGACTATTAAAAAAGACAAAGAAGGACACTACATAATGATCAAGGGCTCAATCCAAGAAGAAGATATAACAATTGTAAATATTTATGCACCCAACATAGGAGCACCTCAATACGTAAGACAAATGCTAACAGCCATAAAAGGGGAAATCGACAGTAACACAATAATAGTGAGGGACTTTAACACCCCACTTTCACCAATGGACAGATCATCTAAAATGAAAATAAATAAGGAAACACAAGCTTTAAATGACACATTAGACCAGATGGACTTAATTGATATTTATAGGACAGTCCATCCGAAAACCACAGTATACACTTTCTTCTCAAGTGCACGTGGAACATTCTCCAGGAGAGATCGTATCTTGGGTCACAAATCAAGCCATGGTAAATTTAAGAAAAGTGAAATCACATCATGTATCTTTTCCGACCACGATGCTCTGAGACTAGATATCAATTACAGGAAAAAAACTGTAAAAAATACAAACATATGGAGGCTAAACAGTATGCTACT